>NC_141331.1:28971571-29054071 GCF_037954235.1 Aulostomus chinensis
CATTCTCTGTCTTTCCATCTGTCCATCAGTCTCTCTTCCTTTCTCTCTCTCTTTATCTCTGTCCCTCTCTTTCCTTCTGTCTCCCTGTCTTCCTCCATTCTCTGTCTTTGTCTCTGTCCATCAGTCTCTCCTCCTTTCTCTCTCTTTATCTCTGTCCCTCTCTCTCCTTCTGTCTCTCTGTCTTCCTCCATTCTCTGTATTTGTTTCTGTCCATCAGCCTCTCCTCCTTTCTCTCTCTTTATCTCTGTCCCTCTCTTTCCTTCTGTCTCTCTGTCTTCCTCCATTCTCTGTCTTTGTCTCTGTCCTGCTCTCCTGCTCTCTCTCCGTCCCCACTGATCCTGGATCTGCTCCACCTTCCTGCTGGTAAAGGAAGGTTCTGGTGGCTGCTGTTGCAGGATGTGCTGCTGATGGAGAATTGTTGGGTGGAGGTTCATTGAAGGAGGGAGGTGCTGGACCTGCTCTACTTGGACAGAGTCAGGTCAGAACTTTGGTTGGGGTTTGGTGAGACAAATAAACCTGACTTGACTTTGCTTTTATTTAAAATGCTAAAGACATTTACTTCTCATTTTCTCTACAAAAGAAAGGCATTTTGGTTTCGCTGAATGTCTATCAATGTTCACTGGGATGTCTCAGAGGGTTTTTAAAGTTGTCGTTTATTATTTGTTTTCTTTTTTCATGTCTTCCTGTTACACCTGGTGTGCGCGTCAACGCTGTCATGCAGCACCGATCACGCAGCATCGTACTCTGAACTGCTGCTGTGAGGTCACCTTTGGTTTTCAACTCCGCGTGTCTTTTTTTCAACTCGTGATCAATGCGTTCGTTGCACTCGGATCCTGAGAGAGGGATCTCACATCCACGCCTGCAGGGTTGAACATGAAACTCAAACCTGAACCTTCAAGCTCAGATGAGCAGTAAGTGTGTGAAAACAGCGGCGAGAGGGTTCTTGCACCCTAAACGAAATACGTTTATAAGTCGCAACGTCCGCAGACTTGGTGCTGATCATTGATCGTGAATCATTGCTTGGTTTCCTTGACTCAGCATGAAATAAATCCTGAGGGTGAGAGTTGTCCCTTCACGAGCTTACATCCAGGAAACATTCACTGACATGAACTCACCTTCGTTCCTGCTGAGCTCAATGTCAGCAAACAGTCCGATCTTGATGACCTGCCACAGCAGACCCAGGACCAGATGCTGCCTGCCCTCCTTCAGGTCCTCAGCCCCGATGTTCACGACGTGGCAGCCGATGGCCGAAGCTGAATTAAGAGCCAAGTTCAGGTTCTCCTGTTAGACCAGAGAACATGAGGCTCGGTGAGATGGCAGACAGGTCAAACTCCATCACACTGGCTCCTCCTGTCTCACCTGGATGGTGAAGGGCGTGAGCTTCTTGTTGTTGATGGTCCTCTCATCGATGGTGTCGGGGACAGAGAGGTTGATCATCTTACTGAGAGACAGAAACACAGGCATAAACAACTGAAGCACACAGTAAACCCAGTTTAGATAAATCCACATTTACTGCATAAACCCCAGCTTGGATAAACCAACATTTACTGCATAAACCCAGCTTAGATAAACCAACATTTACTGCATAAACCCAGCTTAGATAAACCCACATTACGTGCATGAACCCCAGCTTGGATGAATCCACATTTGCTTCATAAACCCAGTTTTATATAAACCCACATTTACTGCATAAACCCCAGCTTTGATAAACCCACATTTACTGCATAAACCCCAGCTTTGATAAACCCACATTTACTGCATAAACCCAGCTTGGATGAATCCACATTTACTGCATAAACCCCAGCTTTGATAAACCCACATTTACTGCATAAACGCCAGCTTGGATAAACCCACATTAAATGCATAAACCCAGCTTAGATAAACCCACATTTACTGCATAAACCCCAGCTTTGATAAACCCACATTAACTGCATAAACCCCATTTTAGACAAACCCACATTTACTGCATAAACCCCAGCTTTGATAAACCCACATTAACTGCATAAACCCCAGTTTGGATAAACCCACATTTACTGCATAAACCCCAGCTTGGATAAACCCACATTAACTGCATAAACCCAGCTTAGATAAACCCACATTTACTGCACAAACCCCAGCTTGGATAAACCCACATTAACTGCATAAACCCCAGCTTTGATAAACCCACATTAACTGCATAAACCCCATTTTAGACAAACCCACATTTACTGCATAAACCCCAGCTTTGATAAACCCACATTTACTGCATAAACCCCAGCTTGGATAAACCCACATTAACTGCATAAACCCCAGCTTGGATAAACCCACATTAACTGCATAAACCCAGCTTAGATAAACCCACATTTACTGCATAAACCCCAGCTTGGATAAACCCACATTAACTGCATAAACCCAGCTTAGATAAACCCACATTTACTGCATAAACCCCAGCTTTGATAAACCCACATTTACTGCATAAACCCCAGCTTGGATAAACCCACATTTACTGCATAAACCCAGCTTAGATAAACCCACATTTACTGCATAAACCCCAGCTTGGATAAACCCACATTAACTGCATAAACCCAGCTTAGATAAACCCACATTTACTGCATAAACCCCAGCTTTGATAAACCCACATTAACTGCATAAACCCCATTTTAGACAAACCCACATTTACTGCATAAACCCCAGCTTTGATAAACCCACATTTACTGCACAAACCCCAGCTTGGATAAACCCACATTTACTGCATAAACCCCAGCTTGGATAAACCCACATTAACTGCATAAACCCAGCTTAGATAAACCCACATTTACTGCATAAACCCCAGCTTTGATAAACCCACATTTACTGCATAAACCCCAGCTTGGATAAACCCACATTTACTGCATAAACCCCAGCTTTGATAAACCCACATTAACTGCATAAACCCCATTTTAGACAAACCCACATTTACTGCATAAACCCCAGCTTTGATAAACCCACATTTACTGCATAAACCCAGCTTGGATGAATCCACATTTGCTACGTGAACCCAGTTTTATATAAAACCACATTTACTGCTTAAACCCAGTTTAGATAAACCCACATTTACTGGATAAACCCCATTTTAGACAAACCCACACGTACTACATAAACCCAGCTTAGATAGGACTTCCGGGAAGATGGCCGATAGTGCAGACTTATAGTTAACTACTCTCCCAAGTCTGAAAATTACAACCCACCCAAGAAAAAAACTCGATAATTAAAAACCATACTACGGGTGGAAGAGGCAACCGAAGAACAGTTACGAAACAAAAACAAGATAAAGCTGTGGAAATAACTAGAAAGACCTCTGAAAGTGAAGGAAGCGAACACGAGGATGACACAGCAAAGAAAATGGACGGAGCAGACCACAACGAGACGTTGCGAACTGGGTTGGCTACAATTTTATAGAGCGCTTTTCTACCTCAGCAGCACTCAAAGCGCTTTACAGTGTCGTCTCATTCACCTGTTCACTCACACACTGATGGTCGAGCTGCCATGCAAGGTACCAACCTACTCATCAGGTTCAGTATCTTGCTCAAGGACACATGGACATGGTCACCGGGGTCCAGGATCGAACCAGCGACCCTTTGGTTGCTAGACGGCCACTCTACCCCTGAGCCATGCCGCCCATAATCAGTAAAGACATAAAAGACCTCAAACAAGAGATACGACACGAACTGAAAGAAGAAATGAAAGAAGAAATAAGCACTCTTCAGCAAGAAATTGAACGTAAACTAACAGATAATATTAATGAACTACAGACACAGAAGGAGGCTCAGGCTGAGACCCAGGTACTCATAGCAGAGCTGGAGGAGTGGAAAACAGACGCGGGAGAAGTGATGATGGAAATGCTGGAGCAGACTCGACAGACGCAAGAGAAGATAAGAGACCTTGAGGGAAGATCACGGAGAAACAATATCCAAATCTTCGGCATCCCAGAGGAGAAAGAGATGGAAGAAAACTCCACCAGTCAGTACATTGAGCGGCTGCTAAAAACAGAGCTCCAGCTACCTGAAGAAGTGGAGCTACATACCCAACGAGCGCATCGCAGCCACAGAAACCGGGCCCAAATGCTACACCCAGGTCCATCATAGTTAACTTTCTGAAGTTGGAGACAAAAGAAGTGACCCTGAAGATGGCATGGGGGAAAAAGTACAAGTGGAAAACAAACTAATCTTTTTTGATCACGACTATCCTGCTGAAGCCGTCCAGAAACGGAGGTCATATGCGGACATCAAAAAGGTCCTCAAAGAAAAAAAGATCCGTTTCCAGACACCGCTAATGAAAATATGGATACACTGGAGCGACGGAGTGAAAATGTACGAAAGCGCCAGAGAAGCTGAGCGGGATATGAGAGAGAGGGGACACACAGTGGACCCACCAGAAGAAGACGGCACACCTGCGGCTACGAGGAAGGAACAAGTGACGCCCGATTGGCAGCGTGTGAAAGGGAAGGATACGAGACGGGAAGCTGATGGAAGAGATGAGGGTTTTCCCCTTGCCCACCAACGGGGACTCGGGGAGGACAGATAATTCTCCCCAGCATTTGAAGTCACTCACTGTTCTGATTTCTGTTGTTTCACTTACTGTTCATGAATGCTTGGTTCAGAGATGTTTGGGAGTTTGCTTTCAAGGAATAACAACACTTAAGATGACTAACCATATCAAAATAATGTGGCTGAATGTAAATGGGTTAAATAATCCAATGAAAAGACAGAAGGTCATCACAAAACTTAAAAAAGAAAAGGCACACATAATCTTTCTTCAAGAGACTCACCTGTCTCAATCAGAACACAATAAACTTAGAAAATATGGCTATAGGAACTTATACCATAGTACTTTTAGAGAAGGAAGTAGAGGAGGGGTAGTGATACTGATATCAAATACAATTAAATTTGAACTCGAGAAGGAATGCAGGGACAAAGAAGGAAGATATGTCATTATCAAAGGAAGACTGAAGAATGAACTAGTTACATTGGTAAATATATATGCACCTCCAGAAAGTGACAAATATTTTTTAAATGTGTATTTGATGTCATTCTATCAGAAATGGGAGGAGTCCTGGTTTGTGGGGGAGATCTAAATGTTGTCAGGGCCCACAAAAAAGCATTTGGCAAGATTCATAAACGTGTCTTTGGAGGAGATGGCGATGATCGATGTTTGGAGGAATCTCCATCCACAGGAACAAGACTTCACACTTTACTGGGCAGCACTTGGGACCCACTCAAGGATAGAGTACTGCTTTATGAATGTAGAGGATAATCACATGGTAAGGCAGTGCAAAATAGGGGCTGCAGATGTGTCTGATCACAACTCTATTTAACAACAAATTTAGATGGTAGAGGACGACACAGTGTGGAGACTCAATTTGGGAAGAATGAACAATGATCAAACAAGGCAGGAGGTTAAAATGGAAATAAAAAGATAGATAGAGGAAAATAACAATGACGCTGTGGACCCAACAATTTTTTGGGTTGCCATGAAGGCAGTCATCAGAGGAAAGCTGATAGCTGAAGCAGCATACAGAAAAAGAGTCAAAGAAGAAGCCGAGAGACTGAATCCTGAGAAGCTAAGGGGACTGGAACAGAAACACCAAAGTAGTAACGACTCCAAGATAAGTCAGCAAATTAAAGAAACAAAAACCAAAATAGATGACGTACTACTGGATAAAATTGAAAAAAAGAATAAATGCCTTCAGATGAGTTACCATGAAGTAGGCTCAAAGGCCACTAAAATATTGGCAAAGCGAATAAGAAAACAACAGGCAATTAATAAAATCTACAAAATTAAAGATCCACTCACAGGTGAGACAGTATCCACCCCTGATGGTATTGGAAAAATCTTCCAAAGATACTACCAAGATTTGTAGACACAGCCTACATCCGCAGAAGAGAATGAAATGAGTGCATTCCTGGAGTTGTTAGCTGGACCTTCAACAGGACGAATACAAAATGGAAAATTAACAGCTGAGATTACAAATGAGGAGGTGAGAGAGGCAATAAATACATTGACAAACAATGAAATGCCAGGGAGCGATGGATACCCAGTTGAGTGGTGTCAGATGTTTGGAGACGAGCTGACTCCACCGCTCCTTGCTTCTTTCAATTCCAAAACAACAAAACATCCCCATCGTGGGCCGAGGCAGTAATTACAGCCAGAAGGACAAAGAGCAGTGCGCCAGCTACACACCAATTTCCTTAGTAAATGTAGATTATAAAATTTATACAAAAATAATCTCTAAAAGACTGAACTCCTTTATATCAGAAATAATAGAAGAGGATCAAACAGGATTTGTAGGAGGACGACAGACTCATGATAGCATTAGAATTCTCTTCTGCTGTTCCCAAATGGTGGAACCAACTACCGAACTCTGTGCGTTCTGCTGAGTCCCTTTCTACTTTTAAGAGACAGTTGAAGACTCAATTGTTCAGAGAGCACCGAGGCACTGAACCTGACTCTGCTCCTCTTTGGGGTAGAATCAGTCAGAGGGTCCAAGACCCAGCACTTAGTGACTATGTAGCACTAACTGGGTTGTGTGATGTGGTATGTCTGTCAAAAAAAAAAAAAAAAAGGGGGGGGGGGGCGACACTTCTTCTGCCACTAGATGGCAGTACCTGTGACCAAATCACAACTGAAGCACTTTTGCGCTTCCTATGGACTTTTCCTTAATTAGGTCTAAATTCTTGCTTGTGTTGTACGTCGCTTTGGACAAAAGCGTCTGCTAAATGAAACTGTAGAATTGTAGAATAGTAGAATTGTAGAAGAACACTACAAACACTGCGGTGGAACTTTGGAGAACCACTTGTGCAGGCTACTAGACAGGACCAAGGACCAGAGGAGTGATGGTGAACGATGGAGAGCAAAAAATAGGCCTCTTGGCGGATGACATCATCACCTACCTTGAACACCCAAACAAATCACTACCTACATTGATGAAGCGTCTGGAGACATTCAGAAACCTGTCAAGGTATAAAATAAATGTTGCAAAGACTCAGATATTAACGCTTAACTACAACCCACCAAAAGAGATCCAGGAATTATTTAATTTCACCTGGAAACTTAAGAGAATTGAATATTTGGAGGGTCATAATCACCAAATCACTACCTAGATTATTTCAATCAAACTGTGGCAAGAGAAGTCAGGAAATACAAAAAGACATTGAAAGATGGTCCATATTGACATTAGATTTAAGCTCACAAATTCAGATAATTAGAATGAATGTTTTGCCAAGGCTTTTATACCTGTTCCAATCTCTACCAGTAGGGGTCCCCCAGTCTCAATTTATGAGATGGAATAGATGAATATCAAGGTTTGTTTGGGGAGGGAGGAAACCAAGAATAAGGTTGGAGACTCTCCAGCCACCGAAAGAAGATGGAGGGTTGGGACTCCCAACTTTGAAAATGTACTTTTGTGCGGCCCAGTGAAGGTTTATTGTTGGTTGGTGCAACACAGATTTTACTGCAAAGTGGAAAGAAATGGAAAAACAAATCGGGGAGTACCCAATAGAGAGTGTTATAGGAGATGAAGAAACATACCAACAGATTAAAAACCAAGGAAGCCCAATTGTGATGTTTACCCTGAAGGTATGGTTCAACATAATAAAGAAATATAAGATCCAGGGAGACACCGGCTCCCTAAAGGGGGTGGCATTGACAGCAATTTTAAACCAGCAAGACACGATAAAGGACTTAAAAAGTGGACAGTGAAGGGAGTTACAGCAATGTGTGTGTTCGTGAAAGACGGACAGCTGGAGAGTTTCCAAAATCTAAAAAAAAAACATGATTTAGATAAAAACAAATTCTGTAGGTTCCTACAACTGAGGGATCACTATATGGAAAAGATAAAGACGGATCCCTCCAGAGAAGTGAACGCTGTGATTCAAATCATAATTAATACGTACAAGGAGGCCAAAGGTAGAACTTTATCAAGATTATATAAAAGTTTGATATCTAATAAACATTCAACTAAATATATAAAACAAAAATTGGAATCAGAATTACAGATAAAAATTAATGATGAAGAGTGGCTAAATATGTGGACAATACACCACACGTCCACGAGTTCTCGGATCTGGAGGAGTTCTCTTGGAAAAATCTGATACGATTTTTTGTTTCACCAAGATCAAGAGTGAACAGCTGAACAAAAACACACCCTGTTGGAGAGGCTGTGGAGTCGTGAACGTGGACCACTCGCATATTTTTGGGAATGTGATAAAATCAGACGATTTTGGCAAATAATACACAACACATTGATAAAAGTTCTTGCATATCCAATTCCTGTGTCTTGTAAGGTCCTGTCTTTATGTAATTTAACTGCAGAAAATGTGAGAGCGGAAGACCTACACTTGGTAAAAGTACTATTGACAGCAGCCAAAAAAGCCATCACGAAGAAATGGGGAAAGGACGACCCCCCTACAAAGGACCAGTGGACCCACCTTATAGAGGACATTTACTAAAAGGAAAAAATGATCCATGGTCTACGGCTCCAGGAGGCTCAACTTAACGAGAGATGGAAGAGATGGACGTCATCTGTGTTCCATCAGCGACCAACCATGCAAGCTGACATCGTTTGAGAGGATGGAACATGGACGAATGCTTTGATCGTGACTATTATTGATTGATTTATGTTTGTAGTTGTATGTTTTGATGTGTATGTAACATCTATGCAAAAGAAAATATCTCAATAAAAATTAAAGTTAAAAAAAACCCAGCTTAGATAAACCCAAGTTTACTGCATAAACCCCAGCTTAGATAAACCCACATTTATTAGATAAACCATACTTAAATAAATCTACATTAACTGCATAAACCCAGCTTAGATAAACCCACCTGTACTACATAAACCCTGAGTTTAGATAAACCCACATTAACCGCATAAACCCAGTTTAGATAAACCCACCTGTACTACATAAACCCTGAGTTTAGATAAACCCACATTTACTTCATAAACCCCTGCTTAAACCCATATTTAATAAATGAGAACCGCATTGAATGAACTCCATCTTAGATAAATATGTCTGTATTCAATAAACGCACCTTAGATTATACCCGTTCTACATAAACCCACCGTAAATTAAAAAACTTGATAAAAACCCCACCTTGGATCAAGCTGCCTCAAATAAGGGAGCCTGACCTGAGATTAACCACTTTGAATAAAAAACACCCCGAACCTTGAAGAAACCTCACCACAGCAGCCCAGCAGGGGGCAATTTAGAAGTCGCATTAGCAGGGGGCACGCGTCCACCTGCATACTCGCCACCTGCACTTGACCACCAGCCTCACGGTGATGTCACCTCTGATTTGACCTTTTTGGTCCTTTTCATGTTATACGGCGTTGTCCAGGACGGCCTGAAACACAACGCACCAGAGGACGATTCCGTCTCCAACAGCGCTGAACAGATCGTTGGTGTCAGGATCCGCCGGCAGAACATGTTTGCAGTCGGCGTCCTTCTCCAGAGCCTTATTGATCCAGTTCACGAAGGCCACCTTCTCCTCCTCTGCAGGCACAAGACCCCCACACCCCCAGACCATCAGCATGGGCCCTGGTCCACGTTCACATCAGCCGCCCGCTAGACTCTGGTTCCACAGTTACACAGGCATGTTCAGCAACATGTGAATGAAGACTACAGGACACACGTGTGTGAAAGAGAGAAAGAGAGGGTGTGTATGTGTGTGTGAGTGTGTGTGTTTGTGTGTGTGTGTGACAGACCTGAGTACGAGTGCTGTGTCCCTGACTGCTCTGAGGTTCCTGCGATGCTACACAGCCCCTCCTTCTTGTTGATGGCTCTCCTGAAGGTCTTGGCCACCTCAGTGCTCTTCAACCCATGAACAATCTGACAACACAAACTTCTCCCATGTTACAGTGGACATAAACACTGTGTGTGTGCGTGCGCGTGTGTGTGTGTGTGTGTGTGTGTGTGTGCATGTGTTTGTCTGCCACCTTTGATCTGTGAACCCACCTGAGTGAACTCTTCAAAGGTGAGCTGGTTGCTGGTCTTGGTCAACTCTTGGATGATCTCCCGGACCTTGTAGCCTGGCAGGGCCAGGTTGGCAGCTCGGAAGAGCTCTGTGAGCTCATCTTTGCTAATGTACCCATTGTTGTCGATATCTGCAGATAGAGGGAGGGTCAGAGGTCAAAAACAGGTAGGTCAAAGTTCAGGATTCATTTTAATGCTTAGCCTTATGCATGAAATGTTTTCATCTGCAAAGAGTTAATAATCATCACAGCCACACTGCCAGAGAAGGAGGGAGGACTTATATGCCAGGCTCTGCTGCCGGTCTGCGAGGCTAAACTCAGGGCTAAGTACACCAGATTTCAAAAATTTAATGAATGAGGTCCATGAGCGTGTGGGAGAGCGGTCGTTTCATTAGAAATGTAATAAAATTCTAAATGTTCTAAATGTTAAAGGTGCAGCACTTGACGACCATCACTCCGCTTGAACCGCCTCGCGGGGAACACCTATGTCAAGAAGACGGGTGAGGTCCCCTCAGCTCTTGACTGTGTGTTCTCAATGTTCTTAAGTGTTTCAGGAACACAGAAAGTTGTGATCAGTCATTTTTGAATCTACAGCAGGCAGCTCCATCTCATGCTTCTGAGTCGGCTCTGAGGATCTACCCTGGTATGGGGGCTAAAAAGGCTCTTAGAACAAAACCAATAAACCACTACATTCCTTCAACAGCTCTTAGAACTCGGACATAGTTGTTTGTTCCCCAAAACTAAGCACGGGTTCTGGACTCCAAACACGACCAGACAGCCACCTGAGCCAGGGCCGGGGTGGGACTCCGAATCTGACCGGGAGGAATTAATACCAGCAGGCCACTTTGGCCATCCGGCGCGCACATCACGCCGCCAAAATGGCGTGAAATGGTGGCATCTGTCTGACAGACTATCATACCACAAACAGGAGGGGAGGGGGCGAGCATGCGAGTGAGCCGAGTGAGTGCAGCTCTCTCGTGTCGCTCGCTCGTGCGACACAAACTGGAGCCTGCAGCAGCAGCACTGACTGAGCAGATTGATGAATGAAAGGCCTCCATAGAATTGAGACCTTTGTTTTATCTGCGCTGTCTGTCGCTAGCTGGCCTGCCTGGCTTGAGGGGGAAGGAAAAAAAATGTTGTTGTTTTTTTTCCTCGCCAGCCAGGCAGGCCACCAAGGGGCCAGGCCACCCGGAAAACTCCCGGTAGTCCCAACGGCCACCCCGCCACTGACCTCAGCATTGAATCATGAAACAGTATCACAGATGTCACATGGAACCTCCTGAATATGTTCTCATCTAACCTCGTGACTTCCACTATTCAACCACATCAGCTGATCAAGTTAGGTGTTGCAATGAGATACATGGTTCTGATCTAGAGTTCCTTGGTCCACTTGTGGTGGGTCACCTCTGCACCGCCTGCTCTCAGTGGACGGACTCCGTCGTGTCATCAGGTTCAGGGGATTTACGTCTGGGTTTGTGGAACTTTTACTCTTTTATGCATAAACACATTCAGGTTAAAACCAATTTTAGAATTGGAATATTTCTGCTTCCACATGGAGCTGAAATAATAAAAGGTCCAGGGATCGTTGCAGCTCAGGACGTGTGACCATCTGGATCTTTAAATCAGCTGAGAGGAACCTACAGATTTGTGTTGAAGAGCTCAATCAGCACTCCTCCTGTGATTCCTCTGGGCGGAGCCCCACTTACCAATCTTAGCAAAAGCTTCTCGGAGTTCGTCAAGGTCGTCCGCAGAGATCGGTGTGGTAGCGTCCATGTTGGGTTCTGCAGCCAAACAGAACAGAGAACAACAGCCGTCAGACAGAAGCCAACGATGAGGGCGAACTGGGGAGAGAAGGAGGAAGTGGCTCCTGATTTCATACATGGTGCAAACAGTTCTCACTTCTGCCAGCGTTCAACTTCCTGCTTCTGCTGCACTTCCTGTCACAGACAGACACATTTCTGCTGTTGCTCTAATGGCTGATCAAGTCCCTCAGACCTGTAGCTGGACCTGGAGCTGACTGCAGCACTCCGATTCTAGGCTGCGCTCCTCATAGACTAAAGAACCAGCTGAGCCTGTTGGTCATAGTCACACAAGCTCAGAACCACAGACCTTGATGATGCAAAGATGAAAAATCTTTATGTCCCAACTAGTGAACCAGTAGTGGGAGGGGGGGCACAGCTGATGGCGGCGTGGCTGACAGGGGTGTCTGATGGGTCGCCTGGCAGCCAGCCAGCGAGCTGCCTCTGACAGCACGTTGAGAGGCAGCTCCGCCTTGCTCCTCCCATGCTGGAGACCTTCGCACCTTCAGGGTGGACCTGCACATTTCCATGACTGCGAGCTGAGATGGGTCAGTTCAACTAGAGATGGAGGGTATCGATCGACCAGAGGTGGAGGGTATCGATTGACCAGAGGTGGAGGGTATTGATTGACCAGAGGTGGAGGGTATCGATCGACCAGAGATAGACTACAGAACTACATAGTCAAAAAAATGAAATGGTTCATTCACCAGATTAACAAGCTTGAAGTATAAGCTTGAATTGATCGATGGGAGCCAAGAAATCGACTTCCTGAACACACAGATGAGAAGACAAGAACTAAAGAACACGTGACCGACCCTGGAGGATGAGTGGCGCTAATAACTTAAAGATTTAAAGATTCTTTCATGGAGACATGAGGAGCACAGGTCTAACACGCCATCAGGCCACACAGAAGCACCACATGTGGACTGGAGTCCAGCAGCTGCAGTAGCAGATGAAGAGGAAGGAGGATGTTTTCCTCGTTTTGTTCTGTTTTGCACCGCTGGTTTGAGAGGACTGGAATTTCATCAATGCTGTATGTCATGCAGGTATAGTATATTTGACAATAAAGTTGACTTTGATTGTTGCTACTCTAGAACAAAGATGCCCTGCTGCAGTTGCGGAGCAGGAACTCACTACAAGAGCACTTGTGAAGAGAGAGAGGTCTGGGAACACCGCTCTTCCCCAGGTCTGGTGCCTCATTAGCTGGTCCACCTGAAACACCTGGAAACTTGAATATTGAGCCTGGTTGTATTGCATGAATTGAAGAAACTCTGAAAGTGTTTGCAGAGATTCTGAGCTAACAGAGCCCCTCAGTCTATTTTCCCATCAGACGCAGAGCTAGAAAGAAGCTCACATACAGTTTATCATTCTGTACCTGCAGCTGCTTCACTTCGCTGCTGAGGAGACTGAGTTCCTGAGCTGTAATGGCTGCTCCTCCTTCTCTATATCAAACTTGCAGCCGATGAGGTTTTCTGCAGTTGATGTGAAGCTAACCACAGACTTCCTTGTCAGTTCACTGCAGAGGAACAACTTCTCCTTCCTGACCCGAAGGCCACAGCTGCGATTACTTTTCATCAAAAGGATTTTAGATGATTTCACAAGCACCAGGTTATGAAGACGAGGCGAAGAACGTCCACGTGTGACAAGAGGTCACCACTGTGATCAAAAACGATGCCTGAATGTGACCTTACACCGTTACAACCTTGGCTTCACACAAACACACAAATAATCCCACAATGGTGCTTTCAGTTAACACCTGCCTGAATGGGACACCACATGATCATTTTGCTTTACCTGAGAGGTGTGTTGAGGAGGCTGGTGATCTCTGAGGAAGGTCCGTGATCTGGCTGCTGGTGGTTCGCAGCGTGACAGGCTCAACTCATCTATTCAAATCTCTGAGGAAGGAAGTGACATGACGAGCGACACTGACAGGCATTTTGTCTTTATATGGCAATGCAGGGACTCCCTGCGGCAGGAGTGCAGGTCTGGGCCTTTAGGAAGGTGGAGGGAAGTTCAGATGAAGATCCCCACCACACAGAGAATATCTGGTCAGGGATCAGTAGTTTCAGTCATAATGTACGCACATGCATACACGCATACACACAGCAGCAATTCGTCCTGAGATCACGGATGGTGACGAGAGTCTGCTTGCCATCATGGTGCTGTAATGCTCCTGAGCGTCATGAAGTCGTCAATCTATCAGTCGATACAACTTTATTTATAGAGCTCGATATCACAAATCAGAACTCACCTGGAGGAGCTTAGCTGTCCTCTCCATGTGTGTGTGTGCGCGCTCCACTTCTGCTGCTCTAATCGTGTCTTGAAGTTCGCAGGATTTGCTTTTGAAAGTTCATCATCCCCATCAGGTGACTTGTTTTTGGCTCCAAAACTTTTTTCAAAGTAGTAGTGGTGGTAGTAGTGTAGTAGCTGAGGAGCCATCATGTATTCAGCCAGCTGGAGTTCACGCGACAACTCAATCTGGTTGAACCTCTAATCTGAACTACAGACTTATTCCAAAGGACCTGCAGGGGTGGGGCCCCTTCAGGGCTGAGCTGCCCTCCCAGAGGAACAAGACAAAAATGAAATAATATGAAGGTGCTTCATAATACATAGTTTTTTGGGACATACAAATATTGATGAGGATGTTTGCACAGCATGACACCTGCTGGTCAGTTATTGTAACTACGTTTGGCCTGTCAGAAGCCAGCAGAATGGAGTTTAGCTTCAGCAGGAAGTCACAAAAATTAGTCAAGCTCAGAGTAAGTATATAAGCATATGTGTATAATAGTAATTTATAATTAAATAGAATATTTATAGTATTGATAGGAAATATTATATCAGCAATAGTCAGAATCAAAGGGGCACTGAAGCCCCAACCACCAAAAGTTGAGGGTAAATTTGTTTCAGCAAGGAAAAAATAAGAAGTTCACTTGAATTTTAAGTGTTTTGTCCAAAATCACAAAACCCTTTCTTTATTCTGAGGATCAATTGTAAAAACAAAAAACTTTTCACAAGTTTGACTCAGAATCCATAAATTGTAGAAATATGATGTGTGTGACTCTAAATATCATACATACATATCTCTATCTATATCATATCTATCTATATATAATCTATATATATCCTCTATTACAATGGCAGAGTGGAACATGGTCCATTCACACTCAATGTCCCCCACTGCCCCTGGGATGCGGTCAAAGCTCTGCCGGACGTGGGAGTTGAAAATCATTCTGACTGGTTCTTCTGCCAGGTGTTCCCATCAAACCCTCACTACTCGTATATATATATCATCATATATATGATATATATGATATATATGATATATATATCATATATATATGATATATATCATATATATCATATATATATCATATATCATATATATATGATATATATGATATATATCATATATATCATATATATGATATATATGATATATATCATATATATGATATATATGATGATATATATAGATGATATATGATATATATCATATATGATATATATGATATATATGATATATATCATATATATGATATATCATATATATCATATATATCATATATATGATATATATGATATATATCATATATATGATATATATATGATATATATGATATATATGATATATATCATATATAAAATGCCATAATAAAGGATTTCTGATCTACAGGTGATCAATATGTTCATATAATTTTAGCATGCTCTGAAAATACTTCGCATTGAAAATGAACGTGTTGACGTGATGACGTTTTGTAAACACAACCCGAGCAAATCAGAGAGACGCATTTCAGTCAGCTGACCTCCGCCTCTCCACGGACAGCTACAACCTGCAGTGAGCGAATCATATGACGACTGACGCCCATTGGCGTGGTGTTGATGACGTCACGTGCCTGGCCACTACATCATCCGACTTTTAGGACACGAGGCTTGAAGCCCTTCGATAGGATGTATTACTTTTGATATTTCTTCTGTTTTCCTCTCTGTCAGCCAGCTCTGTCGGTCACGTGACGCTAGGAGGTGGTGTGTGTCCGCCGAGTCTTCAGTCGTTAAGATGGCGGAGCATCATCATCATCATCACCATCCCAGCTCGTCTCTCTGTCTTTGCGACTTCATGAGGTAACCGCCGTCACCTGAGAGCTAGCTGTAGCCTGCTAGCAGCGAACAAGCTAAGCTAGGCTCCCAGTGGTGTTTGATTCTTTATTATCCGTTTGGTTTGTTGACACTGGTTGGTCTTAAGGTGGACCCTGACCTGCCTGTCTCTGTCACCCCACAGGCTGCTGGGGTCCCTGGTGGTGCCCTGCATCTACCTCAGCTTGCTGCTGACGCTGCTGCTGCTGCTGCTTCTCCTGGGTCTTCGTATGTGGCTGCATGCTCGCCGCAAAGCTCGCCGCGCTCAAGATGGCGGTGCGGCTGTGGCCTTCTTCCATCCCTACTGCACTGCGGGGGGGGGAGGGGAGCGGGTGCTCTGGTGCTCCCTCAGGGCCCTCATGCACCGGTACGGCTCCACACTGGTTCTCGTGTTGACCAGTGTGTAAATTACCACTCCTGTGACATCATCAGCAAGCTAGTTGGTACTAGTTGCTCTAAAGAGATGCACCCAACTCAACAGGGCGTCCCACTGTGGTTGGGTTACCCTGAACACAGCTGCACAACTGTCCTGTCACTCAACACTTGTCCCCTCCCCCTCTCAGGTACCCCGCTGTCTCCTTCGTGGTCTACACAGGTGACCAGGGAGTGACTGGCCAGCAGATTCTGGACGGAGCCTACCTGCGCTTCAACATCACGCTGCCTCGGCCAGTCACCTTCGTCTTCTTACATCACCGCATGCTGGTGGAGGCCACCTCCTACCCCCACTTCACGCTGCTGGGCCAGATGCTCGGCTCCATGTTCCTGGGTAAGACCCGGGTGACCCCACTCCCAACGCTCGGCGCTCAGATTGTGGTGGTAGCTTGTGACTCCCACAGCTGTAGCATTTCACACTACACAGCATAAAATTTAGATTTATCATATTTTCCTGATATTCCATGATGCAAAGACGTCCGGGGGGGGGGGGGGGGGGGTCAACAGGGTCATGCTAAAACTGCTTCGCCAAAATTCACCAATCTCAGTGGAGGGGCAGAGCCTGAATCATAAAAGGTGCCTCAACATTGTCAACACACCTGTTTGTGTGCAGGCTGGGAGGCCCTGACAGCCTTCGTTCCTGACCTGTACGTAGACTCAATGGGCTACGCCTTCACCCTGCCAATCTTCCGCTACCTGGGAGGCTGTAAGGTGGCGAGCTACGTTCACTACCCCACTGTTAGCACCGACATGATGTGTGTGGTCAGAGAGAGGAACTCCAGGTAACGCTGGACACACACACACACACACACACACACACACACACACACACTCTAGGGATGCAACAGTATTCTGTATTTTACTGAACTGTTCAATACGCCCTGGAAATACAACAGTATTTCCGTAAGTTTCTGTCTGTCACAAAACTTTATCAGAATTTTGTACAGCAGTGTGATCGGACCCGCTCAGGAGCAGAGACATCTGCATGCAGAGCACTAATGGCTCCTGTTCAGGGACATTCGATTGGCTCTGAAGGTGGCACTGTGCCTGAACAGTGCAGAAACAAAGGCCAGTGAATGAGACTCGGGGGGAAAAGAAAGTTTGAAGAGGGGCTGTCTTTGTATAAGTCTGTGGCGTGGGATTGGTTCAGCGTAGACTACGATGAGAATTGGAAAAGGACTGTCAACAAACCACAGTGTGCAGGCATTGCTTTGCAAACATCGGATATGCAGCAGGTAACACGAGCAATATGTCGTCCCGTTTACGTGGCCGTCACCCGTCTCTTTCACTTGGCACAGCGCAGGTCAGTGCCAGCTTCAACGGCGAACCGTCATTTGCAGCTGCCTTCCAACAGCTGTATGGGACAAATTCAGAAAAAACACAAAGTGATAACGAAAACGGTGGGCATCTTCATAGGGAAAGACATGCAGCCGTTTTCAATGGTTGAGGACACCAGATTTTGTCACATGATTCAAACAGCTGAACCTTGTTATCATGCACCCTCCCGCACCCATTTCAGGAGTAAAGCGATCCCAGAACTTTATGAAGTATGCCAGGGGGTTATTGAAAACCATCTGAGACAAGCACCCTACCCTGCTCCCCACCGTTAGCTGGACCTCCTGAGCAACAGTAAGCTACCTGACAGTGGCTGTACTCGATATCCTTGTTTGGGAAATGAGGGGCCTGGTGTTGCAGACTCATCCACTCAAGTGAACACCTGGCTGAAGCACTCGTGCATGCAGGTACTGAATGGAAGTTGGAGAGAGCAAATACCACCAGTCCTGTTACTGCAGACAATGCACAAAACCTTGTGAATGCCATCCCTGATGCAGGGGCCTTTGGACCGCACACAGCCTGATTCTTGCAGTTAAGAAAAGTTGTGTCCCTCAGTTCAGTGTCCCACCTCCTGGGGAAGGTCAGAAAAGTGGCGACATTTCCCCAAAAGTACCACTGGTCACAAAGCTCTGGCTGACAAAGAGCTGATGTTAAACATACCACGACACAGATTGATCCATGATGTCGCAGCCCGCTGGAATACAGCACATGGCATGCTTGAACAGTATGTGGAGCAACAAACAGCCATATACTCCGCCATTCTTGACAAAGCTGTGAAAGTCTGTGACAGACACATCCATGCTGGCTGGCCGTGAGCTGAAGCTGGCAGAGGAACTCCGTAACACTCTCGAGAAAGTGACAACTGTGATGAGCAGTCAGTCATGTCCCACTTCATCCATGATCCTCCCTCTCAACACAAGGACACTGAAATCCATGGCACCAGATCCTCAGGACAGTCCAACCATCCGGGAGTCACCCAGGATTGGGAGAAAAGACACATTGATCCAGAGACCTTCTAGACTACCTGCACAGGGCCACAGTCCTTGACCCAAGGGTCCTGTCTCTTAACTCTTAAGTCTACAAGGATGTCACAAGTGAAATTGTGGAGCATGAACATCAGGTATTTGATCTAATTTAACTTATTTTTATATTGTTGTTGTTGTTGTTTTCATAGTGTTAATGACATTAATGACAGATTCAGCGTTTGTATCCCCTCCTCAAAAGAAGACTGCCATGTCAGAGTTATTTGGGGGTCCTCTCAAGAGAGCAGCAAACAAAAGCATTTCCCCAAAAGATTGAGGAGGAGGTTTCCTCAAACAAAGCAGCTGGTGGCCTTCATGTAGATGCTGATCCTTTCCTTTGGTGGAAAAAAAGATCAGGTCACATTCCCCCACGTTCCAAAGACTGCACAACGGTACCTCTTAGTCCCTGGCACCTCTGTAGCGAGTGAAAGAGTGAGTGTTTTCAGTTTAATGAAGACGTCCATCTTTGTCTGTCCTCCAGGTTCAACAACTCTGACTTCATCTCCACAAATCTGGTGCTGAGTGTGGTGAAGGTGGTCTACTACTGCTGCTTCGCTCTGCTGTACGGCCTGGCTGGCTCCTGCAGTGATGTCATCATGGTAAACTCCACTTGGACGCTAGGGCACATCTTGGCTCTGTGGCGCTCCCCCAGCCGCACCAGTGTTGTCTACCCACCCTGCGACGTCAGAGCATTCCTGGACATCCCCTTGGACAATGAGGAAGAAATGGAGGGCTGGGAGAAGCTGGGAAGTGAGGAGGAAGGAGGACGGGACAGGAAGTGCCACTCAATCGTGTCGGTGGGTCAGTTCCGACCAGAGAAAAACCACAGGCTACAGATCAGGGCGTTTCATAAACTGCTGAACCGGAAAGCGGTGTGGCCCGAGGGGCGTGATTTGCTGCGACTGGTGCTGATTGGTGGATGCAGAAACCAGGAGGATGAGGAAAGGGTGCTGATGCTGCGGGGGCTCTGCCAGGAGCTGGGCCTGGGTGACCGTGTGGACTTCAAACTCAACATACCTTTTGAGGAGCTGAAGAGAGAACTGGGGGATGCCACCATTGGCCTGCACACCATGTGGAATGAACACTTCGGTATCGGTGAGAAGCATCACACACACATCTCATAACGCCACGAGCAGCTCGCCTCTGTTCTCAGCGCTGCTCACTGCCTCTCTTGTGTCAGGGCTCTCTGGTCAGGGAAGAGAAGTTAGCGAGCGAGGAGCTTACTCTTTTCAGATTATGTTTCAGTCCCTCCTGTTTGATCTAATCTGCCACCTAGTGACACGGTTGTGATCCAGACGTGCACAGATTAGTTTACAGGTGAGACAATAACGGTGAGGACATGGATCAGATCCCATCATCCTCTGGATTCAGATCTGCACGGCAACCTTGGTATAGCAGCTGGACGGGCAGTCCTGATAGCCTCACTGACGTGCCACGTTCATTTCTTTGTGTTAGCATGTTAGCATATGAGGCCATCTTGCTCATTAGTTTGAGCCGAGATCTCTAGAATGAAACATCTAAAGAGACATTCTAGAAATCTCATCATGAATGAATCCGTAGAACAGAAGTGTTCATGAGTCAGCTGATGCATGAATATATGCCTGTCAGACATGCCGCTCCACCCTCTCCGTCTTGTGTAAGTGTGATGGTTTGTGGTCCTGCCTCTGTCTCCATAGGCATCGTGGAGTGTATGGCTGCAGGCACCACTGTACTTGCCCACAAGTCCGGTGGGCCGAAGATGGACATCGTTGTGCCATATGAGGGCAGTCAGACAGGCTTCCTGGCCAACTGTGAGGACAGCTATGCTGCCACCATGGAAACCATCCTGGCTCTGTCCCCTACGGCGAGGCTGGGGATCCGACGCAGTGCCCGGCGCTCAGTGGAGCGATTCTCTGACCAGGAGTTTGAAGTCTGTTTCCTGGCTGCTATGGAGACTCTGATGAGCAACCTGGGTCAGTGAGAGGGCAGAGCCGGCCATCTCCTGTTGTTGTTTAAACCCCTATGGTGAAGTCATACCTACACTGAACTTGCTTCAGTGCTGGTAGCACAAGGTTCACCCTGGCCCTGCTGCCAGTTTCTAGAGTCTAAACAATTGGAGACAAAAAGACTAGAATCAGTCTGATATCAAGCGAGGAGGTGCCTCCAGCCACTGGTGTGGAGCAACATTTGTCTGAGTGGAACATTCCTGTGTCAGGCTCTGGCCTGAAGGGCGTCTAGTCCAGCATGACGATGCTGCCAGGTGTTCCTCTCAGAACGCTACTCACCAAACAAAGGACTTGACCAGACATCAGTGGGTGAGAGAAGGATTTGGGTTTGGTCCAATGATTTGGATCCGTCAGGTGCAGGAATCATGTCCAACTCCTCAGAGGAGTGTCAGCCTCATGGGCTCACGGTTGTGGTCCATGTGCTCGTATCCATGACAACGGAATATCACACTCATGAATAAGCACTGATCCAGTTTACATGATGAATAATCAGTGCCGTGGGACGTTGTTCTGTTCAGAACCAAATGCTGTTACTGGTGTCGTTAGCAGGGGCTGCGCTTTAATATTTCATTTCTACGCTCCTAAGAGCTTCTAATGTTTGTTACACGAAGACATTAATTTAAAAAAAATCATTCTTTTCAATGAAAGTTTCACCTTTTCCATTCTAGTTTGTGATGTCATAGAAATGTGAATATTGAAGATCTTTATTTTGATGAAGGCACTGATGCTGTTTACACCTCAGAAGTTATTCTACAATAATAAACACATCAGATGACTCGTCTGTGGATTAACAAGGCTCCACCTGGGAAGGTGAGGGAGGGGCTGCAGGCAGGTAAGGTCTTATATGAGGAGAACGAAGTCACTGGGTGGTGCGGTTTATCGGGGATGGTCCCGGATGCGTCCATTGACCATTAGGCTCCAAGGGAATGATGGAGGTACCTGCAACACGTGCCGGTGATTCCTTAACCTGAGGATGACTGTGTTGAGGGACTTTGCAACCCCCCCGCTGGCTCCCTCTCCTCTCCACTGTCTGTGTCATTGGAGCTGTAGGCCTCCATAGTGAACAGGTTCCTCGTGGACTTGCCGTCTCCCAGCTCATCCTCAGACTCCTCAAAGTTCCTGGTTGGAAGAAAGGAGACGTAGCAGAGCTGGAACTGTGGTTCTAGTCAGTGTTGAGGGTACACCTGTTGAGCACCTGCTGCCCTCTTTCATGAGTATCAATTTTCTATCTGACCAGATGAAGAAATAGGTGTGGTCATCCACGTTCATATTTTCAGTGGCTTTAACATGGGATCTAAGGTAAGACAACACACAGGAAATAGGCAGGTAACTTTGACTTACGTGTCATCGTCATCTGACCCCGGCTCCAGCTGCTTGTCATCCATCTCCTTCCTCTCCTCCAAACCTGAGACCATCCAGAGTATATGAGAGTGAGCGAGAGAGACAACTGCTGAGTCCAGAGTTGATGACATGACTTCAGCCTGAGTGACAGCATTGAGCAGGGTTTTGGGGGGGCCTTGTACCCACTGCCTGCGACCAGCCCCCACCTCACCTGTGTGTGTGTGTGTGTGTGTGGGGGGGGGGGGGGTGAGCAGTTGTGCTAATTCCAGGATATTCACCCTGATGCTTTTGCTAACGTTATTAACGTGAACTGTCTTTTTTTTCCCCCCCTGTCCTGTTCAGCAGCATCCATGTTCCTGGTGCCTCGTTGTACTGAAGCAGTTTTATTCTGCAAAGGAGGAACCTGATAAACTCCTCCTACTGCCATTTATGCTTAACTTTATTAGGAATGGTGTTGGTTCATTGATGAAGCTACAGAAGACAGGAGAGAGAACAGGGACAGGACAGGGAAGACAAGGAGGGGGGAGACAAAAAAACAACAGCAATAGCAGAAAAAAAACAAAAAATCAAACAAACAGTAACAACAGAGGAGAAAAGAGAAAAAAAAAGGAAAAAACATTGGTTGCAGAATTTCCAGTGTATAATTTTTAGATACATGTCTGAGTGTGTGTTTATGGTCAGGTGTGCGCCGCATGTGTGTATGTGTGTGTGCTACAGTTTGTCTTGGATGCTGTGCGTAGCTGGCTGTAGCTGATGTGGGGGGGCCAGGACATCACGCCCCCAGTCCAGGATAGCAGGTAGGTCAGAACCAGGCCACCAGAGCACCCCGAAACCCCCAGGACACGGGGAGCCCCAGGCCACCCCCCAGGAAACAGCCACAGGCCCAACCCATGCCAGGACCCATAGGAAAGCATCGGAGCAGCAACTCCCACCCGGAAGCAACCCACAGAGAGACGGGGCAGAGATGACCCTAGTCCCGCTGGGCACCCCCCCCCCCCCCCATAGCATGAGCAGAGCCCAGGGGCATAGGGCCCCTCTGGCCTGAGACCCGACCAGAGCCCCCCAAGAGGTCCGCCAGAGGCGAGGCTGACACCCACCCACACCCCACACCCAGGCGGGGTAACCACAGTCCACCACAACGACCAGGCCCACTGCCCCCGAACAGAGCTATCGCCCCCCAACCCTCGATCCCCATCCCCTCTACTCATCCCCTGTTCTCCCCCTCCCCCCAGAGCAGGAGGGCTTCAGGCTATAGGGCACCACCAGCCAGCCAGCCGGGACCCCCCACTCCCCCGAGAGGCCCAGCCCGCCCGCCGGAATGAGCCGAAGGCACGCACGCCCAGGACCGCCACCCCCAGACAAAACAATCATACTCTCATCTTCCTCCATACAGGGGCTGAGAACACCATAGATGCTGATACGGTCCAGGGCACCTCAGACTGAGTGAAACCGCCAGCGGGCAATCCACCGTACAACAGCAGGGCCCGTGACCAACCCCAGCCCAACCACCATGCCGGGAAGAGGACCACCCCCAGAAAGCACCAGCCAGGCCCACAATGGTGCAGTTAGCAAAGGAGGCAGCACTGGACCCACTCCCTGCCCCAGCTGCCCCCCCATCCCAATATGGGTGCAGGGTGGGTGTTGTGCATGGGAATGTGATGATGTGGATCACTAGAATGTGGTTAAAATTGGCGGAGGCACCCAGGGCATGGGAGCCCCGCCGGTTGCAGACGGCAGAGTCTCCCAGTACATCCTCATGCACTCCCCCAAGCCCTAAATGTCTACGATGTGATTAAAATTGGGGGGGTCCAGCCCCTCAAGGCCTAGTGATACATGAGATGTGATGTGATGGGACAGAGAGGCAATGAGAGGGGCTGAGGAATGGGCCAGACCTGCAGGGGGTCAGCTTCCAGACGGGCCCCGCTGAACACCCCATCACCACTGCAACCAGCCGACAGGGAGTCTAGCCTCCCTGGTCCAGGGGTCAGATTGGAGCACCAAGGGGCACTGTCCGGAGATCCGGGCAGAGGGTCCACCACCGCGCAGTGCAAGGGCAGGGAGGGCCCAGAACCCCCAGTGCACAGCGGAACCCCCAGCCAGCAGCCCATGGTCAGGGCCCCCAGTTCGATCAGCATCAAGGAGGTCAGCTCCCATCCCTCAGACATCCCCCAGCATCCTCACTTTGGTGGCGGCAGTCCAGGACATCGCGCCAGGGCCCAGCCTGCCCGAGGACGGGCCGAGGTTAGCAAACCCCTCCCAAATGTGGGTGCGACCCCCCCGGGGAGCAGCAGGGCCCCAGGCCAGCAAGTCCCAGGTGCCAAGCAATCCACTTCTACCTCACTCTCTACCCCCTTACCTCCCTCCCTCCTGACCCCCCTCCCCCTCCAACCCCCACCTAACCTTCCTTTACTTTATTTATATTTATATTTATACAGCACTTTTCATACAGAAATTGCAACCCAAAGTGCTTCACAGAAATAAAAGAAAAACAGGCAACATTAAATAAAATATAAAACAATGCAATAAATGTTAAGAACCCGGCCTTCCCGACCCACATGACCACATGCATGCACTCACCCCCCCCCCCCCCACGCACACACATACACACACTGACTGTCAGTAGGAACATGGCACGGCACTGAAAATACAAGTGAGGAGAGACCACCTATGGGAGCCGTCCTCACCGGGAGGTGCCACAGCTCACAACCACAGGGAGCGCCGCCACCGACACCCCCCGACCCGGACAGACCGGGTACACTCCACATATAATGCAGAGCCCCCCAGCTCTCCGGGCCTGGACGATCCCAGGGACGACGCCCCCGCGGGCAGACCAGACACACCTCCCAGTGTGGAGGGCCCCCACCAGGAAACACTGGAGCTAAAAACTAAAGGACTGAAAACTACAAGACTAAAAGATAGAACATGAAAGAACAGGAATTAAAATAACATTAAAATATCAGAATGACATAAAATATTAATATATATACATATATATTACACAAATGTATACATATAAATATATATACATATATGTGTAATATGAAATCTAAAAGTTTAAGAGCTAATGACAAAGAATAAAACGAGCAAACATAATAGGGTCTTCGCCTGAAGTACCTTCAGGCTCAGGCCCTAATAATTAAAAGATAACAGTAACAATAAAATATAGTGATAAAATTAAAGGATAAAAGAGACTAAAGCAGTTAAATCAGTGACAAGCTAAGCTAAAAAGGTGAGTCTTGAGCCTCCTTTTAAAAACGTCAACAGTCTCCTGATGTTCTCTGGCAGGCTGTCCCTGAACTTTGGGCCATAACGGCTGAAAGCAGCCTCCCCGTGGATTTTAGTTCTGACTCTTGGAACGACTAAAAGGCCGGTGCCAGAGGACCTCAGGGTCCGCGAAGGTTGATATGATAAAAGCAGTTCAGATAAATAAGGTGGGCCAAGACCATCAAGACACTTAAAAACTACTAAAAGAACCTTAAAATCGATCCTGAAGCACACGGGGAGCCGATGCAGCGATTTTAAAACCGCTGCATTGGCTCCCGCCCTCTGGTCCTCGTCAGCACACGTGCTGCAGAGTTCTGGAGTCATTGTAGATCATAGATGGTTGTTTTGGGAGACCAGCGAGCAGCAGGGCATTACAAGAATCTGAACGACTGGAACTAAAAGCATGCATCAGCACCTCCGTGTTGGCCTGAGAGAGGAACGGGTGACTCTGGCTCTGTTCTTAAGATGCTAAAAACCTCTCTTAGTTATGTTCTTGACATGTGGAATGAAATTCAGCTCAGAGTCAAAAATGACGCCCAGCTTCTTTACAGATTGTGAAGGTTTAAAATCTTCTACTTTTGGTCAAAGTTCCTCTCTCTTGCCTTCAGGGCCGATGATTAAAACTTCAGTTTTGTCCTGGTTGAGCTGTAGGAAGTTCTCTGCCATCCATGACCTGATATCTAAGATCCAGTTAAGAGGGTCTCACTAGGCCCTGTGTCATCAGGAGACACGGCGATGTACAGCTGCGTATCATCAGTCGTAACTCAGGAAACTCACTCACAACTACAAAACCATGCAGCAGCGACACCTGGTGCCCATGGGACTTAGAGACAAAAATGGAATAAATGAAAAGAAAACAGATTAAACTTAAAATTCATGTGTAAGGACAAAGGGCTCATTCATCAAAAGCTCTGACACCATGGGACCTTTTAACCCTTAGTTTAGTCTGACAGACAAGAAGTAAAGCCTGATGGATGCTCAGCTGTTGGTCATGTGACCTCACCTTGATTGGCCCCCACGACAGTGTTGTTGACATCCACGTTGGCTAAAGCCTCCAAAACAGTCTGAGGAGCCCTCCGGCTCCACCTCCTCCTTGCCTCGGAACAATCCTTGAGCTTCAACTCCTCCCCCTCCAGAAGGCTCAGAGTCTGGTTCAGAGGGTCCACTTCCTGTAAAAGAGACAGAAAAAGACAGTGGGTACATACCAAGAATCCCTCTATCTCCCCTTCCTATCCATTCCTACTTGACCTCAATGGAAGAGCTCATGGGGTGAAGAGGATGGTGGTACCCAGAAAAGCCAACTACACTCTCACTAAAACAGCGTGATGGAACGGCGGCCATGTCACTGATGTGTCCATCTCTGGGAACTACAATGTTCTGTAGATTGAATACAGAACGCCCCTCTTAGTTTCTTCACCGCATTTGTTGTGAAGACATTACTTCATGACTGATATTGAACATGAAATAGAAGCTGTCAATCACAAAGGTGACGGTCACACTGTGAATGTTTGCTCCACCTCTTGTCAATCATATTTATCCCAGTTATTACTGCAGGAATAATTGACATATAAATGAGTGTCAGGTGTGGCAGCTTACTGATCCACTATAACAGTGTCAGCGTCCTCTGGTTGCCATGGTAACGCCTCTGTTACTAGCTGTGCTGAGAGTTGAAGCACAGCTGTGTGCTAGCAGGTGATCAGAGATCAACACGTCTATAATCTTCATGTATGTAGTAAACGTGTGCAGCAGCAGGAGGATCCAGCGGCTCAAGGCAGCCTCAACATTCATGATGATTGACACCTCCAACACCCCGCAACCCAGCAGCCGTCCTCCTAACAGCTGATTGGTTCCTGTTGGCTGTTGATGTGATGATGTCAGCACCAGAGAGGCTGCTGAAGTCCTTCTACACGTGTCCATGCAAGCATCAGAACTGAAACTGTAGTTGTCAGCTCTCCAGAGGAAACTCTGCTCCACCTGGAGCTGCTGGAGAGGAAACCATGGTGGTTCTGGTTCTGGCTTCAGTTCTGGTCCAATCTCTGATGAACAGAACCCAGATTCCCCTTTGCTAGAACAGCAATCATGGAGGTTTGTGGGAGCTGTTCTACCAAACCACAGGAACAAATCCTCCCTGGAGGCTCAAGTTTATCTGATGATGGTGTTGATTGGTTGTTGTGGTGAATAGCTGAGTGGGGCGTCACCGTCAGAGCTGCTGCAGCAAGGAATTGTGGGACGGTATCGTCTCCTCTCATGGCAGGAAGACGCTCAGGTGTATCAATGCTAACAGAGGAAGCTGGAGCTCCTTCCTGAGAGTTCTAGAGCTGAGTTTTAGGTGCTCCCATCATGGCTGCCACACAGACACTTGGTCACTCTGCTAGAACTCTTCCAATGATTAGGAGAGTATTGGATCGCATCCAGAGAATCAGACAGACAGTTAAATCTTGCTTCCACCTCCTCATGTCCTCCATCACTCACCTCCATCTCCTTCTCCTTGTTCGTGGCAGTGTCCTTCATCTTGTCTTCATCCAAGCGGATCTCAAACATGATTCCTCTCTACAGAATCAAAATACAAGCAGAGTCAATCTCTTCCAAATATGTGAAGGGAAAGTGATGACGTTTCACTCTGGTTCATGTTTGGTCTCTGTTTCAGGAAATAACTCAGAAGCCAAGCTTACTTGTCTAATTCTAGCTGTGAACATGTCGCACTAGTGAATATGAGACAGAGTCACTTCAGGATCACAATGTACATCTGCTATCGTTTAAAAATGTGGCACGAGTGATGTCAACTTGTCCTGGCGTTTTATCTGCAACGTTGTCCTCTGTGCTCGGGTCTCATCCTGGGCCTGTTTCAAATCTGCTTGATTGTCCTGAGGAGGAGGAGGAGTCCTGCTCTCAGTAGCGAGTCTTTTGTCACTGATGGACCAACCTGGTGCACAGTGTTTACTTGCACAAGTGGACTTCTCTGAGGTTCTGCATCTGTCTGCTCTCTGGCATCCCCCACCATGAAGGTTCCCTGCTTGTGTAACAGCTGGTCCTCACACACACGTGCACACACACACACAAACACACACACACACACACACACATGAATCCAGAACAGCATCATCATTGATTCTGATGATGTCACCAATGCCAGCTGCACCACACAGGACTTGGACCAGTCTGGGGCAGCCTGAACCAGGGGTGCAGTCTAGTGCAGCGAGTACAAGTAGACCAGTCTGGTGCCACTTTGCGCAGTCTGGTCCAGTGCGAACTAGAGGACCAGCCTGGTACACCATGGACCAGTGGTTTGGCCTGGTACACTTCTCACACACACATCTAAGTAATGGCACCTCTGCTGCTGCTCTCTGATGCATCCGTCTCATCTCCTGGTGATACTGCACTCTGATGAGTTCCAGCTGATGCAGGTACTCCTGCACACACATACACACACACACACACACACAGACACACATGCGCGCACAGGAGGGAAATTTGGTTCTTCTGTCACCACTCCTACAAACACATCCAGATGGGGTCCATGGCCTCCTACCTGCTGACCCTCCCACTTCCTGTTGTCACAACACCCCACATCCTGCTCCAGACCACCTGGCTTCTTCTTGCCCTCAGCAGTACACGGACGCAGACCCTGATGACATGGGGGAGTCCAAATGTGAAAGTTGCTGTGTCAGCAAGTGTAGCATTAGGGTTAGGTTAGGGGTTATGATTAGGAATTATACCCTAAAGAGTAGGGTTAGGATTAGGAATTAAACCCTAAAGAGTAGGGTACTGAGGGTATTCAGTGAATACTCTTGGGCATTTTCATATATTAACCCTTTAATGCAAGGTTAATCCAGACTCGAAACTGACCGTAGGCATGGCTGGGAGATGGTTGTCTGTCTATATGTGTTGGCCCTGCCATGGTGTGAACAGTTGGCTCTCTTCGCAGTGGAGGTGGCATGGAACAGGACAGAAAGAGGCCAGTCTGGCAATTCTTCACAAGAAGACTCTTTATTCTAAGCAGACAATCAGGTGTAAAGACATCAATAAAAGGTCGTGACAGAGGTCCAACCATCAACACGGGCAGATGGAACCTGGCGCCTTATATACCCGCTCCCTAAAGAGTCACCAGATGACATCCAGAGATATCAGGGACCTAAACAGCCTCCAATGCTACCAGACAAGGCCAAAAAAACCTGTTTGTTCCCTAATGTCCATTGCTCAACAAGGAGTCGACGCTAACAGAGCTTCAGAGGCCGATCTGAGTTTCCTTCAGAATGGTCTTATTCAGGAGAGCTGCCCAGAATTCCATGAGTATGAAATAAAAAATAGCAAGGAGCAGGGCCATCTCCCTAACGCCAAGACAAAAATGCTCTACTTACCTCTTCTTGACATGACGCCATCGGATCCAGATACGCTGATGACAGCCAAGACCAGAGTCTAAGACCTCACATCTGAAACTGGTTAGGATTTCAGTGTGCTGACATGCGACCAACAACTATATAGTGTTGCAGTTCAAGTTAAATGGGCCCATCCGGAAATGTTCCAACATATGTGCTTACGTCTTGAGGGGATGCTTGCACTGATGAGTTTTATTGGGGCTGTTGGTTTGCTGATGGCAGAAAGTGGGCTTTCTAGTGTCTTGTCAGACGTATTTTGAGGGTTTGCCAAGATGTTTAATGGGAAGAAGTTCCCTCACAATGTATGGGCCCTGCAGATGATGGCAGAAGAGGTGTGAAGAAACCTGATCACAGGTGCCCATTTTCAGAAAGCAGATGACTTAAGTGAAGCTTTGGATCCCATAGCGAGCCAGAGCAGGGGCCTCATGTATCAATGAGGTTTACGCAAGAAAAACTTGCGTACGCCAGGATCGACGCTCACGTTCAGATGTATCAACGCGAAAAGTTTGTCGATTCTTGCGCTGTTTCACGCCAACTCTGGAGGTGCCGTAGAAGTTGGCGGAAAGCCGATTCTTGCGTTAACTGCACTTTGGTCAGTTGGCGACACCCTGTGGCGGTGTTTGGTAACTGACATTATTTGATAACCACACATACATCGGGTCCAAAAAGCCTTCCAGCGGGAGATGGCGGACCGTTCCGGGGTGAGTCAGTCGACCCTCAGCCGGGCCAGACCCTGGGTGGTGGACCTGATCATTGAACAGGCCAACATTGATTTGCAGCAACAGCCGGATTCTCTAATGTCTGATTCTCTAATGACTGCACTCATGTTGCCATGAAAGCACCGTCCCATGAGGAACACGCTTACGTTCATCGTAAGGGTTTCCACTCCATCAATGTGCAGATCATCGATGCGCAGAGGCTGGAGGGATGGACGCCGATCCCGGCCAGGCAGCCGTCCTCGCACGCCAGAATTTCATTTCCACAATGTGAATGAGTAAGAAGCTACTGCACCCAGCCTGCTGACCCGATACCGGTGAGCGTGTTACGTCATTTCCTGCCTGTAATACTGTCTCTGTGTTGTTCACTCTCTAAATCCTCCCTCAGGTGTACTGCTAACTTAATCGCTTTAAGCACCACTGTATACGACGTTTTGGTGTAATACAGAGGTTTCTGTCACTTCAGTCTTTAGCAGGACTTTGCTCTGAAATTCCTCGTTCTATTTGTTCTATTTGCCACAGGTCCACTAGCTCACCTTAGCATACGAGCTATGGCCGCTCTCTCTCTTTCCGCCTCTCCCCCACCTCTCCCTCCCTCTCCTGCTCCCTGTGCCAGATGTTTAGTGACTCCTCTGCCTCCTTTAGTGCTAATGGTACGTGTAAAAAGTGTAGTTTGTTTGTAGTCCTGGAGGCTTAGTGAGTTAGAGACTCGGCTCCGCACCATGGAAGCTAGCGCTAGTCCTTCACTTTCAGGATCTGCTCAGTCCACCTTAGTGGGTGCGGAGCCACCTAGCCTAGCCACCACTAGCAGCTCCCCCGCAGCTCCCGAGCAGCCGGGAACTAGCCAGTCCCGCTGGGTGACATCACGAGGGAAACCTAGACGCAGTGAGCCCGTGTTTGGCCACCAACCCCTTCATGTTTCCAACCGCTTTTCCCCACTCAGCGACACACCCGCTGAGAGTGAAACTCTTCATGTCGGCTCTGTTGCTCGCAGCCCCGCTGTGAAGCCGACATCAGTCATTGGCAGTTCTGTTCTCCGCAACGTGAAGGTGGAGACTCCAGCGAGCATGAAGTGCATCCCAGGGGCCAGAGCGGGCGACGCTGAGGCTAAAGCTGCTGGCAAAACGTAAAGTTAAATACAGTAAGATTGTGATACATGTCGGCGCTAATGACACCCGGCTTCGCCAGTCGGAATTAACTAAAGTTAACATGGCTTCGGTGGGCAACTACGCTAAAACAATGTCGGACTCCGTAATTTTCTCTGGCCCGCTGCCCAATTTAGCGAGTGACGACATGTTTAGCCGCATGCGTTCATTCCATCGCTGGATGTCCAGGTGGTGCTGAGGTAACAACGTGGCTCACAGACAATTGGAGCTCCTTCTGGGGAAAGCCTGGTCTGATTGGGAGAGATGGCGTCCATCCTACTTTGGATGGTGCATCTCTCTTATCTAGGAACAGAGGCCAGTTTGTTAGCAATACTAATCCCTGACAAGGACCCAGAGTTCAGACCAGCAGGCAGAGCTGCAGGTTAGCACGCCCTCTGCTGGTTCCTTCGTGTTGTCACCCACCCAGCCTATAGAAACTGTGTCTGCCCTGAGGCTTTATAAGCCTGCACCCAAATCTGGAGGAGTAACTTATAGCAACTTAGTTCAAATTAAAACCACTGCTCCAGCAAACCAACCCAGTAAAACTATTAAATGTGGTTTGCTTAATATTCGATCTCTCCCATCCAAGTCTCTCCTAGTGAACGATTTAATTACTAATTATCAGATTGGTGTATTAGCACTCACTGAAACCTGGGAGCAGCAAGATGAGTATGTTAGTTTAAATGAATCTTCCCCTCCTGGTTACATTAACTACCATGTACCTCGCACCACTGGCAGAAGAGGAGGAGCTGCAATCTATCAGTCAAATTTGGTGCTTAACCCTCCACCTAATTGTTCATTAACTCATTTGAGAGCCTGACTGTCAGCTTCTCCCACCCAGACTGGAAAGCAGAGAAACCACTCTTACTTGCTGGGGTGTACCGTCCTCCTGCACCTTATTCTGAGTTCTTAGAAGAACTCCCTGACTTTCTGTCTAACTTGGCATTGAACTCAGACAAAGTCATTCTAGTGGGTGACTTTAACATCCATGTGGACGTCAATGATGATTCTCTGGCCACTGCGTTTAAGTCGCTTCTTGATTCTGTTGGCTTCTGTCAGAGGGTAAACAAACCCACTCACACTTTTAATCACATCCTTGATTTAGTACTCACTTATGGAATAGAAGCTGACCGCATCATAGTTCTTCCTCAGAACCCGGTCTTGTCTGATCACTCCTTAATTACATTTGAATTTACTTTAACAAATTATATTCTACCTGGGAAAAAGTCCCGCTTCAGTAGATGTCTATCTGACACTGCTGTTTCTAGATTTAAGGAGCTTATTCCAGCAGAGCTTGCTGCCACACCTTGTAGTGATATAATGGGCAGTTATGCTGATTCCACCCCACCCAGGTGGACTATCTTGTGGACAGCACTGCAGCAGCACTCCTTGGGACACTTGATGCCGTAGCTCCCCTGAAGAAGAAGGTTATCAACCAGAAAAGAATAGTTCCCTGGTACAGCCCAGAGCTGCGTGCCTTAAAACAGAAGACCAGACAACTGGAAAGGAAGTCACATTCCAGCCAGCACGAGGAAGTCCACCAAGCCTGGAAGGAGAGTTTATTAATATATAAAAAAGAACTCCGTAATGCCAGAAGCAGTTACTACTCGTCCCTGATAGAAAAGAATAAGAACAACCCCAAGTTCCTCTTCAGCACCGTGGGCAGGCTCACCAAGAACCATAGTGCTGTTGAGCCATGCATCCCCCAACTGTCAGCAGTAACGACTTCCTTTCTTTCTTTACTGAAAAGATTGTGAATATTAGAACGAAGATTGCCAGTAATGGAGGACAGACTACATGAACATCTGCACAGCAACGAGCTCTTTGAAGCCTTCCAGTCTGGATTCAGGGAACACCATAGCACTGAAACAGCACTGGTCAGAGTCTCGAATGATCTTCTTATAGCTTCAGACAGAGGTCTTGTCTCTGTGCTTGTCCTTTTGGACCTCAGTGCTGCATTTGACACCATCGACCACAGCATCCTGCTACAGAGACTAGACCATGACATTGGGATTAAAGGAACTGCCCTAAAATGGTTTAAGTCCTACTTATCTGACAGGTTTCAGTTTGTTAATGTTAATAATGACCATTCGGAGTATAGCAGAGTTACATATGGTGGACCACAGGGTTCAGTTTTAGGACCGATTCTCTTCACTCTATACATGCTCCCATTAGGTGACATAATCCGGAAGCACTCGATCAACTTCCACTGTTATGCAGATGACACACAACTTTACTTGTCGATGGAGCCAGACGACACAAGCCAGCTTACTCATCTGCAAGACTGCCTGAAAGACATTAAATCCTGGATGTCTTCTAACTTCTTAATGCTCAATTCAGATAAAACTGAGGTAATCATTTTTGGACCTAAACACCACAGGGACACACTCTTGAATCGGATCTCTACTCTAGATGGCATCACCCTAACTTCGAGTACAACTGCAAGGAACCTTGGGGTCATTTTTGACCAGGACCTTTCCTTCAGCTCCCACATAAAGCATGTGACTAGGACCGCCTTCTTCCATCTGCGAAGTATCGCTAAGATTAGGAATATCCTTTCCCAGAGTGATGCTGAAAAACTGGTGCATGCATTTATCACTACTCCACTGGACTACTGCAACTCTCTCCTGTCAGGATGTCCTAAATACTCTCTAAAGAGTCTCCAGCTGGTCCAGAACGCTGCAGCGAGGGTTTTGACGGGAGTTAAGAAGAGAGAACACATCTCTCCACTTTAGCTTCTCTCCACTGGCTTCCTGTAGGATCTAGAATCGACTTCAAAGTCCTTCTGCTAACTTATAAGGCTCTCAATGATAAAGCTCCATCCTATTTGAAAGAGCTCATTAGTCCCTACTGTCCGACCAGAGCACTCCGCTCCCAGAATGCAGGTCTTTTAGTGACTCCCAGTATCAATACAAACAGACTGGGAGGTAGAGCTTTTAGTTACCGGGCTCCTTTACTGTGGAACCAGCTCTCTCCATGGGTCAGAGAGGCAGACACTTTAACTACGTTTAAGTCCAGGTTTAAGACCTTCCTCTATGACAGAGCCTTCAGTCAGGACTGGTTCAGGTAGCTCTGAACCATTGATAGCTATGCTGCTATAGGCTTAGACTGCTGGGGGACACATCAGGTTACATGGAGCCCTTCCCTCCTCTCCTCTCCTCTCCCCCTCTCTCCTCCTCTCCTCCCTGCACATTTTTGGAACTGTCATTACCATTACTTGTTGCACTTTGTAGTCTGGCCTTGGTGTCTCGCAGTCTCTCTGTGTTTCCACAGATCCACCAGAGCCCCAACCGCCGCCTGCATCGCCCCCCCCCCCCTTATTCCCTACTGTTACACCGGCCTGCGCTCCCCTTCCATGAACCAGTCTACCATCCAGTCCCCCATCAAGCTGGCTTGCTCTCCCTGCCTCCCCTACCAGAAGCTTCCTTCTTCAGCTGTTATTAACATTTCCGTGTTTCCCACATTTTGTATTGTAAACTGTTTTCTTGTCTGTAACAACATCTACTGCACGTCTGTCCGTCCTGGGTGAGGGATCCCTCCTCTGTTGCTCACCCTGAGGTTTCTCAGATTTTTCCCTGTTAAAAGGGTTTTCTATGGAGTTTTTCCTCAGTCGATGTGAGGGTCTAAGGGCAGAGGATGTTGTTATGATGCCATGTGAAGCCCTTTGAGACAAACTGTTTGTGAAAACGGGCTATACAAATAAAATTGCCTTGCCTTGCCTTGCCTTACTACACGATTCATGAAGCCAGATTAATTTATGTTGTCCACTAAACGTTCCAGAACATTTATCAGGCGGTCGAGCCGCTCATTGATGCCCGTTATTCCCCTAATAATGGACCGCCTGTGTGAGGACCCTCCCTCCGGATCTGTGTGGGCCGGAGGATGCGCCACTGGGTCCGGGTGGGCTGGAGGACTGTCCGCCACTTGTCGGCCTGGTGCTGGTGCTGGGGCCGGGGGACGAGCTGGCCCCAATACCGCTGGTCCTGGCGGATGACTCTGAGCCGGTGGACAGGCTGGCGCGTGAGCACGTTGCATGTTGGCGGCATGTCTGACGGATCAATTTCTATTAAACATATTGGCTTATTTAATGTCTGCTTCTGTGTATTTGTTGCCTTCACGTCTGTGGCAAAGCAGGTGGAAATGTTGCTAAGAAATGGAGTTGCCACTGACCCTCCAGGCTCTCGGGGTCAGCGTGGGTGGCAGCGACGTCTTGGTGAAACCAGTGTTGTTGATGATGTCCTACATCCAGGCTGTGATGAGGCTGAGAGTTGCAGAGTCATCAGAGAACTTCTGCAGGTGACAGGTGGGTGTGGTGGGAGAAGTCTGAAGTGTAGAGTGTGAAGAGGAACGGAGCCAGGACCGTTCTCTGCAGGGCCCCCATGCTGCAGACGACCGTGTCCGAAACACAGTCCCCAGACCTCACATACTGCGGGCGGTTTGTGAGGTAGTCCAGTATCCAGGATGTGAGGTGATGGTCCAGTCCTGTATACTCCAGCTTGTCCCTCAGGAGCACCAGCTGAATGGCACTGGAGAAGTCAAAAACCTGATTCTCACAGTGCTCCCAGGCTTCTCCAGGTGAGAGAGGGCTGGATGGAGGAGGAAGATCACGGCATCATCCACCCCAATGCCACGCTGGTAGGTGAACTGCAGTGGGTCCATGGATGAGCCCACCAGGAGACGGAGATGTCTGAGGACCAGCCTCTCCAGGGTCTTCATCAGGTGGGATGTAAGTGCCACTGGTCTGTAGCCTCTGTGGTCCTTGTGGTGCAATGTCTTGGGTACAGCTGTGGCACTCTCCCCAGCTTCAGGCTCAGGTTGAACATGGGATCAGTTATCCCACAGCTGGTCTGCGCAGGACTTCAGGAGCCTGGAGCTGATTCCATCAGGACCGGGTGTCTTCCTCAGCTTGATCCTCCTGAGCTGGTTTCTCACCTGAAGTGTTGTGAGGGACCGGTTGGAGCAGGGGGGCTCTCTGCTCAGGAGTGGTGATGGTGAGTGGATGAAGAGCGTAGTCAGGGAGGAGTCGGGCTGGGAGCTGAGTGCTGTAGACAGAGGTGTGAAGGTGGGTGGGGGGGTGAGGGTGTGATGGCCTCCTGGAGATGTAGATGAGGGGGGTCGCAGCAGTGAAGACTGGTTGGGGTGGGGGGAGTCGGTGTCTGATCAAACCTATTGAAGTATAGGTTCAGATCGTTCCCTATCGTTGACCCCCCAGTCTGGGAGCTGGGTTTGCTGTGGCCAGAAATGGTCCTTTCTGGCCTTGCCAGACTGCCCTGGTGTTGTTCTGCAGCAGCTGATCCTCCATCTTCCTCCTGTAGCAGCCCCCCCCCCCCCGATCTTCTTTCTCAGCTCCCTCTGCACAGCTTTCAGCTCGTCCCTGTTCCCTGACTTGAAGGCTCTCTTCTTCTCTTTGACGTCAGGGTTAACCCATGGTTTGTTGTTGGGAAGCACCGTACAGTCCTGGTGGGTACGATGTTTTCCACACAGAAGTTAATGTAGTCCGTGATGCAGCCTGTGAGGCTGTCAATGTCCTGCCCGTGAGAGTCACAGGATTCCTCCCACCTGTCGTGTCAAAACAGTCCTTCAGAGCCTCCTCAGCTTCGTTGGACCATCTCTTCACCATGCGGGTGGTCACTGGTTGCCTGTGTACAAGGGGCTTATACACAAGCAGGAGATGTACCAGGTTGTGGTCTGATCTTCCCAAAGGTGGGAGGGGAGATGAGTGATACGCCTCCTTGGTGTTGGCATAAAACATGTCCAATGTTTGATTGTCTCTGGTGTGGCAGGTGACATGACATTGAGTGAGAGTAGGCAGAGTGGAGGAAGGAGAAGCGTGGTTGAAGTCCCCAGAGATAAGGAGAAGGGCCTGTGAGTCCTGTTTCTGCAGCCTGTGTGTGACGGAGTGATGCACATCATAGGCCGCATCAGCGTTAGCAGAGGGGGGAATATACCGCTATGACAATAGCATGTGAGAATTTCCTCGGCAGGTAGTATGGCCTCATGCTAACCACGAACAGTTCACCATCCCGACAGCAGACTTGCTCCTTAATGGTGATGTGCCCAGAGTTACACCATCTCTTGTTAATGAACATTGCCAGCCCTCCTTTCCTCTTACCGCTTTGCCGTGTCCTGTCTGCCCGCAAGAGCTGGAACCCATCCAACGATATGACTGCGTCTGGGGTCACTGCAGTCAGCCATGTCTCCGTGAAGATCATTAAATTGCACTCCTGGTATTCCCACTGGAGCCATGTCAGCGCTGTTAGCTTGTCCGTCTTGTTGGGAAGAGATCTTACATTCCCCATGATGATGGACGGGAGGACGGGCCTGAAACGTCGCCTCCTAGCCCAGGCAAGGCAAGGCAAGGCAATTTTATTTGTATAGCCCGTTTTCACAAACAGTTTGTCTCAAAGGGCTTCACATGGCATCATAACAACATCCTCTGCCCTTAGACCCTCACATCGACTGAGGAAAAACTCCATAGAAAACCCTTTTAACAGGGAAAAATCTGAGAAACCTCAGGGTGAGCAACAGAGGAGGGATCCCTCACCAGGAGGGACAGACGTGCAGTAGATGTTGTTACAGACAAGAAAACAGTTTACAATGCAGAATGTGAGAAACACGGAAATGTTAATAACAGCTGAAGAAGGAAGCTTCTGGTAGGGGAGGCAGGGAGAGCAAGCCAGCTTGATGGGGGACTGGATGGTAGACTGGTTCATGGAAGGGGAGGCAGGGAGAGCAAGCCAGCTTGATGGGGGACTGGATGGCAGACTGGTTCATGGAAGGGGAGCGCAGGCCAGTGTAACAGTAGGGAATAAGAGGGGGGGGGGCGATGCAGGCGGCGGTTGGGGCTCTGGTGGATCTGTGGAAACACAGAGAGACTGCGAGACACCAAGGCCAAACTACAAAGTCGAACAAGTAATGGTAATGACAGTTACAAAAATGTGCAGGGAGGAGAGGAGGAGAGAGGGGGAGAGGAGAGGAGAGGAGGGAAGGGCTCCATGTAACCTGATGTGTCCCCCAGCAGTCTAAGCCTGTAGCAGCATAGCTATCAATGGTTCAGAGCTACCTGAACCAGTCCTAACTGAAGGCTCTGTCATAGAGGAATGTCTTAAACCTGGACTTAAACGTAGTTAAAGTGTCTGCCTCTCTGACCCATGGAGAGATGCTGGTTCTAAAGTAGAGGAACCGGTAACTAAAGGCTCTACCTCCAAGTCTGTTTTTATTGATACTGGGAATCACTAAAAGACCTGCATTCTGGGAGCGGAGTGCTCTGGTCGGACAGTAGGGACTAATGAGCTCTTTCAAATAGGATGGAGCTTTATCATTGAGAGCCTTATAAGTTAGCAGAAGGACTTTGAAGTGGATTCTAGATCCTACAGGAAGCCAGTGGAGAGAAGCTAAAGTGGGAGAGATGTGTTCTCTCTTCTTAACTCCCGTCAAAACCCTCGCTGCAGCGTTCTGGACCAGCTGGAGACTCTTTAGAGAGTATTTAGGACATCCTGACAAGAGAGAGTTGCAGTAGTCCAGCCTAGAAGTGATAAATGCATGCACCAGTTTTTCAGCATCACTCTGGGAAAGGATATTCCTAATCTTAGCGATACTTCGCAGATGGAAGAAGGCGGTCCTAGTCACATGCTTTATGTGGGAGCTGAAGGAAAGGTCCTGGTCAAAAATGACCCCAAGGTTCCTTGCAGTTGTACTCGAAGTTAGGGTGATGCCATCTAGAGTAGAGATCCGATTCAAGAGTGTGTCCCTGTGGTGTTTAGGTCCAAAAATGATTACCTCAGTTTTATCTGAATTGAGCATTAAGAAGTTAGAAGACATCCAGGATTTAATGTCTTTCAGGCAGTCTTGCAGATGAGTAAGCTGGCTTGTGTCGTCTGGCTCCATCGACAAGTAAAGTTGTGTGTCATCTGCATAACAGTGGAAGTTGATCGAGTGCTTCCGGATTATGTCACCTAATGGGAGCATGTAAAGAGTGAAGAGAATCGGTCCTAAAACTGAACCCTGTGGTCCACCATATGTAACTCTGCTATACTCCGAATGGTCATTATTAACATTAACAAACTGAAACCTGTCAGATAAGTAGGACTTAAACCATTTTAGGGCAGTTCCTTTAATCCCAATGTCATGGTCTAGTCTCTGTAGCAGGATGCTGTGGTCGATGGTGTCAAATGCAGCACTGAGGTCCAAAAGGACAAGCACAGAGACAAGACCTCTGTCTGAAGCTATAAGAAGATCATTAGAGACTCTGACCAGTGCTGTTTCAGTGCTATGGTGTTCCCTGAATCCAGACTGGAAGGCTTCAAAGAGCTCGTTGCTGTGCAAATGTTCATGTAGCTGCTCCAGGACAACCTTCTCAAGGATCTTGGAGATGTAGGGAGGTTGGATATTGGCCTATAGTTGGCTAACACATCTGGGTCAAGAGAAGGTTTTTTAAGTAAAGGGTTGATGACAGCCACCTTAAAGGCCTGTGGCACATAACCTGTGACTAAGGAAAGATTAATTTGATTTAATATAGAAGTGTTGACTAGAGGAAAGGCATCCTTAAGGAGGCTTGTTGGGATGGGATCCAGCAGACAAGTGGCTGACTTGGAGGAACCGACTGCAGAAGTTAATTCTGACAGGTCAATGGGGGAGAAACTGTCCAAGTGAGCACCAAGTCTGGGAGGTGCTTCTATGGGGACTGTAGTCTGTCCTCCATTACTGGCAATCTTCATTCTAATATTCACAATCTTTTCAGTAAAGAAAGAAAGGAAGTCGTTACTGCTGACAGTTGGGGGGATGCATGGCTCAACAGCACTATGGTTCTTGGTGAGCCTGCCCACGGTGCTGAAGAGGAACCTGATGTTGTTCTTATTCTTTTCTATCAGGGACGAGTAGTAAGCGCTTCTGGCATTACGGAGTTCTTTTTTATATATTAATAAACTCTCCTTCCAGGCTTGGTGGACTTCCTCGTGCTGGCTGGAATGTGTCTTCCTTTCCAGTTGTCTGGTCTTCTGTTTTAAGGCACGCAGCTCTGGGCTGTACCAGGGAACTATTCTTTTCTGGTTGATAACCTTCTTCTTCAGGGGAGCTACGGCATCAAGTGTCCCAAGGAGTGCTGCTGTAGTGCTGTCCACAAGATAGTCTACCTGCGAGGGGGTGAAATCAGCATAACTGCCCAATATATTATTACAAGATGTGGCAGCAAGCTCTGCTGGAATAAGCTCCTTAAATCTAGAAACAGCAGTGTCAGATAGACATCTACTGAAGCGGGACTTTTTCCCAGGTAGAATATAATTTGTTAAAGTAAATTCAAATGTAATTAAGGAGTGATCAGACAAGACGGGGTTCTGAGGAAGAACTATGATGCGGTCAGCTTCTATTCCATAAGTGAGTACTAAATCAAGGATGTGATTAAAAGTGTGAGTGGGTTTGTTTACCCTCTGACAGAAGCCAACAGAATCAAGAAGCGACTTAAACGCAGTGGCCAGAGAATCATCATTGACGTCCACATGGATGTTAAAGTCACCCACTAGAATGACTTTGTCTGAGTTCAATGCCAAGTTAGACAGAAAGTCAGGGAATTCTTCTAAGAACTCAGAATAAGGTGCAGGAGGACGGTACACCACAGCAAGTAAGAGTGGTTTCTCTGCTTTCCAGTCTGGGTGGGAAAAGCTGACAATAAGGCTCTCAAATGAGTTAAATGAACTGTTAGGTCGAGGGTTAAGCACCAAATTTGACTGATAGATTGCAGCCCAGTGCTTTCACTCCAGCCCGACAGCCCTGTCTCCTTCTCTTAAGTTCCCAAGGGACATCCTGCAGTTGTGCCGGCTGCACCAAGTTGAGTCGAAGCATTAGCAGCTGATCCCAGGTGTACAAACTGGGACCCATGGCTGCGTGCACGGCCCCCGAACCCAATGGTTCACAGTGTCAAAAATGGGTAAAAGACCACTGAAAAATGCAGTGACCTGAACCCCCATGACACACTCTAAAAGACAGAACAATAGATAAACAAGGTAAATAAAAAGTGTAGGAAAGTTTGGGAAAAAGAGGTTATGAAGACCGAAAAGCGGGAGCTACTGCAACAGGCAGCCACTCACATGGCGCCATCCATAGAAAATAAGAAGCAGCTAAACACATTACTTTGTGTGGAGCTGACAAAAGACAGCCTGTTCCATTTATGAAGCACTTAGAACCACAAGTTAGTAGTAACAGGTGAGGATCCATTTCCCATCGAAGTAAGGATGGAAGAAAGACAGGAGGTTTGATCTTAAAAAATGAGCAGGAGCAGGCGGATACTGTCATTGTCCAACAAGTCCTAAGGTGTGCAGAAGACGCGGACCAAATCATTGCGGTATGTGGTAATACAGATATGTTTGTCCTTCTCCTTCACCATGACCATCAGGCAGGACTCAATGTACCACTACTCATGGAATTCCCACGCAAGGAAAGAGTGATTGTGGATATCAGGGCAACACAAGATTCAAGATTCAAGATTCTTTATTGTCATATGCACAATATTGACAGCGTCACTTGAGCAATGAAATGCTTAGAACAAGGCAGGCAGACAACTCAAGTAAGTAACACGAGAAAAAGAAGAGAAAAATAAATAAGCCAGCACTAGCACTAGTTAGTCAGACGGACATTGTTAAGCACCTTTTACCAGCCCATGCCATTTCTGGCTGTGACACAGTAGTGTCTTACCACAGGATAGGTAAAGGACCTGTCATCAAAGCCCTTAAAGCTGGTCATGACATACTGGCCACTGGCAATGCTGATGCACCATTCCAGCAAGTCATCGATCAAGCCACTGCCTTTGTCTCAGCCTGTTATGGCATAACAGAGAGCTCTGACATGTCTCACATGAGGCTACTTGATTGGGGGGAAAAGAATAGCAAGGGTCGGATGTCAGCACCCAATCTGGCTGCTCTCCTGCCAAAAAAAGGAGGCGTTCCTAGAAAATGTGAAAAGAGCTCACTTCCAGGCATACTTGTGGCAAAATCTGAATTCCAATCTGGCACTAGCACTGAACCTGGAGGATTTTGGATGGAAAAAAGACATGTCCAACAAGTCACTGACCCCAATCCACCAACCAGAAAATGACAAACTCATCCCAGACTACATCCTGAAAATGAACCAATGTAGCTACAAGAGTGACACCCCCTGTAACTCCAGAAAGTGCAGTTGCAAAGACCATGGTTTGCCATGAGCAATGTTCTGTGCGTGTTTCAGGGTAGGATGCTCAAGACCATAATCCTTAGTAACTCATCTCTAAGATTTGTACTTCACACCAGTCCACTGAAGTTTCCTGCAGTAACCTACACCATCCAAGTTTATAGACTTACCAGCATATTGTTTTGGAATGCACAAGTGTGGGTGGGGATGCACTGGTTTAACATTTTGATACATGAAATCAACATTAGTTGGTGTGTTTGATTTGAATATTTTTCTGATGGATCAGATTCATTATACAAGAAAAATACAAGAGTTAAAATTTGCTATCCTATGCCCTTTTCTCTTTATTAGGTTTTGTCAGGGATGGGCAACCATGTGCCATGGAGGGCCGTGTGTATGCAGGTTTTCCTTCCAACCCAACACTTTAACAGGTGATTCCAATGATTAACACTCTTCTGTGGCTGAAGGTGTGTTTATCAGTGGAATCGCCTGTTAAAGTGTTGGGTTGGAAGGAAAACCTGCATACACACGGCCCTCCATGGCACATGGTTGCCCATCCCTGCTCTATCCCTATGTTGATAGAGGGACAATGATGATATGGGTGTTTTGGGCATTAAGGGATTAATATCTGAAAATGCACAAGGGTATTCACTGAATAACCTCTTGTATGTTGAAGAGGTACTCCTTAGCTAAAAGAAACAGCACAGAAAAAGCTGAATCTGACAAAACAAGGTTCAACAAAAAATCAGGCTTTGACTCCCGGACAAACAGTTGACCAGGGGAAGTTGAATTAGAAACCTTTGTTACCAGCTGTTTCTGGGCTCTCAGCTTGTACTGGTTGGCCTCCTGTCGCCTCTGCAGGTATTCATGACGTGCTGCAGCCACACTGACACACACACACACACACACACACACACACACACACTCAGCATTTCTGCATATGAGACAAACCCATTTCAGTCAAAGAGGTTTCTCTGTGGTTCTAGATGTTTCCTGGGTCAGCCAGGTGTTACTGTCTGTTGAACATCTCTACTCAGAACCAGCAGTACCAGCACGTAAATACAGTCCTCCCACAGTAGTTACAGCAGGTTTCTATAACACCAGCCAGGTGGAGGTCCTGGATTTAAATGCTGGTTTCTTGTTCTTTTCCTCCAGCATGTTTCCACTGATGAGTATGTGGACCTGCATCATACCGGTAGGTAGATTTTGTTTCTGGTTGCATAGAACTTTTGTTTTCGAGCTTTGGCTGGAGCACGGGGTCTTTCTGGGTGTGTCTCCATGTTCTCCCTGTTCCTGCTGGGTTCTCTCTGGTACTCCAGCTTCCTCCACAGTCCAAAGACATCAAGAGGGGACCAGGTTAATCCAGACTCTAAATTGACCGTAGGTGTGGCTGGGAGAGCCAATGGTTGTCTGTCTATATGTGTTGGCCCTGCCATGGACTGGTGACCTGTCCAGGGGGAAGGCTGCTGGGACAGGCTCCACCCCCCACCCCCCGCCCGTGACCCTTAAAAGGACAAGAGGTAGAAAATGAATGTATGGATAGAACTGTGTTGACCAGGTGACAGACTTTATGGTGTTGGTGTGAGGGCAGGAACAGCTGAGATTGGGCATGTCCACCAAGCTGCCATGTTGTCATTACTGACAGAAAACACCTGTCAGGATTGACTAGGAACAAGAGTGAATACAGAAGCCAGATGTGGTCCTGTGTGGGGGGCTTCCACTTCCCTGGTAGCTGTTGGCCAGCTGATGCTAAGCTCATCATCTCTGGCTACTCCTAACTGTGCAATGACAGATTTGGCAGCAGCTAGCTTTAACTGCTTGAGTTCCTCACTGCAGTGTTGGCTGATGGGTAACAGATGATGGTGCATCGTAGTGTTGGCTGACTCACAGCTGGTAGGGCTCAACAGGAGGAGCAGGGTGGTCTCCACAAGGCTTCTGCTGTCTCTCATGAGGAGGAGGGGGGGGAGGAGGAAGAGGAGGAGGGAAACCGTCCCCGTCCCCCCTCTGGTAGGCGTCCAGCTGGGCGTGGTTGTGCTGGTAGTGGGGTGCTGGCTGCTGGATAAACCTGCATGAGTAAAACGACTTCCAGGTCAAGAAGGACACACGTGTCACATCTGAGGGGATCAACTGACCTGTGGTTCTGGTTCTGCTGCCGACTGTCTACTGGTGCTGCAGGGTGAGAAGGTGGTCCTGCTCTGTGGTGGAGAGGCTGCAGGTAGGACCACATACACCTGCTGGAGATTACATGACCTCACAGAGTAATGTCATCATATGACTACACCCCCAGGGAAGAGAGACACACCTTCACGTGTCTGTGAGGACAGCCATGACAAGGCCATAAGATGGCCCCACCCAGCTTCAATCAGCAATCAATACCAGTGATAGTGGTACTGGTACTGATGCTGATACTGGTACTGTTAGTGATACTGGCTATGGTAGCGAATCTGGTACTGATGCTGGTACTGGTATTGTTCATGATACTGGTACTGGGACCAATACTGGTGCTGGTAGTGGAGGAGGTGGACATCTATATGGTGTTTGGAATAAGACCCAAGATTTACATTTCTTTGCCTCAGGAACTAGTTGGATTGAATTAAAAACCATGAAAAAGTGAGAACCTCCCTTGCAGATGAGGAGGTCGTGGAACACAGCTACACGCTGCAGTACATGCTACATGCTACACGTAATTCCTCATGCCTTTTACGTCAGTATAATTGTGATGTTGAACGAGACGGATTACTTTGCAGTGGGGGGTGGTGCAGTCCCTCCAAGCTGGTTTAGCAGGTTGTCTCTTCACAGCAGCTTGGGACTTAGGGGTCTTCTCTGTAGAATAAGACAGTTTGAAGTTTTACGAGTAAGCAGTGGACATTTTGTTCAAAATAATCATAAGTAGAAATAAGTTATATATAATGATATCTGCAGGGTCTAGTAAACATGCTTAAGTCTCTGGTACCTCCTCCAAGGTCATGGAGGATGAGGGTGGAGACAAACTCCCTCAGCAATCAACTACAGCGCACGTCAACTTTGTGTTCTGATGTGCCAAAATGTGGTGCAATCTCAATCCAGCCAGTTAAAATTTTGTCTGGTCTCTGTGGCGATCAGGAGTGTGATTCTATCAAATTTGTTGGAGCGGCATCATTAGGAGCATGAAGTGAGACGTGTGCTGAGGACAGTGAACCCCAGGAAGGCGGCTGGCCCCGACAGAGTACCTGGTAAGGTACTCAGAGCATGAACTGACCAACTGACTGGAGTCTTCACCAGGATCTTTGACCTGTCCCTGTCACAGGCCATCATTCCACCCTGCCTCAAAACCGCCACCATCATCCCCATCCCCAAGAAGAAAGCAGTGGACAGCCCCAACAACTACAGGCCTGTTTCACTACACCTGTAGTCATCAAGTGCTTTGAGAGACTGGTCTCTCAGCACAGCCTGTCTGCCTCCCACCCTGGACCCCCATCAGTTTGTGATAACCACAGTGCTCCACACTGCGCTGAGTCACCTGGGGAACTCCGTGAGGATGCTCTTACTGGACTTCAGCTCAGCATTCAATCACATCATCCCAGAAATCCTGGTCCAGAAGCTTTCACACCTGGGTCTCTCCACTCCTGTCTGCCTCTGGATAAAGGACTTTCTATCAAACCGCCCACAGTCTGTCAGACTTGGTCCCACCTCTAATAACATCTCACTCAGCCCGGTTCTCCACAAGGATGTGTGTTGAGTTCCCTCCTGTTCACTCTCCACATTACGACTGCTCCCAACCCACCTCTAAAACACAATCATCAAATTTGCAGATGAACCCACTGTGGTCGGGCTCATCTCAGGGGGGTGAGTCTGACTACAGAGATGAGGTCAACAGACTGACAGCGTGGTGTACAGTAAACAACCTCCAACTGAACACCACAAAAAACTAAGGAACTAATTCTGGATTTCAAGAAGGGCAGAGCGGACCCACCACGGCTCTACATCCACAGGGACTGTGTGGAATGGGTCCTCTCCATCAGGTTTCTGGGCGTGCAGATATGTGACGACCTCTCCTGGACCACTAACACCACGGCAGTGGTAAAGAAGGCCCAGCAGCATCTCCACTTCCTGAGAAGGCTCAGGAGAAACAACCTGGAAGAAGAAGCTGCTGGTGACCTTCTACAGGGCCACCATAGAGAGCCTCCTGGCATCCTGCATCACAGCCTGGTACGCACGGAGCTCGGCAGTAGACAGGAGAGCAGAGGTCATCAGCACAGTCCAGATAATCACTGGTTGCTCTCTGCCCAGCCTGGAGGACATCGCCAGCTCTCACTACCTCAGCAGAGTTGCTAACATCATCAAGGACTCGGTTCACCCCAGCAACCACCTGTCTGACCTGCTACCCTCAGGCCAGTGCTGCAGGTCACACAGAGCCAGGACAAACAGACTCAGAGCTATCAACCACAAAACCAAATGACCTGCCTCACTACAATACAGATACTGATCATATTGATCGTTAAATTGTTGTTCACAATCAAGTGAAGAAACTGTTTTTTCCAAGTGCAATGACTGTCTTACCCCTTTCATGTGCATTTTCAATATCACAGCACTGTTTTTACACTTGACTTTTTAATTCTCTGCAAATATATATTATGTATAGTTTTCTCCTCCTGGAAACATCACCTTATCGTGGTGGAGGAGTTTGAGTGGCAAAGGGCCAGACAAAGAATGGTTCAAAAGACCCTTCATGGAAAACAAGAGCAAGAGTTGGTGTACCCAACTCTAACCCTGGGTTAGGCCTGGTCAGGCCTTAGCCCATGTGGTTTGGCCAGGCCCGTAATGGTTACATGGACTTGTCCCCCGTGGACCCACCACCAGCATGAGGAACCAGAAGGGTCCAGGTACAGTGTGGTTTGGGCAGTAGACCAAGGTGAGGGCATTGGCTGTCTGATCCCCAGACATGGAAGCTGGCTTCTGGGACATTGAATGTCACCTCTCTGGCGGGGAAGGAGCAGGAGCTGGTGGAAGAGGTTGAGTGTTACCAGCTAGATACAGTCGACCTCCCCTCCACACATAGCTCTGGTTCAGGAACCCAAGTCCTTGAGAGGGGTTAGACTCTCTCCTTCGCTGGAGTTGCTCCAGGTGAGAGTCAAAGGGCCAGGGTGGGCTTTTTAATAGCCCCCAGACTCTCTGCCTGTGTGTTGGGATTTACCCTGGTGGACATTGCTTCCCTGTGCTTTCAGGTCCAGGAATGGGTCCTGACTGTTGTCTGCGCTTATGCACCCAACAGCGGTTCAGAGTGCCCACCGTTTTTGGAGTTCCTGGGAAGGGTGCTGGATGGCGCCCTAACTGGGGACTCCATTGTCCTACCGGGGGACTTCAGTGCTCATGTGGGCAATGACAGCGTAACCTGGAGGGGCGTGATTAGGAGGAACGGCAGGCCGGACCTGAACCCGAATGGTGTGACATCTGTGCGAGTCACAGTTTGTCCATAACTAACACCATATTCAAACATAAGAATGTCCACCACTGCACATGGCATCAGGTCATCCTAGGTAGTAGGTCCGTGATTGATTTTATAGTCGTATCATCTAATCTGCGGCTGCATGTTCTGGACACTCGGGTGAAGAGAGGAGCTGAGCTTTCAACAGATTAGCATCTGGTGGTGAGTTGGATCAGTTGGCAGGGGAAGAGGCCTGCAGACCTGGTAGACCCAAACGAGTAGTGAGGGTTTGCTGGGAACGTCTGGTGGCAGAACCTGTCAGGAAGATCTTCAACTCCCACCTCCGGCAGAGCTTTGACCACATCCCTGGGGCAGTGGGGGACATTGAGTCTGAATGGACCCTGTTCCGCTCTGCCATTGTCAAGGCGGCTTTTGTGAGCTGTGGCCGTAAGGCTGCTGGGGCCACTTGCGGTTCTAATACCCGAACCCGCTGGTGGACACCAGAGGTGAGAGGAGCTGTCAGGCTGAAGAAGGAGGCTTACAGGGCATGGCTGGTTTGTGGGTCTCCTGAGGCAGGCAACCAGTACCGGCAGCCCAAGTGGTGTACATCCACGGTGGTCGCGAGGCAAAAACTCAGGCAGGGGAGGACTTCTTGTGAGGCCATGAAGAATAACTATCAGTCAGGTCTGAAAAGGTTCTGGCAAACCATTCGTCGCCACGGGGGGGAAGGCGGCGACTTGCCCACACAGTTTACATTGGGGACGGGAGGCTGCTCATGTCAACTGGGGAGATAATTGGCTGGTGGGAGGAAAACTTTGAGTAACTCCTCATTCCCCACCAACACATACTCCATGAAGGAAACAGAGTTGGGGGAGTACTTGGGATCGTCCAATCTACGCGTCAGAAGTCGCCATCACAGGCGATGCCTTTGGAGTGCCAGACTGGGGTAGTGGTCCCCATCTTTAAGAAAGGGGATCAGAGGGTGTGTTCCAACTGTCGGGGATCACACTCCTCAGCCTTGTAGAAAAAAAAACTACCTCAAATCAAGGAGGAGCAGTGTGGTTTTCGTCCTGGCTGTGGAACCGTAGATGAGCTCCTCACCCTCGCTAGGGTGCTGGAGGGGGCATGGGAGTTTGACCAACCAGTCCACATGTGTTTTGTGAATTTGGAGAAGGCTTATGACCGTGTTCCCAGGAACACCCTATGGGGGGTATTCTGGGAGTATGGGGTGGATGGCCCCTTACTAAGGGCCATTCAGTCTTTCTACCAAAGGATTGAGAGTCTGGTCCATGTTGCTGGCAGTAAGTCGGACTTGTTCCCAGTGAGGGTTGGACTCCGCCAAGGCTGCCCTTTTTCACCGGTTCTGTTCATAACTTTTATGGACAGAATTTCTAGGCATAGCTGGGTGGTGGAGGGGGGGGGGGTCCAGTTTGGTGGTGGGAGGATGTTGTCTCTGGGTTTTGCAGATGATGTGGTCCACTTAGCTCCTTCAAGCCATGACCTCCTCCTCTTGCTGGGACAGTTCGCAGCCGAGTGTGAAGCGGCTGGGATGAGAATCAGCACCTCCAAGTCTGAGGCCGTGGTCCTCAGCCGGAAAAGCGTGGTTTGCCCACTCCAGGTCAGGGGGAGGTCCTGGAGTTTAAGTATTTTGGGGTCTCGTTCACGAGTGAGGGTAGGATGGAGCGGTTCATTGACAGGCGGATTAGGGCGGCATCCGCTGTGATGCGGGTGCTAATCCCGTCTGTTGTGGTGGAGAGGGAGCTTAGCCAAAAGGCAAGGTTCTCGATTTACGGGTCAATCTACGTTCCAACCCTCACCTGTGGTCATGAGCTCTGGGTAATGACTGAAAGAACGAGATCCTGAATACAAGCGGCTGAAATGAGTTTCCTCCTCAGGGAGGCTGGGCTCTCCCTTACAAATAGGGTGAGAAGCTCAGTCCTTCAGGAGGGACTCAGAGTAGAGCTGCTGCTCCTCCAGGTAGAGGAGTCAGTGGAGGTGGTTCAGGCATCTGGTGAGGACGCCTCCTGAGGGAGGTGTTCAGGTATGCCTGACAAGGTGGAGGCCACCAGAACACGCTGGAGGGATTATATCTCTGGGCTGGCCTGGGAACGCCCCAGGATTCCCCTGAAGAGCTGGTGGAAGTGGCTGGGAGAGGACAGTCTGGGCTTCCTTGGTGAGGCTGCTGCCCCCGCAACCCGGACCCACCAGAGAGGAGGAGGAAGACAACGACACCAACAACGTACAGTTTTCTTCTAAATATTTCTATTTTTATAACTGTTGTACTTCTCTTCTGTTAAATTGCACCAAAGAGAGTTGCACTCCAATTTCACTGATGCCATACAATGACAATAAAGGCTTTTAATGCTATTTGATTTGATTTGATCAGCTGCAAAGGTGCTGTCAGACAACCCCTTCCAGGTGGTGGTGTTGAGCCTCTCCAATCTACTTTAGCTCACTGTTGCTGTCTCCACTGCTACACGTATGTTTGACCAATACTGTGTGTGTGACAGAGGGTGTGTGCGCGTGTGCATACGTGCATGTGTGTGCACGTGTGTGAGTGAGCGCGTGTATCTGTGTGCATGTGTTTGTGTGTGTGAGTGCACGTGTGTTAGATCACCTGGCTTGAGTGCTTGTGCTGGGGCTGCAACTTCACCACCATGTAACACTGCGGGGAGGAGCTCCTGCAGCATAACCTGCACACAACCAGCAGGGAAAATAAGCAGCATAGGAGGTTAGCAGCAGCTGCATAGGAAGTTAGCGGCAGCTGCAGAAGAAGTTAGCAGCAACAGCAGAGGAAGTTAGCGGCAGCTGTAGAGGAAGTTCGCGGCAGCTGCAGAGGAAGTTAGCAGCAGCTGCAGAGGAAGTTAGCAGCAACAGCAGAGGAAGTTAGCGGCAGCTGTAGAGGAAGTTAGCGGCAGCGACAGAGGAAGTTAGCCGCAGCTGCAGAGGAAGTTAGCCGCAGCTGCAGAAGACTTCAAGAGTTGGGTGTGTTTCTGCTCAGACTATGGAGTGTCATTCTGCAGCTCATCTAGGAGGACGTGGAACTTCTGTCAGGTTCCCCTACCTGCGGCTCCAGGTTTTTACTGATGTGTTTCTCCAGGAAGGGACACTTGAGGACAGAGCTGATGGAGGGACGGTCCCTGGGGTTGACCTGAGGACAGACAAGTGTGTCCCTGTGTGAATACTGATACTCTGAACATGTCAATAATCTCATCAAATAACATCTTCTAATTTTCTTATTTATATCAATTTTTATTTATTCATTTTAGTTATCAATGCTGACACATTTCAGGACAATCTCCTCAGGATTCAAAAGTAGGAAATAAAAAATCTAATAAAAACAAAATCAAACAAGCAAACAAAAAAGCAGCAATAACCAATCAAAAAGAACAAAGCCTGTGTACTGTTATGTAGAATCTTTTCTTTCCTTCTATGACAAACAGTTTTTTTACAAAGAGATCTTCTTTCATTTTCAGCTTATATGTAAGATCAACAGTATGTCGTCTACAATTGACATCCATTGTTTGTTACTGGGGATGTCAGTCTTGAGCCAGTTTTTATTCATGGCCTTCTTCCCAGCCACCAGGAGAATCTTGACCAGGTATTGGTCTCCTACATGCACTGCTCCATCCAAGTATCCGAGGTAAAGAATAAGACAGGATTTAGGAATCACAGATCCCAGTACATTGCAGAGAACCCAGTGAACCCCAGAAGGGCTGTACATTCCTGCATTTCCAAAAAATATGTGTGAGATCTGGATCCATGTGGTTACAACAACACCAACATCGCTGGTGAGCATTTATCTGTTTACTTTTGATTTTAGGTGTGATAAAATATCGAATTAAATTCTTCCAATTCAATTCTCTCCATCTCAGAGACTGTAGTATTTTGGTGTGTTTTCCACACATCATTCCATATCCCCTCTGGAATCTCCTCAGCCTGCTCCCTTTCCCACTTGGCTTAACATTTAATGTTGTTGGGGATGGCATGGCGATAAGCCTGAACCAATAGTTTTATGACAGGATGTATTCTATCCTCATTTGTTTTAATATTTTTGATACAATAGTCCGTCATTTGTAGGTCTCTTAATGAGTCTTGATGAGTTAGATCATGTGCATTTTTTAGTTCTTGAAAGCTTTTCATTTCACCCTTTTTAATTGTTGTGCATACGGCTGTAATTCCTTTTTCTGTCCAATGTTTAAATCTCTCATCATTTTTTCTTGGTGCAAATTTATCATCAAAAGCAATCCATTTTAACAGACCAATTTCCTTACCTATTTTTAGTTGTTTCACTATGGAATCCCCTATATCTACAGTCAAGGATATCACTGGGTTAAAATTACGCTCCCCTCTTCTATAAGGGGGGTCTCTGTTTCCCCTGTATTTGTTTGAACTGGGTTGTTGGATATGAAATGTCAACATCTTTCCATGGTGCTACGTAGCCCTCTTCACACCAGCAGAGTAGATGACGCAGTTTCACTGCATGAAAATGTTCTTTTACATTTAACATCTTCTCATTTTCAACATAAATACATAAAAAGTGAACGCTAACTGAAGTTTAAGTGTCTATGTTTCTGTTTCAGCCCAACACTGTAGAGGAGGATCTGACCTTGAAGAGCTGTGTGACCAGGAGGCGAAGGTCGAAGGAGTAGCCACTGGACACTGGGCTATAGCGCCCTGTGCAGATTTTATTCACCAGCTGGGTTAGGGTGCTGCCCTCAAACTGCAGGGCAGAAGACAATCAAGTGGAAGGGTGTGTGTTGGGGGGGGGGGTGAGAGAGAGAGTGAGTTAGAGAGACAGAGCACAGTTGTATTGATTTGTGTTAGCATTAAAATTAGCTGCTGATGTGCTGGGGGTGGTGCTGCTTACTGGGTGCCGCAGAGTGCAGAGTTCATACAGGACGCAGCCCAGAGACCAGATGTCCCTACACACACACACACACACACATATTATTTTGTGTGTATATTATTTGGATGGTGCTGAATGCACCATTCGCTCATTCTGGTGTACATCAGGCCAAGTAAAAACAGAACTGCAAGTGCATCGCTCGCGTGTGTCTGTGTGTTGGTGTTTGTGTGTGTTTGTGCGTGTGTGTGTGTGTGTGTGGGGGGGGGGGGTTTACAGGATACCTGAGTTGAACAGTAGAAACTAAGAGCTATCAGCAGAGGGTGTGGGGCCACCAGCACAGTCAGAGAACAAGAACGTGGTGGTCTTGAAGAAATGTTGTCCTTGTTCAGCACTGTTGAGTGCTTAGACTGGTACAATTTAGTTCTAAATTTAATTCTAAATCTTGGTTTAAGTCTAGATCTAGGTTTAGTTCAAGATCTAGGTTTAATCCTAGATCTAGGTTGAGGTATTGGGCAAAAGCTTGGATTTGAGAAAACAAATGTGTGTGAGTGTGGGAAAGAGGAAGTGACAATGACCTCAGCTTTCTGGACCAGTTGCTCTGCCCCCTTTGAAGTGAGGGTCTCTTTTATGTGTGTGAACAACATCATTGGTATTGTCATCATTTTTATGTCTGGTGTGCGTCGCTGCCTGCAGGAGTGTTGCTCAGCTGGCAATCGGTGGAACCAAAACAATATCCTTTGTCTCCTTGAGTGACTACATACGTCTTGTTGTTGTAAGGTCGACCCTGGCAGATCTCCGGGGACAAGTAGTATGGGGTCCCCACACAGGTCTGGGCCAGCTCCGTGGTGCTGCCGTCACACACAGAAGCACACTCGTCAGAGGGCTGGGTCAGGTGGAGGAGGTTAGGGTGGGGGTGGAGGATGTTGGTGCAGGAGAGAGGAGGTTAATGGAGGTGGTTAGTGGAACCTGGAGCTTGGTCAAGGTGTGTGCAGGATGTGGGGGGTTGGTGGAGGTTGGTGGAGGTTGGTGGTAGGGGGGGGGCTGTTCTTTATAAACGAGCACAGGCACATCAGGACACCCACCTAAGCAGGTACAGGGCAACAAAACATTCAGGAACCACCAAATTCTTGCTCCACAGACAGTTTCCTGACATGGGTTCGAGGCACCCTTCATATCGAGGTCGTCGGTCGACTTCCCAGCATAGATGAGGATCCCAGTGAAGCGACAGCTGGTATCATTAGCTCCTCCCCCTGCATGTCCTTCATGCGCTGCATCACTTGGCTCTCTGTGCATAATTGCTTTATTGTCAAAGCCATGCATATTCCTGCTCGTGACAACAACGTTGCTGCCCTGTAGTTTTCTGTTTTGATTTCTGTCACTTTTTACCTTCATCTATTCAGAGCATAGCTGTAGGCATCCAGTGTTGCGCCGGGCGCTCTCACCCCTCCTGTCCAAGTCTCTTCTCTTCCCCTATGATTGGTTCTAAAAGGTTTCAAAAACTCCCGTCCTCCTCTCTCATGCAGGCGCTAACCTATAATGTTGGCCCGCTGCACTCACTGATCAGACACAGTAGAGCGGGGCTCCTCAGCCCGAATCTTTTAGCATTTCACGGTTTCCTGCGGTGTGGCGATGCCTGATCTGCTCCTCCATTTGTATCCAGCTGCAGTTGCGGCAACTGTGAAATCTCAATTTCTCCTTCCACATTCACAGTTTTCCTCAAACCCTTTCAAACCGTCTTCCGGTTTGGCTGATGGAGTAGTAAGACGTGTGGAGGAGCCGCTCTCCCAAACTCCAGATAACTTGCCCATTTAACACCTCGAAAATCGAAATTCAACCGAGTAAGAACTAGATGGCGGGCAGACAGAACGTTAAAGGCCAAAAAGGTGAAGAAAATATGCTGAAATCGCAAGAAAAGAGTAACGTGGCGGATCAAGCTAGCAATGCTAAGTCGGTTCAGGCTACTACATGTGGAGAAGCTACAGCACACCAGAGCGACACACGACACAGCATGGCCCCTGAAGACATAATCACTGCGATAAAGGAGCTAAAAGCGGACATGAAGAAGGGCAATGAAGGCCTTAAACACAAGATAGTCGGCCTGAGACAAGAAATTAACGGCAAACTCGACAAACTTGCAACGGAAGTGGAAGGTGTATCTGACCGCGTAGAAGAAACGGAGTCCCGCATGGGGCAGACGGAGGACTGGGCAGAGGAAGCAACCCGAGCGCTCTTCACCTGCCTGGAACAACAAAGATATCTGACCTTGAATCTCGCTCAAGAAGAAATAATGTCAGAGTCTTCGGAGTGGCGGAGGGAGAGGAAGGCGACTCAATGATGCAGTTTATGGTGAATCTCATCGAGAGTGAGTTGACAATGCTGCAAGATGTGGATCTGAAAATACAGTGGGCTCACCATAGCCTGGCCCCGAGACCTCCGACTGGTGCCCCCCCCGCGACCCATCATTGTGAACTTCCAGGAGTTTACCACCAAGGAGGTGGTACTGAGAGAGGCTTGGAAGAAGGGGAAAATCCTGGTGGGTAACCGGGCTCTTCTTTCGACCATGACTATGCATCGGATATAGTCAAAAAACGTAAGGAATATAACGAGATAAAGAAAGCTCTGAAGGAAAGAGGGATCCGTTTCCAAACACCATACACCCGGATGCGGATTCACTGGGACTCGGGGGTCCGCACTTATGACAGCGCACAGGAGGCACGGAGGGATCTAAAGAAACGAGGTTTCCAAATAGAGGAACCAGTGGTGACCGAGGGGGACGGCAGCCAGGAGAAACAGCTCGCGGAGCGGCTGGGATGGAGGCAGGCAGCGAACACCCGGGAAAGGAGCTCAGCCATGGCACAGAGAGTGAGAGAAAAACTCCTCGGGTTCCAGAGGAAACAAGCGGAGGAATCAGGAGCTGGGACGTAAGCCGCACCGCTTGGTATGATTGTTTCGTGTCTCGGACTGTAAAGAGACGGTAATTTTTTTGGGCCTTTTATAAATACACAACACCTGGGAGAAGCGGCTTCTCTGAAATGAAACTTGTTGGACCTGTAAGGTGGTAGAGTTTTTGTTACCTAACTCTTTTACCACTCTTGACTATGGGCCCTCTCTAAGTGAGAGGCTTCACCCTCGACTCACCAACGGAGTCACAGGCGAGGGAGGCTTCCCTCCACGTTTGGAGGCCAGTCTAAGTTCACGTTCTGTGTTCAGATTTTATTTTGGGGGATTTCTGGCTCAGCTGATTTTCGGACTGAATATGACAGGGTCACATGATCTGAGGTGTGCTTCTTTGAATGTGAATGGTCTGAGTAACCCGGTAAAAAGAAAAAAGGTTCTTGCTAAAATGAAAAAAGATAAAGCATCAGTGATATTTCTTCAAGAGACGTGTCTAAAAAAAGAACATGAAAAGTTTGGTTATTCGAATTCTTTCTTTAGTTCATGTGAAAACAGTCGTAAAAGAGGAGTGGCAACTCTGATTTCTAACAGTCTTACTTTTGAACCGATTTCAGAAAGGTGTAATAAGGAGGGCAGATATGTAATTATTAAAGGGAGGATAGATAATGTGCTCGTCACACTTGCTAATATATACGCCCTCCAGAAAGTGATGGAAAATTCATCAGGGCTCTATTTGATACATTAAAATCAGAGAGTGAAGGGACTTTAGTTTGTGCTGGCGACTGGAACACAATTCTGAATCACTCAATGGATACGACGAGCACTAAAAAGCAGAAAGTACATGAATCGGGCGATCTTAATTTTCTGATCAAAGAGATGGTCTGTTCGATGTCTGGAGGAGCCTCCACCAACAGGAAAGAGACTTTACCCATTATTCAGCCACTCGCCGTGTTCATTCCAGAATAGACTTTTTCTTGATGAACAATGTAGACAGATGCAGAGTGAAGGGTTGTTCAGGAGGAACAGCAGACACATCAGACCAGTGTAATCTGTTTAACTTTCCATATAAACAACAGTCGGAAGACCACATTATGGAGACTAAATACGAGTATTTTAAACAAGGAGACCGTTCTGAAGGAGATTAAGGGGGAAATTAACGAATGTATAGAGGATAAGAAGAACAGTCCGGTGAATCCAGTCATTATGTGGGACACAGTAAAGGCAATAATGAGAGGGAAATTAATTTCAAGGATAGCGTATTTAAATAAGATTAAAAGGTTAAAATATGACGAATTAGAGAACATTGAGGGAGTTCGAGAAACAACAACAAAAAGATGAAGAGATTGACAGACCAGATTAAAGTACAAAAAAAGCAAATAGATGATCTTCTGAATGAGGAATTGGAAAAGAAAATGAAGTGTGCAACACAAACCTTTTATGAATCAGGACCAAAAGCAACTAAAATTCTAGCAAAACGCCTCAGGGCACAAGAGAAGAGGAATACCATTCATAAAATTAGAGACCCTTGGACTAAAAAGATAACATATGAACCAGAGGAAATTCATAACATCTTTCAGACCTATTACTAATCACTACACTCACAGCCTAATAATATTGAAAGAAGTCCTGACTGAAGGCTCTGTCATAAAGGAAGGTCTTAAGCCTGGACTTAAAAGTAGTCAGAGTGTCTGCCTCTCTGACCCATGGAGAGATGCTGGTTCCACAGTAGAGGAACCGGTACCTGAAGGCTCTACCTCCCAGTCTGTTTTAGAGATACTGAGAGTCACTAAAAGACCTGCATTCTGGGAGCGGAGTGCTCTGGTGGGACAGTAGGGACTAATGAGTTCTTTCAGAGAGGATGGAGCTTTATCATTGAGAGCCTGATGAGTCAGCAGAAGGACTTTGAAGTCGATTCTAGATCCTACAGGAATCCAGTGGAGAGAAGCTAAAGTGGGAGAGATGCGTTCTCTCTTCTTAACTCCCGTCAAAACCCTGGCTGCAGCGTTCTGGACCAGCTGGAGACTCTTTAGGGAGTATTTAGGACATCCTGACAGGAGAGAGTTGCAGTAGTCCAGCCTAGAAGTGATAAATGCATGCACCAGTTTCTCAGCATCACTCTGGGAAAGGATATTCCTAATCTTAGCGATACTGCAGATGGAAGAAGGCGGTCCTGGTCACATGCTTTATGTGGGAGCTGAAGGAAAGGTCCTGGTCAAAAATGACCCCAAGGTTCCTTGCAGTTGTCCTCAGGGTCAGGGTGATGCCATCTAGAGTAGTGATCTGGTTAGAGAGGTGTCCCTGAGGGGTTCAGGTCCAAACATGATGACCTCAGTTTGATCTGAATTGAGCATTAAGAGGTTAGAGGACATCCAGGATTTAATGTCTTTCAGGCAGTCTAGCAGATTAGTAAACTGGCTTGTGTCGTCTGGCTCCATCGACCAGTAAAGTTGTGTGTCGTCCTCATAACAGTTGAAGTTGATTGAGTGCTTCTGGATTATGTCACCTAATGGGAGCATGTAAAGAGTGAAGAGAATCGGTCCTAAAACTGAACCCTGTGGTCCACCATATGTAACTCTACTGTACTCTGAATGGTCATAATTAACATGAACAAACTGAAACCTGTCAGATAAGTAGGACTTAAACCATTTTAGGACAGGTCCTTAATCCCAATGTCATGGTCTAGTCTCTGTAGCAGGATGCTGTGGTCGATGGTGTCAAATGCAGCACTGAGGTCCAAAAGGACAGAGACAAGACCTCTGTCTGAAGCTGTAAGAAGATCAGTAGAGACTCTGACCAGTGCTGGTTCAGTGCTATGGTGTTCCCTGAATCCAGACTGGAAGGCTTCAAAGAGCTCGTTGCTGTGCAGATGTTCATGTAGCTGCTCCAGGACATCCTTCTCAAGGATCTCGAAGATGTACATGCATGAAATTCGCTGAAATTCGGCACACTTGTCCGGTCTGGCTAAACACTCACGAATCAAAAAGAAAAACACCACAAAAGTCTATAGCGCCACCTAGGGAGCCACACAACTAAAAGATAATTTTTTTTATAATTTGCAGTGCTATAACTCCTCCCACGAATGTCCCACAAACATGGGACCAACACCGTTGGACTCGTCTCATCAAGATGAACAGTTCCTACACTCTGTCCCCTCACCTGTCTACAACAGAATGTCCACAAATTGGACAAAACTGTCAAAATGAGGACTTTTTTTACTACCCAACAAAATCTATGTCCTCCTAGGGCATTAATGCTATCGCTTCCAAACTTTCACACATTACTATCCCAACAGTGCTGATTAAAAGTTGCTAAAGGTTTTTATATGACTCACTTGGTTTCCATTTTACAAGCCGTCAAAGTGGGGGAGACACATTTCACCTTCCAATGGAAGCCTATGGGGAGACGGTGTCCTCTCAGGTTCATACTGTCAAACAAATGCTTCTCACGTCTACACCATCCATCCCACAGCTCTACCAACCACACCACTGCATTCCTGACAAAAACCCCTCCAAGAACATGGTGTTCTGTGTCCCTCTGGACCAGCGTATGCCGACTTCTTCCTCTTGTCCCACTCCAGTCCTGGTGCTCCTCCTCTCTCTCCACTCTAGCACAGATCAGAGACAGAGCAGTGGGGGAGGGGTTCTTAAAGGGCCAGCTCTCAGCTCTGCTCTCTCTCTAGCACAGATCAGAGACAGAGCAGTGGGGGAGGGGTTCTTAAAGGGCCAGCTCTCAGCTCTGCTCTCACTCTAGCACAGATCAAAGACAGAGCAGTGGGGGAGGGGTTCTTAAAGGGCCAGCTCTCAGCTCTGCTCTCACTCTAGCACAGATCAGAGACAGAGCAGTGGGGGAGGGGTTCTTAAAGGGCCAGCTCTCAGCTCTGCTCTCCACTCTAGCACAGATCAAAGACAGAGCAGTGGGGGAGGGGTTCTTAAAGGGCCAGCTCTCAGCTCTGCTCTCACTCTAGCACAGATCAGAGACAGAGCAGTGGGGGAGGGGTTCTTAAAGGGCCAGCTCTCAGCTCTGCTCTCACTCTAGCACAGATCAAAGACAGAGCAGTGGGGGAGGGGTTCTTAAAGGGCCAGCTCTCAGCTCTGCTCTCACTCTAGCACAGATCAAAGACAGAGCAGTGGGGGAGGGGTTCTTAAAGGGCCAGCTCTCAGCTCTGCTCTCACTCTAGCACAGATCAGAGACAGAGCAGTGGGGAGGGGTTCTTAAAGGGCCAGCTCTCAGCTCTGCTCTCACTCTAGCACAGATCAGAGACAGAGCAGTGAGGGAGGGGTTCTTAAAGGGCCAGCTCTCAGCTCTGCTCTCCACTCTAGCACAGATCAGAGACAGAGCAGTGGGGGAGGGGTTCTTAAAGGGCCAGCTCTCAGCTCTGCTCTCACTCTAGCACAGATCAGACACAGAGCAGTGGGGGAGGGGTTCTTAAAGGGCCAACTCTCAGCTCTGCTCTCCACTCTAGCACAGATCAAAGACAGAGCAGTGGGGGAGGGGTTCTTAAAGGGCCAACTCTCAGCTCTGCTCTCCACTCTAGCACAGATCAAAGACAGAGCAGTGGGGGAGGGGTTCTTAAAGGGACAGCTCTCAGCTCTGCTCTCCACTCTAGCACAGATCAAAGACAGAGCAGTGGGGGAGGGGTTCTTAAAGGGCCAGCTCTCAGCTCTGCTCTCACACTGTGCAGCAAACTGAGGCTCGTATCTCCTAAACTACAAGGCCTTGGGATTTGCCGATTACACCGTTGGATTCGGGCCGACAGTCCGGCCGCGGCCGCGCCGGGGCTCAGGCCCTAACAATGCTGCTTGCAGCTTTAATTTACCTCTATTATCTCTAAAACAATTGAACATTACCTGCCTGATTTAATACACGAGGATCAGACAGGTTTTATGGAAGGCCGCAAGACCCAAGACAATGTAACCCCATCATTATTTTTGGGTTATAAGTTATTTGTTTGAAGACAGAAATGGGTACACTTTGTATTGTTATGTGCCTTAACACTGCTTAAGAGTATTGCATTTACTGTTTTTATGTTCATTTAATTTCTGTAGTATTCGTATGTTGTGGACCTGTGAACTTGCCGTAGCAGGAGGGCGTGAGCCAATCAGGAGTGAGTATAAAGTCAGGTGGAGGGAAGTTAAAAGGGAAGACGCGCGGCAAGCCAGGTGCGAGATGCGGTGAGGAGAGAAGACGAGTGAATGAAACAGATACATACGGGGAAACATGACAAAGTTTTTATGTGGACATTCTTGTGGTTTGCAGTGTGACGGAGTGTCACTAAGAAGACCGCAAGACTGCACTGTGGAGTGTCATTCTGTGTCGACGAGATAAAGACTGAGCCACTCTTCAGTGTGAGTGTTGTAGCAGTTAGTTCGCTAAGCTGGCTGCATTACCCCGATTGGCCTGCAGTGTTCGAGAGTATACTTAGCTAGTTAGCTACGGCTAGCCCGAACAGTAGTGCGTTGCTAACCCAGCAAGCAGCTGTGCTTTTAGAGGAATGATTGAAGACGTTGGATATCTACGGAGGGTGTGGAGTGCAGTGGCTTGGTCATTCCTACAAAAAGACTGTGGAGCAGAGTTGGGAGACTCGTCATCGGAGCATCCGCCTCACATCGCGTTGGTCTTTCGAGGATTCATTTGGGATATTTAAGTAAACGCCAGTCATCTGATCCGTGAGTAAAATTCCTAGGCGAGGACGCCATCTGTGGAGGACAAGTAACAGGCCTGCAACGTGGGAGTGCGGTTGGGTTTCTTTTGGTGTTTTACTGTATTAGATGGCGGCTTAGGCATTAAGCACAAGTGCACTTTTGGTATTAAATTCCTGGCCAGTTATATTTACTATTTATTATTATTTGGGTATCATTGCTGTTGTTGGTGAAATATGTGAAGGTGCTTCAGCAATTTGATGGTTTAACTGTTTACATTTTACAATCATTTGAAAAGTAACTAATTAATCGTTTGAAGGTTTTGCACTTTCTGTTTATAAAGCTAATTTGTTATCTATATTTTTTCCATGTCTCTAACATCCATTTATCTTTTCCCTCACTATTTCCTAACTAAAACCTTTAAAACTTACATCCTGGTGTCTGTCTAAGTTACTTCCGGTATATCTAAGGTGTTTTACTACAATAACCATTGGGATTAATGAGTCAAACTATAGCATTAACGAACTGGGTGACCCTTCCCTAAAGGTCGTGGGGAATCGATGGGCTACAACAACATGAGGCAAACCCTACTATCATAGAACACATTGACAAAAACCATCTGAGTGCAGCTCTGATCAGCCTTGACGCCGAAAAGGCGTTTGACAGAGTCTGCTGGCCTTTTCTACATGGGGTGCTAGAGAAACTTGGCTGTAATAAACAAGTCATCAGATGTAAACAAGCTCTTTACACAGAGCCCAGTGCTAGAATAAAAATTAATGGCCATCTGACCAGCAGTTTTAAGCTTTTTAGGGGCACCCGCCAAGGATGCTGCCTGAGCCCCACACTGTTTGCAATATTCATAGAGCCTTTAGCACAAACCAGAAGACAAAACCCTGATATTAAAGGAATCAATATGGCAAATGAGGAACATGGAATAGGACTCTTTGCCGATGATGTCATCACCTACCTCCACAATCCTGAATTAACGTTCCTAGGCTCACGTCTGTTCTGCAGGAATACGCTCAGTTATCAGGGTGTACACTGAACGTCTCTAAAACACAGGTCCTCTCCTTTAATTATACACCAAGCAGAACAATCAGATGGGAAAATGAAATAAAGTGGGATTCAAAGTCGATAAAATATTTAGGTGTACTACTCACACAAGAATGTAACAGAATTTATGAAATAAATTCTGAATCCATAGATAATAAGATTCAGAGAGATATGAGGACATGGTCAACACTTATCTTAGATTTTAGTTCAAGGGTTGAGACAGTCAAGTTGAACGTGTTGCCGAGGTTGTTGTATCTTTTCTTATCTTTACCAGCCAGAATCCCAGAATCCCAATTCATAGCATGGGATAACCAACTGTCTAGATCCATTGGGGCAGGAGCAAGGCCAGGGGCTGCATTTAAAACTCTTCAACTGGACAGAGAAGAGGGAGGTCTTGCTGTCCCGAACCTCAGAGAGTACTGATGCTGCCCAGATGAGGGATCTCCTCTATTGGTGCTCTCCAGATTACCAAGCCAGGTGGAAACACATTGAACTGAATGCGGATCATTCTCACCCACAAGCTAGACTAGGGGGCGCTGACCACACAAACCTAAAGGGGATAAATTCAATAATAGAAGATTCATTAAAAATTTGGTATGAAATTGAAAGAAAATATCATTTGGAAAGTGAAATTAAACTTCTGGCTTGGCCATCTCACACACCTGGGTTTGGTCCTGGAGTGCTGGACAATGCCTTTGTGAGCTGGACAGTCAGAGGGATGACAGCGACGTGTACGCTCTTAGAGGGTTAGGGTTTGAAGACATTTCAATAATTTAAAGAGGAATTGAATTTGGTAAACGGAGACTTTTTTTTAGAGATCTACAGTTAAGACATTCTATGATGTTGAGATTAAAAAGAGACTGTCAGCAGAAGACGCTGGAGTGGTTTCAAGTGTTTACAAGAGCACACAAACGAACACCGACTAAGATTGTGACTAAACTGTACAGGGGACTACAGAAACGGAATGGTAGGAATTCTCCTTACGTGAAACTGAAATGGGATTAAGAGCTGGGCATTGAACTGGTGTAGAGTGGTTGGCGCTCAATCTGCAGAACTCAACAACCCTCCTCTAGCTCTAAAAGATGGAGGGAATTCGGGTGGAAAAACTTAATCCGCTTTTTCGTCACACCTCATATTAAAAGTAAACAACTGGGTTTACCACAACAATGCTGGAGACAATGTGGGCAGATGAGTGCCAATCACTCGCATGTGTTCTGGTCCTGCCCAAACCTGCGACCATTTTGGGACGGAGTTACACTGACCCTGGAAGTGATTTTAAAGTATAAGGTGCCTGGAGACCCTCCAACCCTGTGTTACCCCCATTATTCAGAACAAGGACACTTATCTTTTTAAAATTCTAATACTGGCCAGTAAAAAGGCCATCACAAGAAACTGCTTGAAAGCTGACCCACCAACCACAGACAGTGGTTGGACATTGTTGAGGAGCTCTACTCTATGGAAAGACTGACTTTCTACTTAAGGCTGGAAGCAGGGACTCGCATTATGGTCCCCCCCCCCTTTTTTTCTTTCTTGATACATCCTCTACACGTGTCACTCTCTGTCATTTGAAGCTGTTTACTTCCATTGTAGAGCGGTGGAGTCTGTGCCAGTACTGCTGTTTTTACTTTTGTTGTTTTCTTCTTTGAAACAAGACAAATAAAAAGTAAAAAAAAACAAAAAACCCTTTCAAACCAACCCCACCTGTTGGACCTCATTTAAGCAAGCAGCAAGTGTCAGAACACACACACACACGCACACACACAAACTGTAACCAGAACTAACACACAAGTGTGTGTGTGTGTGTGTAACTTACTTATTCAACATTCTTGCGATTCCGAAGTCGCCCAGCTTTGCTTTCACGCCTCCATCAGTGAGGAAGATATTCTGGGGGGGAGGGGTGGGGTCACAAGCAGCTTATCTGCCTTCTGATTGGCTGTCTGTTGGCTCACGTGCAAACACATTCAATGATGACAGGCAGTGATGCTTGCTAACCGTCTCTGTGGCTGAAAGCTAGAATGTTGTCTACTGGTTCAACTAGGGAACTGAGATGGTCTCTGACCCACTAACTAACTAACTAACTAAGTAGCCAGCTGACCAACCGGGCCTGTCTGCTAGCTTTGATGTGATGCCTGGTGCGCAACACATTCATCTGCATATCCTGTAAGTTACCCTCTCACATTGACGGCGTGATGAGTCGCTGCTCATTGATGAGGAGCTTGTTTGTGAGACGCCATCGCCAACGTCAACAACAACACAACACCAAAATAGCAGAGTTAGACATCAGTCGCTGTTGCAACCTGTGCATCCAGGTGACACGACCTGCTGACAGGCTCTGGACCACATGATCTTCTTCCACTCGTGTTTAGATTTAACTTGAGTGAACTTTTCGCTTTGGTGTAAGTCGTTGAGTGTTTCGTGCTGCGACGGGACGTGACCGATCCACCATGGAGACACTAATGGTCTCCATCAGCGGCATGTTGGAGAGGTCTGGTTCCCGGGCTACTGTAGGGTGGAGCTACCATGTGATTGACAGCCAGTGTGTGTGTGTGTGTGTGGGGGGGGGGTACCGGAGCTTTGATGTCTCTGTGGAGAATCTTCCTGTCGTGGATGTATTTAAGACCCAGGCAGATCTGAACGAACCAGTCCACAATCTGAAAAATCACACATCGGTGTCACTCAGTGCATGTGTGTCTGAGTGCGTGCATGTGTATATGTGGTGTGTTTGTCTGTGCACACACGTGTGAGTGTACCTGATGTTCAGAGAAGGCCACGCCTCTCTGCATGTTGATCCTCTTCATCAGATCTCCTCCATCACAGTACTCCATCACAATGTACAGGCAGCCCCTCTCTGTCCAAATGCCTTCACTGTGACTCCACCCCATGTCAGCTGACATGATGACTCATTGCAGGACTACTCACCTTGAAACGAGTGGATGAAAGCAACGATGTTGGAGTGCTTCATCTTCGACAGCAGTGTCACCTCCTTCTTTGACGCTTCCTTTTCCCTGGCTGACATCTGAGAGCAGGGACACGTCTGAACACACAATGCACTTCTCTGACTGTCCAACAGACAGGTGGGGTCAGGTGGGAGGAAGTCAAACAGGTGGAGATGAGACAGGAGGAGGTCTGGCAGCTGGAGGACAGATGGGTGGAGGTCAGACAGATGGGGTCAGGTGGCAGTCAGACATGAGGAGGTCAGACAGCCGGAGGACAAATGGGTGGAGGTCAGACAGGTGGAGGTCTGATGAGTGGAGGTCGGACAGGTGGGGCTCGGGTGGGAGGAAGTCAGACAGGTGGAGATCAGACAGGAGGAGGTCTGACAGATGGGTGGAGGTCAGACAGGTGGGGTCAGGTGGCAGTCAGACATGAGGAGGTCAGACAGCCGGAGGACAAATGGGTGGAGGTCAGACAGGTGGAGGTACGGTGGAAGTCAGACAGGAGGAGGACAGATGGGTGGGGTCAGGTGGCAGTCAGACAGGAGGAGGTCAGACAGCTGGAGGACAAATGGGTGGAGGTGAGACAGGTGGAGGTACGGTGGAAGTCAGATAGGTGCGGTCAGGTGGGTGGAGGATGGATGGAGCTGTAAAAGGAGTCAGATCCCACCAACCTTGCACAGGTTGACCTCTTTGACTACACACTGGCCGTCCCGCCGCCGGTCCCTGACCAGGAAGACCCTCCCAAACGCCCCCTCTCCTACCTGACGCACCACCTGGTAGTCGTCCATGACCTGGATCACCTGAGGAAGGCCACACATCAACAGTCTGATTAGACGCTCAACTTCAGTCACCTCCTGGTTGTTGGACGACAGATGCACACGTACAGGTCACATGATCATGATGTACACTCCATCATAGAGCCACTGACCTCTGAGTCGCCCTCATGTCTCACACCATGCTAACTGCGTGTGACCCCTTAGACCCCCGTAGGCTCAGGCCAGGTTTCCATGGACCTGTTTGGTAGTAATTCGATCACAATTTTGAAGCTGATTCTCATGAGGGGGCGGAGATAAGTGTGTGTGTGTGTGTGTGTGTGTGTGTGTGTGTGTGTGTGTGTGTGTGTGTGTGTGTGTGTGTGTGTCGCTGATGAGCTGGAACGTTGCCATGGTGTCAGGTACACACACCACGAGCTCTGATGCTAACATGCTAGCAGAGATCCTCCGTCAGGTGTGTTCGGGACTCACCTGTAGACAGCTGACTGCGGCTCGGTCCTTCACGCAGAGACGAATCACCCGCAGCTGTGTCAACGTAGAGACCTCCGGTAACTGCGAACAACGGCGAGTTGGACGGCGGCACAAGGCATGCTGGGAGATGTAGTAGCAGCTGTCGTAGTAGTTGTAATGTTGACATGTTGCGACTGTACATTTACTCACAGTACTCGCTCCTCAGTATCCACACTTACGCACTAGGCGAATGTACTGTATCGTGGCCAATGCTTAGTGGTACTTGTTCATGCTTGACGTAAACATCACGTTGATTGCTTGGAAGTGTAGAATTTAAGCTGTGTGATCGCTTGTACTCGTGTTCTCTCCAGAGTACCGCGCTGATGCGTCACGTTATTACATGACGAACCCGTATCAAATGTAACGTGGTGTCTCAGTCCTGCAGAGAGAGAGAAGAAAGTGAGAAGGAAGGGAACATTAAAGTTGCCGTGCTGCACGAGAAGAGGCGCTGGAGGTAGAAGACAGGTGGAGGTTTAGAGGAGGACATTATTGAACTGAGCTCATGAAGGCTGATGGGAGAAAACTATCCAAGTGTAGGTAGGTAGGTGACTTTATTCTTACCTGTAGATAGATTTGTTTTGCAGCATAACAGAGAGATCATCCAAAACATTAAACAAAGAAGCACAAAAAGCACTGACAAAGGACACATGCAGAACAGACAGGACAGACAGCAGGTACTCTGAAGCTTATAGGAGAACAGGACTCAGGTAACATCTAAAAGGACAGATGGATAGTTAAATAATTAAATATAAATAAATATAATTTGTGTGCAACCCATGCTAGGCTTTGTTGAGGTGAACGATAGCAGCTGGCAAGAAGCTCTTCCTGTCGCGCTTTGTCCTACACCTAAGAACTGTAACCTCCACCCAGAAGGAAGAAGCTGAAATTCCTCAGAGAGGGGAGGGGAATTGTCACTTGTCATGTGACTGGCTCTCCGCAACGCGCAGCTGTGGCTCACCAACCAGACGACTGGACCATTTGACAATCTGACTCAGTCTGTTTCTGTCTTTCTGTGTTAGATTGCCAGACCATGCCACCACAGAAACGGCCAAAACCAACTCAGTGAAACCCTGATAAGATGGTGTGAGCGTGGTTGGTCCAATGTTGAAGTCTGATCCCTTCCTCAAGCAGAAACATGCAGGTGCCCCATCCTGCATACGGCCTCGCAGTCTGCACCGATCCTGAGTGAGCTGTCAATAATCGTCCCAAGGTATGTGTATGTTTCCACAGGTTCAACAATTTGACCCTTAATTAGTGTGTCCTCAGGTGTGCCAACGTGTTTCCTGACATCAGTGACCAGGGGCCTCATGTATCAATGAGGTTTACGCAAGAAAAACTCGCGTACGCCAGGATCGACGCTCACGTTCAGATGTATCAACGCGATAAGTTCATCGATTCTTGCGCTGTTTCATGCCAACTCTGGAGGTGCGGTAGAAGTTGGCGGAAAGCCGATTCTTGCGTTAACTGCACTTTGCCCGTTGGCGACACCCTGTGGCGGTGTTTGGTAACTGACATTATTTGATAACCACACATACATCGGGTCCAAAAAGCCTTCCAGCGGGAGATGGCGGACCGTTCCGGGGTGAGTCAGTCGACCCTCAGCCGGGCCAGGCCCTGGGTGGTGGACCTGATCATTGAACAGGCCAACATTGATTTGCAGCAACAGCCGGATTCTCTAATGTCTGATTCTCTAATGACTGCACTCATGTTGCCATGAAAGCACCGTCCCTTGAGGAACACGCTTACGTTCATCGTAAGGGTTTCCACTCCATCAATGTGCAGATCATCGATGCGCAGAGGCTGGAGGGATGGACGCCGATCCCGGCCAGGCAGCCGTCCTCGCACGCCAGAATTTCATTTCCACAGTGTGAGTGGGTGAGAAGCTGCTACACGATTCATGAAGCCAGATTAATTTATGTTGTCCACTAAACGTTCCAGAACATTTATCAGGCGGTCGAGCCGCTCATTGATCCCCGTTATTCCCCTAATAATGTCCTCCTGACTGCAGGACCGCCTGTGCTGGACGGGCTGGCCTGAATGCCACTGGTCCTGGCGGATGACTCTGAGCCGGCAGGGGTGCTGCACGTTGGCGGCATGTCTGACGGATCAGTTTCTGTTAAACATGTTGGTTTATTGAATGTCTGCTTCTGTGTCTTTGTTGCCTTCACGTCTGTGGCAAAGCAGGTGGAAATGTTGCTAAGAAATGGAGTTGCCACTGACCCTCCAGGCTCTCGGAGTCAGCGCGGGTGGGGGCGACAATCCCCCCACAGAGGTGCTGCCCGTGACTGCCACCACCCGCTGCTCAAACTCCGTCAGGTGCCCCTCTCCCTGACCCCCACCTGTCTGGCCAGCACTCCTCCGGAGGGCAGCTGAACGCTGCTTGACCTCCACCTTGAGGTCCTGTTAGTGCCATTTTCCATCTTGTTATTTCAATTTAGCGTGAAGCCAGTTGCTGATTGTAGTTGTTCATTTAGTGATTGTGCAGTGTTGAATGTAGTCCTACTTTAGCTTCCATTGTTCAGGAAGTTAGAACTGCAGACCTGCATTAGAAACAGAGAGGAAATCTTTCAGAGCGCCAGCAGAGGTGCCAGCTGATGACGTAGTGATGCTGGCGCAGGTGTAGAGAGGAAAACTGAGCTTTGTATCACTTTGATGTTCAGTGAAGGAGGAGCCAACACTTTTCTACCGTCGTCATCAAACTTCAAACACGTAGCGACTCGTTCTTCCCGTCAGTAGAAGAGGTTCAGATGTATGAACATGACGATCAACAACACTGCTGATGAGAAGGGAACTTTAGCCAATAACAGGTCCCACCACTGTGTTCATCTCGCGGGGGGCGTGGCTCTGAACCCACCTGGTTCACCCTCTCACTTCTTCTCCACTCTCAACCTTCATTGTTCATCCTGACACCACTGGACAGGCTGACCAACAGAATCTGCTGTCTCTCCTCCTCCTCTCCTACCAGCACCTCCAGCTCCACGCCGTGAACCTCTTTTTCTTTGACATTGTTTTGGGAGCGCCGACAGCGGAGACCCTATTTAAATGAATTTGTGATTTTAGAGGTGGGCCTAACGGGGGCGGGCCCAGTCCTCCGACATCTGCGCTCAATTCCACGCTGATTGGGATGTATCAAGAAAACGTGCGTGGATTCTGGCGCTCGCTCAGATTGAGACATCTGGATTTTTTTTTTTGCGTACGCAACTCTCTCTCTCTTCTTGCGACTGCAAGTTTTTAGTATGAGATCCACATCCCCATGTCTTTTGTTTTTAATGTGTTGAGGTCAAGATTTAAAGTTTCACACCATTTAACAAAATGATCAACGATGGGGCCGTGGCCACTCCCTTTATCCTGCAGCAGACTGGCCATGTGGAGGAGCACACTTCATCAGATGAAAACCATTAACCCTGACTCTCTGTGTTCTGTTTGTTAGAAACTCTAAGATCCAGCCAACAAGATTGTGGCTCAAGTTAAAATATTCTAAAAGCCTCTGGGTTAAAATATGGGGTTTAATCGCATTCAAAGCGGAGGAGAAGTCAATAAGTAGAAGCCGGGCATGGCACCCATTTCCCTCCAGGTGTTTAAAAAGCAGGTTAAGAAGTGTAGCATCTAGAGGTCGACTGATATGGGTTTTTCTAAAGCCGATGCCGATACTGATATTTAGAAGTCAGAGTCAGCCGATGGCCGATATGAGCTGCCGATTTTTAGGGCCGATATGCTATCGTATTGTCCTTAATTGGCATGCTAAAATATCATACTAATAAGAGGACGCACAACACTTGTGTGAGTGAGTGAGTGAGAGTGTGTGTGAGTGAGTGAGAGTGTGTGTGAGTGAGTGAATGAGTGAGAGTGTGTGTGAGTGAGTGAGTGAGTGAGAGAGAGAGAGAGAGAGAGAGAGAGAGAGAGACCCTCGCTGCCTCGCTGTTCCACAGTGACATTACTCGGAAATACGACACGAAATAAAAACTAAAGTAAAGCGTTTTCATGCTTTCTTTCTAATTAAACAAATTTACGCGTTAAAGTCAAGTTTTGGTCGAGAAAAAAAAGGGAAATTTTCCGATGCCGACCGGGGGGGGGGGGGGCGGCGCACGGCCCGCTACTTCTTATGATGCGCGTTGTTTGGGGGGGGCTTTATTCATTATAATGAGGGGGGGGGGGGGGGGGGGAACCGAGGCACTGTTTCTGTTCACTACACGGACCGCGGACCAGATACTCCGCCCTGGCTACTGCTGGTGGTAATTCTCGCGAGGCCAGTGACGGAATTCAGTTTGGAGAGGCACGAGAATGTTTTTATTTTGAATAATACGGGACATTTACGGGAAAATACTGATACGGGAGGAGGGCGGGAAAGAGGGGTGAAATACGGTAGTTTCCCGGCCAAAACGGGAGACTTGACGGCTATGAGCGAGCAACGTTTCATTTTGAGCAGAAAATGCTATTTGTTTACTTTCGCTAAATGAAGCAACAGATTACAACTTATAATGAGAGCAAATATATGACCTTAGGACACTGGAATATAAGAATTGAAGCCTTTCCTGTTGGCCCTCTGGTTCTGAATGGACAGCGCTGCGCCGGGTCGTAAATAGCTGCCCGCAGATGTGCCTGACTGAAAATCGGCGCGTCCAAATTAAATAATCGGCCGATGCCGATTTACTAAAAAATAGCGAAAATCGGCCGATTTAATCGGCCGGCCAATCGATTGGTCGACCATTAGTAGCATCCTCCTCTCCTCTGTTAGGTCTATAGGCAAATTGCAGTGGGTCAAGTTCTTGCTCAGTATGATTTAATATCTCTGACCATACTAAGTTTTCCAGAATTTTCCTAGGTATTGAGGTCAGAGCAATAGGCCTAAAACTATTTAGAGTTGTGAGGCCGCTGGATTTTGGGACTGGGATGGCAACAGCACACTTCCACACTGTGGGAACATGCTGTGTTTCCAAGCACTGTTTCAAAATATAAAAGAAGGTTGAGCTCAGTTCTTTCGAACAAGATTTGAGAAGTTGACCACAGATGTCATCAGGCCCTTGACTCTTACTGACTTCTGTGCAGGAGAAGGCCTTTTCAACATACCTTTGGCTTATGGGGAAGTGCTGCACATCCTGGCATCTGAGGCTGAGCTCCTGTGTTTCTTCCTGAAAATCAGATGTGTTCAAACGATTGTAAAAGCAATTTAGAGCGCTAGCTAGCTCAGTATCTGAATTAAAACCATTGAAAGTGCTGTTTGTGCTCTTTCCTGTGTCACGGAGGCCCGCAATGACTCTCACGCCAGACCAGGCTGACCCCAGGTTATTAGCAGCCATCTCTGTGGGCGGCATGGCTCAGGGGTAGAGTGGCCGTCTAGCAACCAAAGGGTTGCTGGTTCGATCCTTGACCCCAGTGACCATGTCCAAGTGTCCTTGAGCAAGATACTGAACCCATAGTTGCTCCTGATAATTAGGTTAGGACCTTGCATGGCAGCCTCCACCATCAGTGTGTGAGTGTGTGTGAATGAGACGACACTGTAAAGAGCTTGGAGTGCCACTAAGGTAGAAAAGCGCTCTATAAAACTGAGTCCATATATCTTAGTCTGCTCTGTATCTCTGTTTTGCTCTCAGGATTTCTGTTTTATGTTCACTAGTGGCTAAAAGAAGATGTGGGGCAACTCCTTTTTTGAAGGCGCATTTCTTTTTCTTCATACAGACTTCACTGATTTAGTTTCCCACGGCCTGTTGTTGGGGTAAATTTTAACTCTTTTGGAGACAACAGTGTCTCTACAGAAAGTAGCATAGGAGCATATGACATCAGTGAGTTCATCCAAGTCACCAGCGGACTGCTTAGACATTTCCCAGTCAGTACATTTGTAACATTCTTGTACAGAGAGCACAGACTCATCCGACCAGACTTTTACCTCCTTGATTTGCACTTTCTCCCTCTTTAAAACAGTCTTATAGGTGGGGAGGAGATGAACACAGTTGTGGTCTGCAGAGCCCAAAGGAGGGAGAGGAAGTGATTGAAAAGCATCTTTGATTGACCCATAACACAAATCTAGAGTCTTATCACACCTGGTTGGGCAGGTGACATGATGATAAAGGTTTGTTAGGGTCTTTTTCAAAGAAACATGGTTAAAATCACCTAGTATAAAATTTGGAGCATCAGGCGAGATAGACTGCAGTTCCTGAATGACTTTAAAAACAGTCTTGGAGGCAGAGGCAGCATTTTCCTTGGGGTGAGTAAACAAAGTCGTAATAAGAAGCTGAGGAAACTCCCGGGGCAGGTAAAAGGGACGCAGTGACACAGATAAAAGTTCCACATCTGGTGTGCAGATTTCCACTCTGACCGTCACAGAGCTGTAGTGTTGTTTGTTGACGTACAAACATACTCCGCCTCCTTGGGATTTCCCTTTTAAGTCGGCTTTCCGATTGAGAGGGAAGGGAATTCCAAAGTCATCGATGAGCAGATTGGTGTCCTCATCTCGCTCCGTGAGCCACGTCTCTGTGAAGGCCATGATGCAGGAGTCCCTGAAGTTCATCAATCTTATTTCTCAGGGACTGGATGTTCCCCATAATTACCGAGGGAAGGGGGATCCTGGTGAGGGGCTGCTTCTTGAGACGCAGCTTGACTCCGCCCCGTTTCCCCTGCTTCCTCCTCTTCTTTGTTGTGCCACTTTTATCTGAATCTGGATCATGAATAAAATCCTTTCAGATGATCTGTGGTAGTGTGACATCAGGTACATGGTTCAAGCTGGCACAGTTCAACTGCAGCATTAAGTCTCTGGAGTAAATGTAGCGCGTCCCAGATGGAATAGTTGTTCCTCTGTCAGCGCTCACAAACAGAACGTACGGCAAAAACCACAAGACGGCGAAATAGAAGAGGTCCATTGCAACTAGCGGCAAGTGAGGTTTTACCCAACTGTAGACACTCATGAGAGACACAAAGAAACACTCAGGGACACAATAGAGTGAACTTTAAACACTAAAACACAGACGCCGAACTGTCGCTGCCAGTCGCTGTGTACGCTTGCGCCCAGTATCCGTAGAGCATGTCTGGTCCTCCAACTGCCTCTAAGGTTCTGGGTTCTAGGGGCCATGTTGTCAGCTGATGGCAGGACAAGAAGTTTCTCTCTCATCAGGAGAATTTTGTCATTAAAGAAGTCCATGAACTCTTTGCTGCCCAGGGAAACAGAACTACTTGGTTCAGTAGAGCTGTGGCTCTCTGTCAGTCTGGCTCCAGGACTGAAGAGGAAGCTGGGTTGTTCTTGTGTTCCTCTATTAGTGCTGAGTAGTCGGCTGCTCTGGTTCTACCAAGGGCTTTCTTCTAGGTTCTAAGGCCATCTTGCCAGACTACATGTGACTCCTCCAGTTTGGAGCAGCGCCATCTTCTCTCCAGTTTCTGGTTTCTTGTTGAAGCTGTCAGGTTCCAGAACCGTACCAAGGTGCTTGTTTCCTTGGATTCATAGTTAGAGTAGTAGAGAGAGAAATGCAGTACCAGACTGTGGTCATCAACATCCACATTAATATTGAAGTCACCTACAATCATGACTTGATCTGATTTAGAACTAAACTGATAGAAACTCTGAAGGTGTGTTCACACCAAACGCAACGTGAATTTTCACGTCACTTTATTCGCACGAATTTGATCGCTGGATCATATGTTTATATTTGCGTCATTCGCACTAACTGTTGTTCTCCTGCGAGGAGAATTTATTTCCATCATTTCTTTCCATCGTCAACAATGGCCGACCTAACAACCGTTGCTTGCTTGTATCTGTTGTGAAAGACCCAGATACAGCGGAAAACCAAACGCCATTGTATCTGACTCCATGACACAATTCGGAGGAGCACAGCTGGGTGAATTTCACCACTTTCTCCAGGAACTGCGCCTGGACGACGGCCGTTTCCAGCAGTACTTCGGGCTGACGAGGGCCGAGTTCGTTGACCTGTTAGCGAGGATCAGTGCCAGGATATCATGGATGGACACCAACCACAGCCAGGATCGTTGACGTCACTGACGCCAGGGGAATCTCAACGCTGATAGGCTCTCTCGACACAATGTCATACGCAAAATTCGCGTCACGAAATTCTCCCCGTGTAATTCACGTCACATTTTCGTGTAACTGTCGCCCGGTGAGTATACACGCAAATTTGCGTCTAATCGCCTCTCTACTAGATCTAGATTAGACTTTACATGTAAACTTGTTGCGTGAAAAATTTGCGTTGCATTCAGTGTGAGCACACCTTGAGAATTCAGATCAGAATCCAGAGTCAGGACCAGGAGGACGGTACTCAATAATAAATCAGAGAGGCTGGAGTGTTTTCCAGGCTGGAGGAGACAAACTGAGGTTGCGTCTGAATTGCCAAGTGGCAACCTACGACCTACTGCTACGACGTAGGTTGTCCACAACTGGCGTGAGTAGCGACCTACTTCACAACCTAAATTCCAGCCTAAACACGCCCACATTGTAGGTCGGTTCAGGTGCACCCCACGGGGCAACCTATGGCCCACAATGCACCGTGGACTTCTTCCTTGTCCCCTGAAAACTTGTGGACGCGCAAACTTGCGCCATTAACAGTCTCCCATTCTTATACAGCACCAACATTTACAGTCATTGTTGATGACTAAAGGCATGTTCACACCAAACGCGACGCGTGTGAACACACCTGTACCGGTGCGTTAATGTGCTTAATAATAGAGAATGAATAACGGGTCCGCTCCAAGTGGAGTGCAGTACGACAGTCAGGCCAGCAGGTGGGGCTTTCGTTGGTGCTGTCTACCTAATTGCGGTATCTGTGCTCTTCCAGCAGAGGTCGTGCTTCACCACCAATCTTCAAGGGTGTCTGAATTGTGCCGTGTAGCAGTAGGTCGTAGGTTGCCACTTGGCAATTCGGACACAACCTGAGAATCAGGCTTTCAGATGAATGGAAACTTCTTCTGGTTTGGGATTTATTACTAAACTGGTGTCAACAATGGCAGCAGCGCCACCTCCTGGGCCAGAGCCTGGAGGAATGTGAGTGTTCCTGTGACTGGAGGAGTGGATTAATTCAGACTAGCATCCTCATCGTCACCAGCCAGGCTTCAGTGAGACTCAGCAGGTCAACACAACTGTCAGGTATCACTTCATTCACTGGTTCAGTTTTCAGCCTCAGAGGTCTGATATTTAATCGTCCTCATCTAATTCTGATATTCTGTTGAGTTAATTTAGTGGTTGAGTTAATTTAGTGGTTGAGTTAACTTTGATCAGGTTTTACTGATTGACTCCTCTACATTAGAACTGGAGTGAATAAACTGACGTGGTCGGGGGACAGCCACAGTTTTTATATAGTTATGGGTGGGTAACTGCCCCCTAGTGGACGCCCAGAGAAGTGTTTAAGACGGCAGCTCTGCTTCCTGGTCTGAACTCTGGGTTCTCAGGGTTTTGGTTCTATTATAAACTGGGCCATATTTCTAGAAATGAGAGCAGCTCCGTCCAACGTGGGATGGATGCCGTCTCTCCTAATCAGACCAGGTCTCCCCCAGAAAGTTTTCCAGTCGTCTATGAAGCCCACTTGGTTTGCTGGACGCTACCTCGACAGCCAGTGGTTGAACGATGACACGTGGCTAAACATGTGGTCGCTGGTTCAATTAGGCAGGGGTCCAGAGAAACTACGGGGTCCAACATCGTCTTAGCAAATGTACACACCGACTCAATATTAATTTTTGTGACCTCTGACTGGCGTAGTCAGAAGTCATTACCGGTGGCATTTACTGCTTTGTAACCTTATATTCTTCTGTTTGGGTGACATGCAGCACATCTGTGCCGGTTTGACGCGGGGGGCGGGGGGGGGGTAACGTAATGTTTGGTTTCCTGGGGACATGGAACACTTTGAAGCCATATGGCTGTAGTCAGAGGATCTGGCACTCAATGAGTGCAGATGGTCTGGAGTTCCATATATCACCTTCAGCGGCTTGTGATCAGTGATGAGCTCAAACTTCTGGCCATACAGGTAAGCATGCAGTCTTTCACATGCCCAGACCAGGGCTAGCGCTTCCCTCTCTGGTTGGGAATACTTGCATTCACAGTCTGTCAAACTATGGCTGATGTAACTGACTGGTACATTTTCTCCTTGTTCTTGCACCAGAACCGCTCCCACCCCAACTGGGCTTGTGTCTGCTATCACCTTGGTGACTGCAGTCTTATCAAAACAGGCGAGTGTGCCTGCTCTGGCCAGCTCACTTTTAAGGGCTTGGAATGCCTGCCTCTGTTCTGGCCAAACTGTGAACTGTACATCTTCTTTGTCACCATTCTCAGGGGTTCTGACAGAGTGGCGAATTGCAGGATAAAATGGGAGCTATATCCCACAAGTCCCTGGTCAAGTCTGGACTCAGCTTGACCAATCCTGTCTGCTACATTGATTTCACAAAAACTCCTCACCTCTGTGAAGTTCTCTGGTTTTCTGGTCTCCATCACAGCACAATCCCTCTCCTCTGTTGATAAGATAACCGCCTAAGTTATAATGATTGGCTAAGAGAGAGTAAGATTTCATGTTCAGCCAACCAGAGACATCAGGCGGGGTAGCAGCACACACACAACTATCAGAGATGGTGAGTCCAGAGTCACGAGGAAAGACAGCGTTTTCAAGATGGAAATATAGGCACTATTATAATTATTAATTAATTATTATAATTACTTCTTCAAAGTTATGTGCCCAACACTGGCGATCAGCATAGCCACTCGGATAACATTTCCTCTCTTCTTGATCCGTTGCTATCCTCACTGTTCTGGCATATTTCCCTTCTTTCTGCTCAATGCAATTGACCGTCTCCGTTGCATGGTCTGCTGGTTTATTCAGAGACATGGCGGCCATGTGCTCCTCCGCTCTCTCACACTGTGCAGCCAGTAGCAGAGTACAAACCAGTGTTAGTCCCTGTTGTTCTCACAGTTTCCTGTAGACATACTCAGATGTGCATTCATTTGAAACAGCATCTCTAATCTGGTTGTCCTTATCACCCCTGAAATCACAGTCTTTAGCAACCTGTTTGAGCCAAGTTGGAGTTGTCACACTGTCTCACCTTTTTTTGGACAAGGTGGTGAAACGACTGGCGGGAAAATGCTGTGTTGACTTGGGAACAAAGTAGTCTGTCACTTCACCAGTATCTTCAAGTGTTGAAAATATATCCTGGACATCCAGTCCTGCTAGGTGCAGAAGAAGAGACCTCCTTCTCGGTTTTGGGTTGTCTGTTGCTTCATCGTCAATTATTTGTCCCTTTCCATCTGCATGCAATTCAAACGAAGTTAGTCAGTGCATCCATCTTGGTCTGAGGCTAGCTGGCTTGGAGTAGCATTCGAACGGCTGAATCCCAGATTTCTCTGTGTTTAGCCAATACTAACTCACTAAACAACTCACTTCTGACTGCTTTTAAGTTCTCAGTCCTCGTCGCCAATGTTATATCCATTTACTGAGCTTTTCTCAGTCATTAATTATAATAACTCACAGGACATGGGAGGTAAATTCCATGCTCTTTATCTGGCATCCCGTGCCAACTCACTCTCACCCCAGCACACCACATCATGACATCATCACTCACACAGTTCCCAATGATACATGACAGTGATCAACTAGTCAGTCGTGCTGATAAAAGGCAGAAAGGCAAGTGAGGAACTGTGGCTTGTTAAACAGATCAATGCACTTGAGGACAGACCTCCGGCCACAGCAGAGGAGCTGAGGAGATTACCAGCCACCAAAGAGGAGTTGCTGAATTGTAGTGACTTGATAAGCTGATGATGATGGCATATCTTTAGTATGTTTTACACAGTTGTTACTCGGGGCGCCACTCATTGTAATTCAGTGTCATCCAACGAGAAAACCATCAGTCTCAGGTTGTTGCTCATCAATGAGTTCTTTGCAGGTCAGTGGCTTGCATACAAAGATATAAACGAGTTGGGACACCTTGTAGATTTAAGGGGATGTAGTACCATAAGAAAACACGTAAAACAGAGTAATAATTCCAGCAAAGCAATTAAGGCTCATGTGGAGTATCAGACGTGAATTATAAGATTTATCTGAGATTCAAGTGGACGGCAAAGGTAGCAGGTGAAAAGGTGTGTGGTATGAACGACGGTGACCTACAAACAAAAGAAAACTGCTGAATGGACCTGAGCAGACTAAGGAGTCTGGTGGAGCTGGCAGTGAGGGAGGAGTTGAGGCCTGAACAGATGCAGCACCATGTTATTGCGACAGCGCGAAAACCAACGGAACCGGCGAATGTTCTCAGCTGGATTGCTCCCATTGGTGTATGATGTCTCTCAAACAAACGGGTGGGAAGACGGCCTCCAAAGCCTCCGCCTCGACAACCGTGGCTTCCACTGAGAGTCACTGGATGGAGAAGGGAAGCACGTTGGTTCGCTACCGTCTGGTCTCGGGCTGCTGGCTGTCTCGACAAAGCTGCTCTTCTCAGGTACACGGTGGCTTCTCTCCGCTGGTCAGGATGGAGATTCAAGGCTCATAGGAGGTCAATAGTATAGCAACCGTGAGAAATGAGAAGTTAAAAAAATAGAAATAAATCAATAATGTCGGCGTTACATGAAACGATGCCTTCACGAACTCAGAAACAAGAGGCACGTTCAACTCCGTGTACGAAAAACCTTTGCTAAAGGAAAAGTTGTTGCAAGGAAAGACAAGAAATTCGGTCTGAAGTTAAAGAACAAGGAAACAAAAAAAAGTAGAATAGAAAAGGGGAGAGACTGACCAGCCGCTCTAGGAGCTCACGGAAAAACAAGAAGTGCTGAAGAGAGCCCCCGAAACCCCGAACTCGAATGACCAAATCCCCGAAAAGCAACGGATGGTGTCACGGCTAAGATAGTAGTAAACTGGTCCGCCTAGGAGGAGTGACCTTTGACCTGTGTGGGGTTGCTTTGCCATCCTCAGTGCTTCTCAGAAATCAGCGTATTGAACTGGTTGAATGAAGAACTGTTATACAACATGCAGAGAGATCACTTGGAGAAATAAGATGGCTCAGAGTCTTGATAATGACATGAAGAGGCGAGGAAAGTTCAACAGCTACACAAAGTGAAACATTCTAAACATCATGTTTATATGCAAGAATATAAACTGCACTTAAGCAACACATTGTAACTCCAAGTCAGTCTCACTTCTGTGAAATCCAACTGTCCACTTAGGAAGCAACACTGACAATCAACTTCACCTGCTGTTGTTCAAATGGAACAGACAACAGGTGGAAATTAAAGGGCAGGTAGCAAGACCCCCCAGTAAAGACGTGGTTTTGCAGGTGGTGACCACAGACCACTTCTCCGTTCCTATGCTTTCTGGCTGATGTTCTGGTCCCTTCTGAATGCTGGCAGTGCTTTCATTCTGGTGGGAGCATGAGATGGAGTCTACACCCCACACAAGGGGCTCAGGTAGTGCAGCTCATCCAGGATGGCCCATCAATGCTGGCTGTGGCCAGAAGGTTTGCTGTGTCTGTCAGCGTAGCGTCCAGAGCATGGAGGCGCTACCAGGAGACAGGCCAGTACATCAGGAGACGGGGAGGAGACGGTAGGAGGGTGACAACCCAGCAGCAGAACCGCTACCTCCGCCTTTGTGCAAGGAGGAACCGGAGGAGCACTGCCAGGGCCCTGCACAATGACCTCCAGCAGGCCACAAACGTGCATGTGTCTGCTCAAACGGTCAGAAACAGACTCCATGAGGGTGGTGTGAGGGCCCGACGTCCACAGGTGGGGGTTGTGCTTACAGCCCAACACCGTGCAGGACATTTGGCATTTGCCAGAGAACACCAAGATTGGCAAATTCGCCACTGCTGCCCTGTGCTCTTCACAGATGACAGCAGGTTCACGCTGAGCACACGTGACAGAGTCTTGACACACCGTGGAAAACGTTCTGCTGCTTGCAGCATCCTCCAGCATGACCGGTGTGGCAGTGGGTCAGTAATGGTGTGGTGGCATTTCTTTGGGGGCCCACAGCCCTCCATGTGCTCTCCAGAGGCAGCCTGACTGCCATTAGGTACCGAGATGAGATCCTCAGACCCACTGTGAGACCACATGCTGGTGCGGTTGGCCCTGGGTTCCTTCTAATGCAAGACAATGCTGGACCTCATGTGGCTGGAGTGCGTCAGCAGTTCCTGCAAGACAAAGGCATTAATGCTATGGACCGACCCGCGTCCTCCAGACCTGAATCCTATCAAGCACATCTGGGACATAGTGTCTTGCTCCATCCACCACTTTGCACCACAGACCAGGAGTTGACGGATTCTGTAGTCCAGGAGCCTCATGTATCAATACTTGCGTGGATCTCATACTAAAAAACTGCAGTCGCAAGAATCGCGAAAGTTGCGTACGCACAAAAAAATCCGGATGTCTCAATCTGTGTGAGCGCCGGAATCCCCGCACGTTTCCTTGATACATCCCAATCAGCGTGGAATTGAGCGCAGATGTCGGAGGACTGGGCCCGCCCCCGTTACGCCCACCTATAAAAACACAAATTAATTTGAAAAGGGTCTCCGCTGTCGGCGCTCCCAAAATAATGTCAAAGAAAAAGAGGTTCACGGCGTGGAGCTGGAGGTGCTGGTAGGAGAGGAGGAGGAGAGACAGCAGATTCTGTTGGTCAGCCTGTCCAGTGGTGTCAGGATGAACAATGAAGGTTGAGAGTGGAGAAGAAGTGAGAGGGTGAACGCGGTGGGTTCAGAGCCACGCCCCCCAGAAAAAAAGTGGTCGGACCTCAAGGTGGAAGTCAAGCAGCGTACAGCTGCCCTCCAGAGGAGTGCCGGCCAGCACCTGCCTGCAGCCTCTCCCTAACAGAGCTGTTGGACAGAATGTGCGAGTCGTGCGTTGACCCAGGCCACCTCGTCAATCTGTCAAGCAGATTCCTCTGCGCATCGATGATCTGCACATTGATGGAGTGGAAACCCTTACGATGAACGTAAGCGTGTTCCTCATGGGACGGTGCTTTCATGGCAACATGAGTGCAGTCATTAGAGAATTGGACATTAGAGAATCAGGCTGTTGCTGCAAATTGCGCTTTAATATTGACCTGTTCAACCCCCCTGGAAGGGAATTTAATGTACCTGCAGGACAGGCGGATGATCAGGTCCACCACCCAGGGCATAGCCCAGCTGAGAGTTGACTGGCTCACCCCGGAACAGTCCGCCATCTCCCGCTGGAAGGAACCAGTGGCCAAGGATCCGAGCGTGCTCAGCACCAATGTTGGCCCTAGCACAGCTCGGCTCCTGGCGGTTTTGCGCTGGAGCTCCAGTCGCAGCTCCTCACAAATTTGCAAGAGGATGGCCCTTGGGAGCCTGAACCTGCTCATCAGCCACTCATCAGAATTGTGCAGCAGTTCCTCCCTGCACCGTTTGCCACGCCCTCCAAAAAGTGCTGCCATTGTTGAAAGTTGCACATTCAGCACAATCGTGAAGGCTCTTTTATAGCCGCTTAAGTAATGCCAACAGGTGTTTGGGTTTGTGTGGAAGGCTTTTTTGTGCCCGATGTATGTGCGGTGATCAAATAATGTCAGTTACCCAACACCGCCACAGGGTGTCACTAACGGACCAAAGTGCAGTTAACGCAAGAATTGGCTTTCTGCCAAGTTCTAAGGCACCTCCAGAGTTGGCGTGAAACAGCGCAAGAATCGACGAACTTTCCGCGTTGATACATCTGAACGCAAGTTTTTCTTGCGTAAACAGCGCTGATACATGAGGAACCTGGGAGGTCTGGGAGGAGATCCCTCAGGAGACCGTCTGCCACCTCATCAGGAGCAGCCCAGTCGTTGTAGGGAGGTCATACAGGCG
>NC_141331.1:29064071-29161571 GCF_037954235.1 Aulostomus chinensis
TAACCTGGTCCCTCTTGATGTCTTTGGACTGTGGAGGAAGCTGGAGTACCAGAGAGAACCCAGCAGGAACAGGGAGAACATGGAGACTCACCCAGAAAGACCCCGTGCTGCAGCCGGGGCTCCACCCACAACCTTCTTGCTGGGGGCCACAGGGAGGACCACTGCTCCACCGGGCCCCCTTTTTTATTATCATGTTATGGTATATCACGTGTAACCTGAGCTGTGATGTCGTTGTGGTGGTCGGTCTAGTCTGTCAGTGACTTTTCTCTGCAGGGTGACATGAGGCCACCAACCGCCCGTCCCATCATGCTCCTGTCCCTTTGATTAGCACTGAAAGCTGCAACACATTTCCATGTTATCAAATGACTGGAGGGCAGCGGTGCCGGCAGACACCTGATACCGTGTCTATCCTCTGACGACACCATGCAGCGAGTCACCAGGGACTCAAAGTTGGAGAGTGATGACGTGTTGTATCAGCTCCACCTTCTCCAACAATACCATCAAGACTTGCTCAAACCTCCACAGGAGCCAGAACCAGAGAGTGCAGTGGTGTGTGAATTTTCTGAGGTGAAGTACATAATTGTGAATGTTTTGACTAATTTTGAATATTAAAATTCTTATTGTCTCTGTTTAAATTTGAATTACTAAGTGCTTGCTACTCACAATGTCTGAGACTTCACACCACCACTCAGGTGCAGGTTCAGCCCAGCTCGTTGGTGTCCTGATCCTAATTCAGGCTCGTGTCACGAGGAATGGGATGGTCTTCTTCTGTGGTCTCCCTCATGACAAATGGTCCACTCAACACTTTAGTTCCAACAACATTTAAGAGCCTCTTCTTCACTTTCACTGGAGTCGGTGGGTTGAATCAAAACCTCTACTTCTAGCAGCCTGCCTGAGTAAAGACTGTGTGTACTTGTGTCACCTGGAGAATGAGCGGGAACAAGAACGACAGCAGCCGTGGTGTTTTCACTGGTCTGTGTTGTCTTGGGACTGTTCATCTTTCCAGAGATTATATACACAAATTAATACAAGAGGAAAAATTCTCCACCACATGACACATTCATGAACATAGACTTGAACATGCATGTTTTCATGTGCACAAATCACAAAGCAATCAGACTTTCTTACATCAAAATTTCATGTATGTATATTTAAAGGTAAACAACATTTAGATCAACAAAGAAAAGGAGGAAAGTGTTTTATCAGCTACAGGACGCCTCAACACACAAACACTCCATCTTATTACTAGTTTTGATTACAATAACTTAGGGCGCTTTTCCACTGGCTCACTTCAGCTCGGGTTGGGTCAGTACGGCTCAGTGTGTTCCCACCAGCACCTGTACCACGTCAGCGTGGGTGGACTCATCAGCTGAGAGTTCCCCGGCGTAATTTGTGTTCTACACAACAACAACAATGGAGGACATGGAGGCGGCGTGACGCCTGCTGCTCGTCAGGGGTTTTTGCTTCAACTAAAAGTGAGGGAGGACAGACAGGCGAGGCTTCAAGTGGTGAAACAGAACCCCAAAGAATAAGAGACTTCACCGAGCCATGACCAGGATTCCACCGAGGCCAGGATGATAGGAAGTAGACGACGTAACGGGTAAGTTACCCAATCAACGCCCCGCTATGTGTTTACATCATATTTTAGCCCCAGCAGAGCAGGGACCAAAATGGTAACGGTTAGTACCGTGTTGGGGCCAGTGGAAACGGGGCCAAACCGACCCGACCCGAGCCGAAGTGAGCCAGTGGAAACGAGCACTTGGTATTCAGCTACGTACTAAATGAAAACCCTTCCCAGTATAACAAAAATCACCACAGAAATCAAAAGGAGCCCACCCCTCCCAGAAGATTCACTCGCTGACTCAAACTGCTGGAGAGACGGACAGACAAGCAGGTGAAGAAGAGCTAACACTGCACGCCAGTGACCGCATCACCACATCACGCCAAGGTGGCTCACACCTCGCAGATCACAGTCTCCACCACATGCGCACTCTCGAAGTGGCGAATCTTGTGGCATTTCAGAGCCTCCCGCTTCTGCATACCTGAAACACCAGAAAGAGGGTCAACACGGCACAACACCTGCACAGGTACGAAGCCAAGACAGGATGTGTTCGGGGCCCCTACCCAGAATCCTGTCTCTGCGCTGCAGCTTGAAGGTGTCTTTGCCACGGCAGAGGTGATAGATGAAGTAGCCCAGCTGATCGACGTGCTCCAGGCGTTCTGTCACCATCATCTCCTCATGGACCAGGTAAGACTGTGGCAGGTAGGTCCCAGCCTGGACACACAGAGGAACACACTGATTGGAGCTCCTCACTTCATCTCAGTCTTCTGTTGTCACAATTTCACACACAGATGTTAGGAAGGCATTCATCATGCTTCAGACAGTTTTGGGAGGAAACTGGGGGGGGGTACCTTGACGTTAGCCAGCAGCTCCAGGAAATCTCTGGGGGGCATGACGATGGAGGTGTTCAGTGGGATGACATAGCACTTGTTCAGGCTCAGGTCCAGGTAGGCGGTCAGCCTCTGGGACACAACACAAACATTGACACTGGTTTGGTCCTTTTGTGGTTCGTGGATGGTCAGTGAATTCACTACTGGATGCTCCACATCTGTCTCACCCGCTGGAAGTCATGAACGATATCTGCTGGGTCCCCATCATCAAACTCTGGCACAGGGACATTGATCAGCTCCACCTGTCCCCTCCCCAACACCCGGATCGTCTCCTTCACCTGTAAATAAATGAAGCCCATTCACCAGCTGGCCGTCAGCAGGCTGAGCAGCGCCAGTTCCCAGCCTCCTCCCTGGGGACCGCTCCATGCTCTGGCTCGTTCCGTTATATTACAAGTGGAGGTTGGGGAGTCAAGTATCACACTCCTGAAACTACATCTGCAGGTCACGAATATCACTACTATCAACCTGAGTATACTCACAAGTATCATCACAAATATACCCATGAGTATCACCAGTATCATTAAAATTATACTCACTAGTATCATCAGGAAAATACTCATGAGTATTACCATTACCAAAAAGCGTATAGTGGTCCCTCGTTAATCGCAGGAGTTGCGGGACTAACCCGTTCTAAAAATAACCCGAAATTGGTGAAATCCGCAAAGTAGTCAGCTTTATTTTTTACAATTATTATTGCTGCGTAATTTCTACCTTCCTTTAGCATGTCCAGAAGTCCAACTTTTTGTGGGATGGTTAGCATTTTCCTCTGTCTTGCAGGGGCTACCGCAGGTGCCTTTGATGGTGCAGAACATTTCCTTGATATTGTGGGTTTGTTGGGGAGAAAACTTGCAAACACACGGTACAGCACTTCAGAGTCGCACTGCAAACGATCGAGGATTAATGTAAATTTGGCAAACTGAACGCATTCCATACTGTACAGGAGACAAAGCACGGAGGAGATTGGCTGTAGACCATTGTCAATCAATCAGGACGCAGAACACAGTGCGCTGTTAAAAAAAAAAGAAAAAGCATGCAAAATTCCACTCAAAAAATCTGTGAAATTGCAAGGTCACGAAAGGTGAACCGTGTTATAGCGAGGGACCACTGTACTCACAAGTATCATCGCAAATATGCTTAGAAGTATCACCAGTATTAACAAGAGTATACTCTTCAGTATCACGAGGAATATACTCATGAGTATCACCACTATCTAGTATACTCAAGAATATCATCAGGAATATACTCATGAGTATACTCTTGCTGATATTTTAGTATATTTCTTATGATACTTGTGAGTATTCATGATACTTGTGAGTATACTCTTGTTGATACTTGAGTATACTATTGTGATTATCAACAAGAGGATAGTAAGTATCCCCACGAGCATACTGAAGAGTACCTCCATGAGAGTGACCCGCCCACCGTCATCTGCCGGACATTCATTGGAAGATGGGCGGTCACATGAATGGGCTGACCAATAGCAGGACGGGGGCTAACGGGGAGGTGAGTCTACGTCTGAGCACGTGAAGTGACAGTGTGGTATTGTACCTCGCCTTGGTCCTGGATCATGAAGTCTTCCTTACGGTATCCCATGCCACACACATACACCTGACCGTCCTGCAGGAGAGACAAGGACAAGAGACAGACAGACAGATAAGAATGAGAGGGAGACATGCTCAGCTGTGGGGGGACTTTTGTAGTGTCTCTGCTTCTTGTAGGACACATGTCCTTCACAAACCTGTCCAGGTAGCTGCTGTAGGTGGGTGGAGTCAGTAAGCTCGGAATCAAAAGGGCGACGTTCGCAGTGTGGGAATATTTCAGCGCCTGTAAAAGTGCGGATGGCCAGCTTGAGGAGCAGGGCAAGCCGCGCAGGTAAAGAGGGACTCCGGAGGAGTCCGAACCTCCTTATTCACACAGGCGACGGCCCTGCGCAATGCAGCCGTGGCGCTATTTTCCCTGCCCCATGCAGCAAGCATCTCCACCAGCAGCGTGTCAGACACATTGCGTCTGCCGTCCAGTTTCATAAACTTCTCCAGACACTGTTAATGTGCTGTTGTCCCTCAGTTCATAAGTTTTGCAGTCGTGGTTGTTTTCTGTCTGCAAGTAGTGTTTTATTTAGAAAACTGACAACTTGTGTGTGTGTGTGTGTGTGTGTGTGTGTGTGTGTGTGTGTGTGTGTGAGTGTGTGTGTGACACATCAGCATTGAAATAATCGTTACCAACTCCTCTTCTTCTCCCCTCATCCCAGATCCTGGTGCTGCTGGAGGAGGCTCCAGACCTGAAGAGGCTCCAGCTGCCACCTGAAGCTCCACCTGCTCATGTCCCTGTCTGTCCATCAGTCTCTCCTCCTTTCTCTCTCTTTTTATCTCTGTCCCTCCTTCTGTCTCTGTCTTCCTCCATTCTCTGTCTTTGTCTGTCCATCAGTCTCTCCTCCTTTCTCTCTCTCTTTGTCTCTGTCCCTCCTTCTGTCTGTCTTCCTCCATTCTCTCTTTGTCTGTCCATCAGTCTCTCCTCCTTTCTCTCTCTCTCTGTCCCTCTCTCTCCTTCTGTCTCTCTGTCTTCCTCCATTCTCTGTCTTTGTCTCTGTCCATCAGTCTCTCCTCCTTTCTCTCTGTCCCTCTTTCCTTCTGTCTCTCTGTCTTCCTCCATTCTCTCTCTTTGTCTCTGTCCATCAGTCTCTCCTCCTTTCTCTCCCTCTTTATCTCTGTCCCTCTCTGTCCTTCTGTCTCTCTGTCTTCCTCCATTCTCTCTTTGTCTCTGTACAGTCTCTCCTCCTTTCTCTCTTTATCTGTCCCTCTCTGTCCTTCTGTCTTCCTCCATTCTATCTTTGTCTCTGTCCATCAGTCTCTCCTCCTTTCCCTCTCTCTGTCCCTCTTTCCTTCTGTCTGTCTTCCTCCATTCTCTCTTTGTCTCTGTCCATCAGTCTCTCCTCCTTTCTCTCTCTCTTTGTCTCTTTTCTCTCTCTCTTTGTCTCTGTCCCTCTTTCCTTCTGCCTCTCTGTCTTCCTCCATTCTCTCTTTGTCTCTGTCCATCAGTCTCTCCTCCTTTCTATCTCTCTTTATAGAACTAAATTTGGACATGCAATGTTTATTGATTTCCAACTTAAAGTTCTTTGTTGAAAAAAATAAAATTCATGTGGTCAATGGCAATTTAAAAAAAAAAAACTTTATTCATTTCTTTTTACAATTCAAATTTCACAAAAAAATACCACAAAGCTCTGAATACTGTGATACCGTGGTATTTTTTTCCCAAGGGTATTAACTGGCACAACCCAACATGTATTAATACTTCATAACGTCAGCCTATTGGATATCAGGTCAACAATTGCTGACGTGATCCCGTAACCGACCTCATGACTCAACCTCAGGACTCGCTCCCATCACCAGTTCACCATCTGCGAATGGACATCAGTAAACACTTCCATTGTGACTCCTTCAATGCTCACCTCCGTGGTGTAATCGTGGTACAGATAGGCTCCTCCCACCACCATTCCAGACAGCATGAGAGCCAGACCCAGGCACATGCACCAGCACCAGGCCCGTGACTGATGACGCACCGGCAGAGCAGTCTCGGCATCCTGCAGAACAGAACATGGCTAATTAGAGACCACGCTCATTTATGAGGTCTTACTTTGCCTTACCGTCCAGCAGGTCTGTGGTTCCTTGGCCTCCAACAGATCCCTTTGCTCGAACCGTTTTGTCTAGACCTACTTGCACCTTGACTGTTCTTCAGACAGGCAAACCTTAATGACTCATGTTTAAATGTTCAAATGAAAAACTTTCATAGTGTTAAGAAAACCCCTCTCCACATCTGAACACCACCACAATCATTCTGCACATTTACATACTCATCAGAGAACAATACGGAACGTTGGGAGGGTGTGACGTGCTGAGAAACGAGGCATGGAGACCGTCGTTCTGCTCCCGTCCGTGAAGTACGGCCAGATTTAACCAACTCGGCCTCCGTACTTGAGAGTCAAGACTCACTTCCAGCTCCAAGACTGCGATCAAATCTATGAGGAAGTCACCATTTTAAAAGTACAGTTGTGTAGAGATGGTGTACTGACTTCTGCGTTACCAGATGTGTAGTACTGTCACAGACTTCATTTGTTGTCAAGAACACGCAGAAATTCACTAGAGTTACAACTGCACCGTTTCCACAGAAACTAGCTAATGCAGCCTGTTACATGCAAGTGGGGAGGAAGTTGGGTGGAGGATGGAGGACAGTGGATGGAGGATAGTCAGTGGATGTTGAAGGATGGTGGGTGGAGGCTGAAGAATGGTGGATGGAAGATGGTGGGGGAACGTTGGAGGATGGTGGGTGTTAAGTGGAGAATGCAGATGGTGGATGGGGGTTGGAGGATGGTGGGTGGTGGATGGAGGGTGGCGGGTGGAGGTTGAAGAATGCAGGATGGAGGATGTTGGATATGGGATAGAGGTTGGAGAATGAAGGATGGGAATGGTGGGTGGAGGTTGGTGGATGGAGGACTGTGGATGTTGGGTGGAGGATGAGGAGGTGGGAGGAGGTTGGCGGTTGTAGGAAGTTGGAGAGTGTTTGAGACTGCCGACAGGTTCAGCATTAATTCTCAGATCCTGTTTTGGAGACGGCCTCCTCTAGAATCAACACTGTGGGCGATGGACAAACTGTTCTGGTTTTCGTTTCTCCTGCAGTGAGCACCGTCACGTTTGAGTGGGCTTTGACTCCATGCAGGTTAACAGGCACAGGTGTTGAAACAGGTACAGGAACACAGATGCAGCAGCAGGTAAACAGTCCTCATGGCTTAAATTCAATCATGCATCACCTCTCCTGTCATCTGAGGGATATTTATTTTTCTCGCTGTCACTGTCGTTGTCAAGTGTGCCGAATTTCAGTGAATTTCATGCCTGTTCAGGGGTGAAATTAGATGATGCTCATATTGGGCGCTCATTGACAGCAAGAACAGTCCAGGACCAGGTTTTGAATGGTGTGGATGTGAAAACCGGCTCCAGGCCATCTGGCCCAGTTGCCTCATGGGTGTTTGGGGGGGGGGGGGGGGGGGGGCTGGGACACTTGTTAGTGGGTGTTTGTAGTGCTGCTAATGTGTTGCTCTGCCGAACAAACATAAGTAAGTAGCTTCAGGCTCAGGCCCTAATTAATGAAATGCATGCAGTCCGAACACTGGGCCTCATTGGTTTTAGACAGGACATTTTTATTTCATTTTAGTACGAATCCGCAGTATGTTCAATAAAAGATGTATTTTTCATTGTACCCATCTTTCTTGTGTTTATTATCATTTGCCACATAATTAAATCATCCTCACCACCCAGGGCCTGGCCCGGCTGAGGGTCGACTGACTCACCCCGGAACGGTCCGCCATCTCCCGCTAGAAGGCTTTTTGGACCCGATGTATGTGCGGTTATCAAATGATGTCAGTTACCAAATTTCGCCACAGGGTGTCGCCAACTGACCAAAGTACAGTTAAGGCAAGAATCGACTTTCCGCCAACTTCTACGGCACCTCCAGAGTTGGCGTGAAACAGCGCAAGAATCGCCGAACTTTTCGCGTTGATACATCTGAACGTCAGCGTCGATCCTGGCGTACGCGAGTTTTTCTGGCGTAAACCTCGTTGATACATGAGGCCCCTGGTGATCAAACACAAAACTTGATGCCTGCGCTCAGTTTGAGTCAACAAAGATGGCCGCCACAGAGCTGACAGATAACAGACACACAACACCTTTATCAAGTTGTATCATAGCATTTCCTGCCCACTATGCCTGCAGTCCAACTCATCATGCAATTTTTCATGTTTTTAATTATCAATTTGAAAAAGATCATCTGGATGGATCTTGAACTGCCAGAACTGTGTCTGTGTGTATTCTGAGGCACTGCAGCTCACCAACAAGACACAACAGGCCTCAGACCAACATCTCGTAACACCAGCACACACCCTGGTTAACACGAGAACAGGACAACGCCTGACAAAGTGAAAGAACAACATGTACGCTCAGGATAGAGACGAAGTCTTTGATGAGTGGACGCTTCAGCTGGATCAGATTCCTGTTGTCAGTGTCGATAAACTCATCACTGATATCAATTACATGCATCTGAGCTGGAACAGTGTTCCCACAGTCATATAACTGCTCTTGGCTGATGGATTTTCTCCAAAATGCTCTTTCAAGAGGCTCTGATTTTACTTTGCTGTTCTACAAATATTCACTGAACTCTGGATCAGAACCAGCTATGATGAAGACACATTTGATGATTTCATGAGTGATGTGGCGTACACTACTCAGCCCCCCTGAGGCCGGGTGGTGTTTCTGTCTCTGAACTGACAGGTAGGTATTAGTATCCAGGTTCAGGTTCTCAGACACTTCATCCTCTCCTGGAAGCTGCATAAAGCATAAATGATGCTCAGGAACTTTTAAACCCTCTAACTTGTTTCCACACTCTTCTCCTGCACCTATAGCCCCTTTCACACTGCACCAAAAATGCGGGTGTTGGGCAATCTGAAAGGGTCGACTCGGCATTTCGACCGTAGTTCACCGACCCTCCAAGAGACCCGGGTGTTTAGTGGCTCGCCTCGGCTCTGCTCGGCATGCCTGCAGTGTGACAAAGGCAACCCGCGTCGTCTCAGGTTTCCTGCGACCTTCCTGTCGCATCCTGATTTTGTCACTGTGCCGCCTGTCAGGCTGTCATCGTGGAAGGTCCGGAAAAAATAAATAAACAAAAAAAACTTGGGCTGTGAGAGCTGCTCACTCGTGTCTCAATAAAGTTTTGGCCTCTGCCATGGGGTCAGTCTCCTGTTGATGTCCCAAGACTCCACTTCACTCCTGTTGTTCGAACAGTTCCATGTGGATGATCTCAGGTGAGTTCATCTCTGCTAGGGAACCCTAACGTGAACTGAGCAGGCGCGACCATCTTTATAAACAACTTGTACCGCTATCTTCACATCTTTTTATCGATCATGGCAGCGCACTGGCAAGATCCTGAAGTCCACGAACTGCTCGCCATCCACGGTGAAGAGATCGGTGGCAGATTTCTGGAACCGTACGGGACGCGGTGATTTATGGGAACATCACCGGCAATTTGAGACACCGCGCACTTTTAAGTGTATTGATGACGTTGTTAGCACAATGACAAGAGGAGGGTTAAAAATGTCTATATGCCGATATTTTATCGATATGCATTTGGAGGAAAGATTATCGATACATAAAACCCTTTAGTCTGGCGTGATTTAGTGCATTGTGCAACGTTACTGCAGTCAGATGATCAGACCTCACCAGATCCAGGCCATGCACCTCAGATCAGAGAACAACAAGATGGCGGAAGCTCAACTTGAATCTCTGGCAAATTTAAGAGCCGGTGTCTGGCAGCACTTCGGCTTTAAGAAGCAAGAAAACTGCACTCGACTTGACAAAAATAATGCTGTGTGCAAAATGTGCAAAGTAGAACGGAAATACTACTAATCTCTGGAGCCATGTGACGAGGCATCACCCAGAGGACACTCAGCAACCAGGAAACTACAAGTCCCTGCAACAACCCTCGCTGGAGACAGCATTTGGGACCAAGTTTCCATCCACGCCTCCACGTGCAGAGAACATCACTTCAGCCCTGGCAATTTTGATCTGCAAGGACCTCAGACCATCCTGTGAGGTAGAAAATGTAGGCTTCAGACCCTCGTCCACACTGGAACCACGCTATGTGCTACCGACACGGAAACAACTGAGTCAAGTCACAATCTCAAAGATGTACAGAGAAGTTAAAAACAACGTCACAACTGCACTGAAATCAGCAGAGAGAGTTGCCATCGCTGGTGACAGCTGGACAAGCAGAGCTACGATACCTACTTGACCATCGCCTCTCAGTCCACTGACAGTCACTGGTCCCTCATGTCCCACGTTGACAAACGCGGGCGATTGAAGCTCGCCACACCACGAGTCATCCTGCTGAGCTGCTGACGGTTTGTGGAAGTCTAAGTTGCCCTTTTGTTTTGAATGACGGTCAAATATTTAAATAAAAAGTGCATGATGTTGTATAACTATTGTTTAATGGTCAGTTCTCAATGTAAATATTAATATTTAATGATGCAGCAGGGTAGAGGGTTACTTTTACAATTGAATTTACAGCATGTGTCCTTTGAGAACCTCTTCCATTACCAAAGCAAAATTGGTATTGTAACTAAAATATCGTATCGTATATTTTATCGAATCGTATCGGAAATCTTATCGACTTGGGACCTAGTGTATCGGAATCGTATCGTATCAGGAGGTCAGTGGTGATATCCAGCTCTATCGATGACGTACAAGAGAGAAAAACACAGCTCAGACCCGCGTCTGCTGGAAGTTTGAATGTGCCCTGATGCCGAGCACACACGGGTACAAAAACCCGCGTTTACCCGCGTGTTTCAGTGTGAAAAGGTTATAAGTCGCTTAACAAGACGTTTCCACGGAAAAGCTTGTGTCCACACTGATATATCTGTTCAGGGTTTTCTTTCATCAGATTCCTTTCATATTATTAAATGTGTTCAAGATAAACTAATCAACACCGACGGTGATCTACAGAGAGAGGAGGTTACGTGTGGTGGGTGTGGGCAGAGGTCATCTTCCAACAGTCTGTCCCATTGGGAAGAAGTGTTATCTCCCTGGCTCAGTCGCCATCTTAGAGATTAGACAATAATCCTTGCAAGCAGACCACGTCTCAGACGACAAACCAAGACTAGAGAGACGGAGAGCTTTGGTCTGACTGGACTCACCCTCTAAAACACTGGAACCAGCAAACCTCAGAGGTGCTGAGGACTTTTAATGTAGCCAGCAGCTGTCAGAACCAGCTCACGCAAGCCCCTTTCATCAATACTTTCTATTCATCATCAAAGAGGAGACACAAATAACAACATCTCACAGGTACAACTTCCTAAACTAGGGCATAATGTGATGTTTGCCAATGAGCTGGAGCCATGAACCCTCCCTACTGGTCAGCAGGAGCCAGACAGATGTGGATCTGTGATCAAGGATTTTAAACCCCGTCACATAGGCAGCAATCTCACAAACCTCCTCAGGACGCAGCTGCAGGTATGAAGGCTGGCCAAGACTCCCAGACTCAAGCCCCACCCGCCAGTGTACTTGTTATGACGCCCTCATTCGGTGTTCATCTGTTCGTTTGGAATGGATGAGTATGGATCAGCATGTTGGGTTGGTTCTTCACCAGCAGCCTGGTGTTGGTGTTCAGCTCCTCCTGGCCACCACTCTGTTGATGAGCTATCTGGCAATTCAAATCGAGTACAGGCCACACCAGGGTTGACGAACGGGCAGACGCACGCACGCACGCACGCACACGTCAGGAGCAATTAGGGGTTCAGTATTTGACTCAGGGACACAAGAACGTAGTCCCCAACAAGGGCCATTCAGGACCAGACTGCCACTGCTCCAAGCCCAGGCAAAAATATTTCTAAAGAATAAAAAAATCAATTTAAGTCATTGATCAGATATTAATACTGAAATACTACAAAATATCTTTGAATATTTAGGGTTCCATGTGTTCACAGAGCAAAGCCAGAAAAGGTCATGTGCCACTTCTCCAAGAGAAACAACATTTTTCATTCTGGTGTGGAACAGAAACTCAGCGATGAAGCAAGCAGCTGATTGGGAGCAGAAACAGCAAAGCGTGAAGCAGCCAAGGTGCTCAGCCCCCGCTATGTGTCCATGTCCGAACCAGTCGGCTCCCGATAGGTTCCAGTGTTCCCCTGTTGATAAGTGGGGAGGCAGCGCCCAAGCCTCCCAAAAGTGAAGTTAATCTTATTTGTCTTTATAAATCGCACCACTTCCCCACAGATGTAATTTAAGGTGGAGGTGGAAATTGTAAGCATTTTAACAAAATAAGCCTTCCATTCATTTGTAGGCAAATCTGTGGCCCTGACTTTGCCCTAGCTGTTAAAATAACCTGAAATGCTGAAGAATCATGATAAAATCAAGACGTTATTATGCCACATCACCCAGCTCTTCTCCACAGCAACAAACAGACTTCTGAAGTTGAGGAGGAAAAGTCAGACCCGTAAGATGCTGATGTTCCCAAAAAGGTCACAAAACAAAGTTTCTGACGTGAATTGCAGAAAACAAAAAGTAACAACACTATGATGTGCAGCTTCTGCTCCAAATATGGTCCAGAACATGGAGGAGAAACCGGGTTTACTGAGGCAGCCGGCACTAACCAGCACTAGCCGGTCCCTATGTGAAAGGAGACACGACAGCAGCTTGAAGCACAAAAGATGCTTCACTTCTCTGACAGGAAACGTCTGTAAGTCACCAGATGAGACCGAAATTATGGTAGAATTCAACCCTGCGTATTTCATATTCCACCTGGCTCCTGCGGGGACATCTGATCAGGTGTGAAAGCATTTGAGGGTTATTGCCTCTGTTAAAGTGACTGTTCCTTCATTTCAGCTTCATTTAAGCGATCCCACACTGATATTAGATATCCCCCTCGGGAAGCGCAATCAGGTATCTATGAAAATGTGGGTGATGTAATTGAGTTGCTCGGCCTTTTCCACAGCAGCAACAAAAATGATCATTGTTATGATTATTATACCACTTCACTACATTCATACGTGTGTATTATTTGTTGCATGTCATTTGTATGATGCTAGAAAACATTTCTGACTCAGGCATCATGGCCGCACGCATTAACACACCAGTTCTTCATCACAGGGAGCCTGGTAGCATTGTGGGCCATAGGTTGCTCCGTAGGATGCACCTGAACCGACGTACAATGTGGGCGTGTTCAGGCTGGAATTTAGGTTGCGAAGTAGGTCGCTACTCACGCCAGTTGTGGTTTCAGACAGCCTACGACCTGCTCTGAGACCTACCATCAGACCTGCTTGGCAATTCGGACGCAGCGTTGGTCTGCAAGCTTCAGATCAACAGTTTAAGGTTAGCAACGGGTCAGAGGTCACCTAGCACCGGTCACGTGGGTTGGGCTGACGCACATAGAGCACTTCCTCATTTAGTTTTTTTTTTTTTTAACTCTTTATTGAGTAAAATTCAAGTACAAACATACAAGGCACGTACAAATCAAGGTTATGTCCTTTGTAAATCACAGGTTGAGCAAGGAAAGGAATACATAACTGAAAGCAAAATGAAGAAAATAAAATTAATAATAAAAGTAAAATGTCCAGGGCTATCTTACAGTAATTTAAAGGTTTCTAGTAAAGAAAATAGTTTAAGGGCTTTCTTTTCTTTGATGAGTCTTAGGGATTTACTATACAAATTCAGCTCGTTCCTCCAATATGTAAGACAAGGTTTGGTCTTAAGATGTCTACATTTATGAATAAAAAACTTACCTAATAGAATTAAAAGATTAAGGATAAAATCCACATTCTTATTTTCCGCGAACACACCAAAAATAATTGTCTTCACCGTTAAGTGTAACTCAATTCCTTTGGACTGGAGCCAGCTCTGCATCTCACACCAGAAAGACTGCACTAAATCACAATAAAAGAATAGATGTTCCATCCATCCATCCATCGTCATCTTCCGCTTATTCCTACACATTAAGGGTCGCGGGGGGGTGGAGCCTATCCCAGCGTCAACGGGCGAGAGGCGGGGTACACCCTGGACAGGTCGCCAGTCCATCGCAGGGCCAACACATAGAGACAGACAACCATTGGCTCTCCCAGCCACGCCTACGGTCAATTTAGAGAATCAATCAGCCTCGTCCCCAATTGCATGTTTTTGGACTGTGGGAGGAAGCCGGAGTACCAGAGAGAACCCACGCAGACACGGGGAGAACATGGAGACTCACCCAGAAAGACCTCGTGCTGCAGCCGGGACTCGAACCCTGAACCTTCTTGCTGTGAGGCCACAGTGCTGACCACTGCACCACCGTGCAGCCCTAATAGAGGTTCCATACTTTCAATTTCCCGTTCACAAAAAAAACAGTTATTCAAATCCAGGTTAAATCTTAATCTTAAGAATTCATTAGTTGGATAGATTTCGTTTAAAATTTTGAAGTTGAGCTCTTTCGCTTTAGGTGGGAGTGGAAATGAAATGTAATTTTTCCTTATTTTTTAAAATCTTTTCTGTTTCGAATTCCTTAAGAATAAACATTCTTCTAACTGGGTTAGGGTGATATTCTTTTAACAGAATATTTCTAATAACTTTATTGGTGCATTTGAAATCACAGAAATCTACTCCATCAATACAGAGCTGTCTTAGTTCAGGGGAGACCTCGGAATATCGAATGTCTTCTCTAATAATTGACCTCGAAGAGATTGCTATGGCTTTTACAATTTTATGATAGTGTTTAAGATTACACTGGAGTTGGTGTTTTCTACAGAAATCCTCCTGTTGTAACACATTTCCAGTATCATCCAGAAAATTTGCAATTGCCCAGATTCCTTTGGATCTCCATTCCTCATAATACACAGATTTTCTATTGGGGAACACGCATCGATTGTTCCAAACTGGTGTGTTATGTGGTGTAAAATTATGGCAGTAAATTACCTTCCAGTAGAGCCAGACTTGCTGATGAAAAGCAGAAAGTTTAACTGGTAATGAACTACATTCAAAATCACATCTTAGAAGAAAGTCTATTCCACCCATTTTTTGGAAGATCATATTAGGGACAATCAACCAAAAGGAGTGTCTGTTTGTAAGAAAAGTATTAGCCATTTCAATTTCAAAACACCATTCATGATATCAAAATCAATTGCATTCAACCCCCCATCTTCATAGTTTTTAACCATATCGATCTTTCTTATTTATTGACATCTATTTCTCCATATGAACTTAAAATTGAGAGTGTTTATCTTTTTAATTATTCTTGTTGAAATGGGTAAGGAAAAGACTGGGTAAATGAGTCTTGACAGACTATCCATTTTTGTTAATAAGACTCTCCCGAAAATTGAGATATCTCTCTGAAGCCACCTGTTTAAAATTGACTGACATTTGTCCACATTGTTACAGATATTTATATTTTCATTTGTTGTTTTATCTTTAGAGATAACAATCCCCAGGTATTTGACCTCCTTTTTAATTTTTATGTTATACAAGGATTGCGACTGTTAATCATGCAGCGTTAGAATTTCACATTTATTCAAATTCAGCTGTAAGCCAGAGGCTTTTGAGAACTGATTGATAGATTGTAGTGCTAAGGGAATTTGATCCTCATTTTGAAGAAATAAAGTTGTGTCATCTGCCAGCTGACTTATTATTATTTGTCTGTCCATCACCTTTAACCCTTCGATGTGACTGTCTTTGATTAGAATTGAAAGCATTTCGGCAACCATTATGAATAACAATGGTGAGCTGCCACAACCCTGCCGAATGCCCCTCTTAATCTCAAATCTGGGACAGGTGCCATGTCCTAAAGCTACAGAGCAGTTGATTCCATTATATAGCATTCCAATCACATCTATAAATTTACTTCCAAAACCAAAGTGACCTAATGTCTTTAGAATAAAGGGGTGTTCAACAGAGTCAAACGCTTTGTAAAAATCTAAAAATAGAATAAACCCACTTTCCTCAATCATATGACTATAATCAAGTAAATCCAAAACAAGTCTAATGTTATTATGAATTAACCTTCCTTTGAGGAACCCTGATTGTGTCTCACTAATTATGGAAGAAATGCCTTCTTTCAATCTGGCGGCAATAGCGCCTGACAGAATCTTATAGTCTGTGTTAAGTAAGGTGATTGGTCTAAGGTTGTCTAACATCCTTTTGTCTTTTCCAGATTTAGGAATCAGGGTGATTAACCCTTGTTTCATGGACGACATCAATTCTTTTTTCTTTATACATTCTATTAGGGCTTTAAATAGTAGACCTCTTACATGCTTCCAGAAAAATTGATAAAAATTTGTTGTGAGCCCATCTGTTCCAGGGGATTTGTTTGGAGCCATTTTCAAGATAACTGCATCCAATTCCTCCATTATAAAGTCCGAATCACACAAATCTTTACAAGAATTGTCTACACAAGGAATAGAATTCCTAATCTTATTAAACAGGGCGTCAGTATCTGATGAAGAAAAATTGGAAGAGTATAGTTCAGAATGAAATGAAAATACTTCTTTTTCTATACTTCTAGAATCTTTGTTTTCTATACCATTGATCATTAGACTTGTGACAGAATTTCTCTGCTGTCTGCTTTTTTCCAAATTGCTAAAATATGACGAATTTTTTCCCCCCGCTTCAATCCATTTCGTCCTTGATCTTATAAAGGCGCCCTGAGCTTTTTCAAGATAAAGATCATCTAATTTGACTTGTAACTCCATTAATTTATTCTTCTCTTGATAATTTAAGACTGGTTTACTACAGCATATGCTTATTTCCCACAATAAATTCCTCTCATATTCTCTTTTCTTTCTATTAAGTTCTTTGCAAAATTATATGGTAAATTGTCTAATTTTAAATTTAGTAAATTCCCATTTCCTCATGTTATTTTCAAATGATTCATTATTTTCATTCTGCTTTATAATTCTCTGATCTTATTGCAGTATACTTCATTTTGTAGCAATCTGGCATTAAATTTCCAATATCCTTTATTCCTAACTTTCTTTATTGTGGGCTCTAAAACCAAGTCTATGAAGCAGTGATCAGACAAGGGTGCTTTAGAGATATTAGTGTGTGAGGTATATTTTAAAATGTCATCACTCACCAGCCAATAGTCAATTCTGGATTTGTTACTTCCATTTGGCTTGAACCAAGAATAGCTTTTGACATCTGGGTTTAAACTTCTCCATACATCAGTTAAATTATTATTTGATATAAAATTTTTTAACAATGTCATTACATTGAGGTTTACCTAATCTTGGAGGCATCCTATCCAACCATTCATCTGGGGTGATGTTCCAGTCGCCCCCTACTAAAACATAGCTAGTGGGGTACAATACTTTAAGATCTGATATCACATTTGTTATGTCTTCCAACAATTTCTTATTTTGACCGTCATTATTATACCCACATATGTTGGTTATAATAAGGAAAAGACTCTCCACTTTCAATACAACTGTCAGCCAGTGACCAACTTCCTCATTTAGTTTACCTGCGCACTTCCTATCGTTTGATGGTTTCTATTCAACACCTGAACTGAGTCGATTATATCAGCAACGTGTCAAGTGCGTTGATGACCAGCAGGCTGACAACAAAACTAAAGTTCGGAATTTGACACGCAAGTTACTTTCCTCAAAGTTTGACACTTCCTTCCTCTTTCTTTCTTTCTTTCTCTCTCTCTCTCTCTCTCTCTCTCTCTCTCTCTCTCACACACACACACACACACACACACACACACACACACACACACACACACACACACACACACACACGTCACTGTCTACTCCGGTAGGACGACGTGCAAGGACGACAAAGCCAAACAAAAGTCAACCACGTCTTCTTCAGGCGAGCGAAGTTAGTTAGCTGAGTTCGCTAGCTAAGTTAGCTCTGTTAGCCATTTTCTACTCACTTTGTCCTCCTCAGGAATCAGTGACTCGGCGTCTTTCTTTACATCTTTCTGGGACAAAGCGGAGTGAAATGATACTTTCACCATCCTGGCATCAACTCTGACAGACTCCCGCTCCGAAGAATACCCACAGAACGCTGCCAATTACGATCTGAGAGAATTTTCGTCAAAGTTAGGAAGTAACTTGACCTCCGTCCGAGTACGATCCGTTGTGAAGTATGAAAACAACAGCGACACTTCCGGTTCAGTTTCAACATAAAAGCCTACCGTACTTATGTTTTACTGCGTCAAAGTGCCAATATTAACGCTCAGGTTCACTCAAATAAAAGTACTATTTTAAATCACAGATTTCTTTCCTGAATTTACACAGAAAGTACAAAGGACAATAACAAGGCATATTTGAAAGTATATAAATATACTATACTCATATATATCCCTTAAGGGTTAGGGTGGGGTGGGGGGTGGAGCCTATCCCAGCTGACATTGGGTGAGAGGCGGAGTTCACCCTGGACGGTCGCCAGTCCATGGCAAGCCATCACGAGCAATTAGGGCAGGGGTGTCAAACTGGTCCAGTAAAGGGCCGTGTGGCTGCAGGTTTTCATTCCACCCAAACAAAAGCAACACCTGAATCTACTTAAATCAATCAAGCTGTGTCCACACAGCTCATTTGTTGGATCAGGTGTTGCTTTTGCTTGGTTGGAATGAAAACCTGCAGCCACACGGCGCTTTACTGGACCAGTTTGACACCCCTGAATTAGGGGCTTAGTATTTTATTAATTTGACCTTTATTTATCCAGGAAAGAAATTCCTTTGAGGGCAGGATCTCTTTCACAAGGATGACCTGGCCAACAGTTTTAGGAAGTGACAGTATGAATTAACAACATGGCATTCTCAGTAAAGAAGTCCAGGAGCTGTAACACAACAATAAACCAGCATTTTAAACAAAAGTATTACGAATCTGGCTCAAAGTTTTCGAAGCTTCTGGCAAGGAAAACACTAAAACAACAAGCAGATAGCACAATCTACAAAATTAGGATCCACAGTCAAAAACCCTCCCATATAAGCAACATTCAATACAGTTGGCTTTTCAGAATAGGTAGCAGGGTGGAGCAGTGGTCCTCACGGTGGCCCCCCCAGCAAGAAGGTTGTGGGTGGAGCCCTGGCTGCAGCACAGGGTCTTTCTGGGTGAGTCTCCATGTTCTCCCTGTTCCTGCTGGGTTCTCTCTGGTACTCCAGCTTCCTCCATAGTCCAAAGACATCAAGAGGGACCAGGTTAATCCAGACTCTAAATTGACCGTAGGCGTGGCTGGGACAGCCAATGGTTGTCTGTCTCTATGTGTTGGCCCTGCCATGGACTGGTGACCTGTCCAGGGGGAAGGCTGCTGGGATAGGCTCCACCCCCACCACCCTCAACAGGAGAAGAGGGAGAAGATGGAGGGATGGATAGATGGATGGATGATGGGTGGATGAATGGATGGGTGGGCTTTTCAGAAATACTATAAACAGCTATACACTCAGCCACCATTAGAAGATGACCAACAGATTGAACACTTCTTAACACCCTTTAATCTATCCATTTTATCAGAAGATCAAAGCACAAAATTAACAGCTGAAATAATAAAGGAGGAGCTGAACAGCATAATCTCAAGGTTAAAAACAAATAAATCGCCAGGGCCAGACTGGATTTCTTCTGAATGGTACAAGACCTTCAGATCTGTGTTAACACCAAGCCTTCTGAGCATATTCAACACAGCATTGAAAGAAGGGAAACCCCACCAACCTGGAATGAGGTGACAATCTTTGTCTTTCCGAAGGAGGGAAAAGACAGATTGAACTGTGGATCATTCAAATCATGCACATCTCTATGAAGGTCTTTTAAATGTGCACTGCCCTCTGCACGACTGTATGCTACACACTGTCACTATGCACAACTTCAATGTATAGGATTGTTAGTTTTTATCTGGTTATTTGATTTGTATTATTTCTATTTTGCTTTATATTGTACTCTATATCTTCATATAGTTTTAAACCTTGCATGCCTCTTTACCGCTCTTTTATCTTCCCTTGTAAAGTATCTATCTATCTATTCAGACCAGTCTCAGTTCTGAATACTGATTACAAGTTATATACATAAATACTTACCCATGGAGTTGAAGAAGTCCTTCCTCACCTTATCCATACAGACCAGACAGGTTTCATCTCACAGAGACAAACCCATGACAACATCAGACCTTCATTACATATCTTGAGTCACATACAAAAACAAAAACTACAAGCTTTACTCATTTTGACTCAGAGAAGGTGTTTGACTCTGTGAGTTGGAGGTTCTCGTACAAGACTCTTGAGAGATTTGGTTTTCGTAAAGAATTTATTAAAGGAATTAGTACTTTATATAAAAATCCAACGGCACACTTAAAAATAAATGGATATCTTTTGGACACAATTAAATTAGAACGGGGCACTAGACAAGGTTGTGGATTGTCACCACTTCTCTACTCACTATACATCGAACCACTTGCTCAATGGCTCAGGCAGTCTGGCAACATTAAAGGTATCAATATAAATGGGGAACAACATAAAATTGCAGTGTACATGGATGACGTTCTAATATAGCTAAGCAAACCAGTTAATTCAGGCTCTGGGCTATTTGAGGTTTTAGATACTTTACGAAAATACGCAGGATACAAACTGAATGTTCAGAAACCCAAATATTATCCCAGAATTATACGCCATCAAGACAACTCCAGGATTAATTCCATCTCAAATGGGACCAAACTATACTGGAATATTTAGGGGTACTGATTGTAATGAATGGGTTAATTCAGAATCGGAATCAGAATGAGTTTTATTGGCCAAGTATGTTCACAACATACAAGGAATTTGACTCCGGCAGTTGGTGTCACTCATGGAATGAGCAGAAAAACACAGACATCACAGAAGCATAAATAATAGAAAATATATACACCTATGCAAAGAGATATGTACAAAATATGGTCAGTGCAAAAACACAGTTGGTGCAAGGTCCACAATGTAGTGCAGACTTGAGTGGGTGACCACTCAGCAGGGCAGCAGGTTAACAGATCAGCTGTTCAGTAGAGTCATGGCACTGGGAAAGAAACTATTCTTCAGTCTTGTCTTTGTGTGCAGGGCTCTGTAGCGCCTACCAGAGGGGAGGAGTGGGAACAGTTTGTATCCAGGGTGAGAAGGGTCTCTGATGATGTTCTCTGCCCTCTTCCTGACTCTGGAAGAGTACAGTTCCTGAATGGAGGGCAGGGGGGCTCCAGTGAGTCTTTGGGCAGTCCTAACTGTGCGCTGCAGTCTGTTCCTGTCCTGCTGTGTGGCTCCTCTGAACCACACGGTGATGGAGGTGCACAGGACAGACTCGATGATAGCGGTGTAGAACTGGATCAACAGCTCCTGAGGCAGACCGTGTCTCTTCAGCTGTCACAGGAAGTACATCCTCTGCTGGGCCTTCTTCAGGATGCAGTGGATGTTCGTCTCCCACTTCAGGTTCTGAGAGATTGTAGTTCCCAGGAACTTGAAGGACTCGACGGCTGACACAGGACTATTGCTGATGGTGAGGGGGAGCATAGCCAGGGCTGTCTTCTGAAGTCCACTGTCATCTCCACAGTCTTGAGCGTGTTCAGCTCCAAGTTGTTCTGACTGCACCAGAACACCAGCCGCTTAACCTCCTGCCGGGATGCAGACTCGTCTCCGTCCTGGATCAGGCCGATGACCGTTGTGTCATCTGCGTACTTCAAGAGCTTCACAGCTGGGTGCTTGGAGGTGCAGTCATTGGTATAGAGGGAGAAGAGCAGGGGGGACAGGACACACCCCTGGGGGGCGCCAGTGCTGACAGTCCGGGTTGTTGAGGTGAAATCTCCCAGCCTCACCTGCTGACTCCTGTCTGTCAGGAAGCTGGTGATCCACTGACAGATGGACGGAGTCACGTTGAGGTGGGAGAGTTTGGGGGTTCAGGGATGATCGTGTTGAATGCCGAGCTAAAGTCCACAAACAGGATGCTTGCGTAGCTCCCTGGGCTGTCAAGCTGCTGCAGGATGTAGTGCAGTCCCAGATTGACAGCATCATCCACTGACCTGTTTGCCCGGTAGGAAAACCGCAGGGGGTCCAGCAGGGGTCCTGTTACAGTCCTTAGATGGCTCAACACCAGTCTTTCAAAGGACTTCATGACCACAGACATCAGGGCCACCAGCCTGTAGTCGTTCAGTCCAGTGATGGAGGGGTTCTGGGGTTCTGGGACCGGGATGATGGTGGAGTGTTTGAAGATGGCGGGGACTTCACACTTCTCCAGGGAGCTGTTGAAGATCCTGGTGAAGACTGGAGCCAGCTGGTCAGCACAGGCTTTCAGACAGGATGGTGACACTCCGTCTGGGCCTGGTGCTCTCTTGATTTTCAGTTTCTGGAACAGCCACCTCAGCTCATCTTCACACACTCTGAGTGTGACAAGGGGGGCAGGTTGGGGAGCAGCTGCAGTACTGATGGTCTGGATGAGAGGTGGGCTGGAGTGGGTGAGAGGTGTGAAGTTGTTCCTCTCAAATCTGCAGTAAAAGCTGTTGAGGTTGTCTGCCAGGTCTTTGTTTGCCTCGATGCGGGGGGGGGGGGGGGGGGAGGGTCTCCTGTAGTTGGTGATGTCTCGCAGGCCCCTCCACACTGAAGCAGGGTCGTTGGCTGAAAACTGGTTTTTCAGCTTCTCGGAGTAGCTCCTCTTAGCCACTCTGATCTCCTTGTTCAGTGTGTTTCTGGCCTGCCTGTACAGGACCCTGTCCCCACTCCTATAGGCCTCCTCCTTGGCCAGGCGGAGCTGACGCAGTCTGGTGGTGAACCATGGCTTACAGTTATTAAAAGTCCGAAATGTTTTGGTTGGCACACACATGTCCTCACAGAAAGTGATGTAGGCAGTCACAGTCTCTGTCAGGTCGTCCAGGTTGTCATTGGCAGCTTCAAAGACACTCCAGTCTGTGCAGTCAAAGCAGGTCTGTAGCTCCTGCTTTGCCTCATTGGTCCATTTCCTCACAGTTTTCACCACAGGCTTTGCAGATTTTAGTTTCTGCCTGTAAGTGGGGATGAGATGTACCAAGCAGTGATCAGAGTGTCCCAAAGCTGAGTGGTATGCTCCTTTAATGACGGTGTAGCAGTGGTCCAGGGTGTTGCTGCCTCTGGTGGGACAGCTGATGTGCTGTTTGTACTTGCTGGAAATTCCTGGTTAAGTTTCGCTCTGTTAAAGTCCCCCATAACAAAAAGCCGTTTAATTGTTCAGGGAGAGTTTGCAGCGCTTCACTCAAGTTGGGTTGGGGGGGGTTGTAAACTCCAACCATGATGAAGGAGGAAAACTCCCGCGGTGAATAAAACGGCTTACAGTTAATGATAAGAGCTTCCAGATTCGGGCTGCAATGTTCAGACAGGACTGTGACGGATGTCAAACACTTTAACAGGTGATTCCACTGATTAACACTCTTCTGTGGCTGAAGGTGTGTTTATCAGTGGAATCACCTGTTAAAGTTTTTGGTTGGAAGGAAAACCTGCATACACACGGCCCTTCGTGGCACATGGTTGCCCACCCCTGATGTAAAAGCATATTCCACCGCCCTTTGTTTTCGCCGAGAGCTCCTTAGCGCGGTCCGTGCGATAAAGAGAGAAGCCCGGCAGATGTAATCCGGCGTCTGGTACGGCTTCACTGAGCCAGGTTTCAGTGAAGCAAAGGGCAGCAGAACGTGCAAAGTCTTTGTTGGATCCGTTGAGGAGAAGCAGCTCGTCCATCTTGTTGGGCAGGGAGCGAAGGTTCGCCAGGTGTATGGATGGGAACAGTGCCCGCGCTGACGGAGTTTAACAAGAGCGCTGGCTTGCTAACCTCTTCTGCGTCTTCTCCACGTCCCGTACAGTGCTGCTGCTCCTCCAACCAAAAGGTCTAAAAAACTCTCTGGGTTTGTGTGGAATGAAGTTAAAATGACCGGAGAGAACTCCCTGATGGTTAGCAGGTCGTCCCTACTAAAAGTAAATGGATTAGAGCATCCAAACACAAAGAAAATTAAAGCTGCGAGCAGCGTTGTGAGGGCCTGAGCCCCTGGCCTGAATCCCAGGGTGTCCTGGTCCAGTGTGGAGGCCTTGTAGTTGAGGAGTTAGAAGCCTGAGTCTGATCAGAGAGTGAGAGCAGAGCTGAGAGCTGGCCCTTTAAGAACCCCTCCCCCACTGCTCTGTTTCTGATCAGAGAGTGAGAGCAGAGCTGAGAGCTGGCCCTTTAAGAACCCCTCCCCCACTGCTCTGTCTTTGATCTGTGCTAGAGTGGAGAGCAGAGCTGAGAGCTGGCCCTTTAAGAACCCCTCCCCCACTGCTCTGTCTCTGATCAGAGAGTGAGAGCAGAGCTGAGAGCTGGCCCTTTAAGAACCCCTCCCCCACTGCTCTGTCTTTGATCTGTGCTAGAGTGAGAGCAGAGCTGAGAGCTGGCCCTTTAAGAACCCCTCCCCTACTGCTCTGTCTTTGATCTGTGCTAGAGTGAGAGCAGAGCTGAGAGCTGGCCCTTTAAGAACCCCTCCCCCACTGCTCTGTCTCTGATCAGAGAGTGAGAGCAGAGCTGAGAGCTGGCCCTTTAAGAACCCCTCCCCCACTGCTCTGTCTTTGATCTGTGCTAGAGTGGAGAGCAGAGCTGAGAGCTGGCCCTTTAAGAACAACCCCCCCCCCACTGCTCTGTCTCTGATCAGAGAGTGAGAGCAGAGCTGAGAGCTGGCCCTTTAAGAACCCCTCCCCCACTGCTCTGTCTTTGATCTGTGCTAGAGTGGAGAGCAGAGCTGAGAGCTGGCCCTTTAAGAACCCCTCCCCCACTGCTCTGTCTTTGATCTGTGCTAGAGTGAGAGCAGAGCTGAGAGCTGGCCCTTTAAGAACCCCTCCCCCACTGCTCTGTCTTTGATCTGTGCTAGAGTGAGAGCAGAGCTGAGAGCTGGCCCTTTAAGAACCCCTCCCCCACTGCTCTGTCTTTGATCTGTGCTAGAGTGGAGAGAGAGGAGGAGCACCAGGACTGGAGTGGGACAAGAGGAAGAAGTCGGCATACGCTGGTCCAGAGGGACACAGAACACCATGTTCTTGGAGGGGTTTTTGTCAGTTTTGTGGTTGGTAGAGCTGTGGGATGGATGGTGTAGACGTGAGAAGCGAGTGTTTGACAGTATGTACCCTGAGAGCAGACAGGTGCCCCATTGGTTTCCATTGTAAGGTGAAAAGTGTAAAAAGTGTCTCCCCCAATTTGAGAGCTTATAAAACCCAAACCATTTAGCCTCTATAAAAACTCTTAACTTTTAATCAGCAGAGTTTGGAGAGTCATGTAATAAGTTTTGGAAGCGATACCATGAACGCCCTAGGAGGAGATAGCGTTTGTTCGGGGCGCAAAATCATCAAAAATTAGACATTCCGAGTCCAAATTGTGGATGTCCTGTTAGAGTGAGGTCAGAGGTGACTGTGTATGATTGGTCCATCTTGATGAGACGAATAAAACGGTGTTGGTCCCATGTCTGTAGGACTTTCCTACAGGGCGTGGCGTGTTTTTTGTGTATGTAGGTGGCGCTATTGAGTAGAGTGCTGCTTCTTTTTTATTAATTATCGCATTTTTAGCAAAATTAAATCAAATTAACTTTTGAAGTGGCGAGTATGTCGAGCAAACATAGCAGGGCCTGAGCCCCGGAGGACCCCCAGGGCTCAGGCCCTAATAAACAAAAATTTCCAAATCTCCCCCGACATCGCGAACCAGCTGGCTGTCACGGTGGACATCGTGGACAACGAGCGCTCCAGCCGCCGCGTCCTAGTGCACTTTATGTCAAGATCCCATCGGGATAAAGTCTGGAGGGATGCCAGAACAGCTGAGTGCATCAAAGGAAAAGGAATAAAGTTCAAGGAGGACCTGACACGAGAAGCCAAGGAATCCAGGAACAAGCTGTGGCTGCAGGCAGAGGAGGCCAGGACAGAGGGGAAGAAAGCCGGCCTCAGAGGAGCGCACGCCTTCATCGATGGGAAAAGAGTCACAGCCAGGGACATGGAAGATGTCCTCTTTGTAGTCCATTTTTTAGATTTTTCTCTCTTTTCCCTCTCTCTCTGGATCAGTCGCAGCAGACAAGCTACCCACATCTTCTGTTCTTGGCTCTGTCTTTTCTTTGAGAGAGTTGCAACATTTTGTGTTTTTCCCTTTCTTATTCTCTCTTTGGAATCTTTCTCAAAGAGTCGTTTGCCAGGAAAAAATAGAATTTTATTTTGTTTTGTTTTGCTACTTGTTTCCTCCGAGAGGAATGTGGAGAGGTCATGTTTAAGTTTAAACGCAGTCTGATCTGCTGAAGCGGCCGTCACAGGAGCATCTGCTCTCAACCTGGAGAGGTCTGAGGAGGTGCGAGCTCTGCTTTTCTGTTTCGTTTTTCTGTTTCTCTCGTTTATCGTTTAATGTCAATTTGTGTATGTTTTTTTCAAGTCAGGGATTTCTTTTTTTTCTTTAAATACAAGAGGTCTAAAAGACAGCACGAAACGTAAGGCTGTTTTTCTATTCTGTAAAGGACTCAAAGCACATTGTTTTTTTCTACAAGAGACTCACTCATGTGAAGAGGACATGAGACTTTGGAAGAACCAATGGGGGACAACATCATCTTTTCTCATGGCAGTAATACCTCTGGAGGTGTGGCTATATGTTTTTACAGGTTTCCTGGAACATTCACAACATTTGAATGTGACAACAACGGCCACTGGATCGCTGCTGTGGTAAACTGAGAAGGGCATTTGGTAATTTTGATGAATATTTACGGTCATAATGATAGCGCCTGAAACAAACCTCAACTAGAAAATCTCACAGAAACCATCGCTGATTACAAAAACTCATCAGCCATAAGTTACATTTTAGTTGGGGGAGACTTTAACATGGTGACAGATGAATGGTTGGACAGACGTCCCTCTATCTATGACACTTTTCACAAACAAGGTGATGCAGACAGGAGGCAGTTTACCTGGATAAAACCAAACGGTCCAGATCTGTGGCTCTCCTCCCCAGAGGTCACCAACTCAGCTGAGTCTTCAATATCACGTCGCTGTGTAATCAATATCACACTGAAACCACACAAGCCGACAAGCAGGAAAGGTTACTGGAAGATTAACGCTGAGCTTTTGAACAATGAGAAGGAAGTCAAATCTTTATTTGAAGAAATTATTGAGAGTGAGATTGTCACCTGCAGCAGAAAATGGGAGTACTTTAAATTCAAAGTCAGAATCTTATCCATTAAATTCAGTAAAAGTCTGTGTAAACGGCAAAGGGAAACTGATGTCAAATTGGTGCAAGAGCTGAACAAATACAACCAAAACCTTTGTTTATTAGATGAAGACACGACAAAGCTGGTCGAGCTACAAACTAATATGGACTCCATATTCACTAAAAAAGCACAAGGAGCCGATGGAAGATCCAGAGCTAAATGGATGGAGCAGGGGGAGAAAAACACTTCCTACTTTTTTGGTCTTGAAAAGAAGAGACAAGAGAGAAACAGTATTAACAGCCTGATCATAAATAATAGTGAATGCTCGGATACAAAAATAATTTCTGAAGAGGATTACTGGTTCTACTCTAATTTATACTCATCATCCTACTCACAATCCGATGCTAACCTCTTTCTGGACAGCATTCAACATCCTAACCCTCAGATAGATTCAGAATTCAAAGAAATATGTGACTCAGAATTCAAGATAAAAGAGTTAGACACAGTTTGAAAACAACTGGCACCAAATAAAGCACCTGGCCAAGACGGTTTGACCTCAAACTTCTACAAATTCTTCTCCGTCGTCGTCACCGTCCTCCACTTTATCCGGTGGGTCCGGGTCGTGGGGGCAGCAGCCTCAGCAAGGAAGCCCAGACCGTCCTCTCCCCAGCCACTTCAACTGGCTCTTCCGGGGGAATCCCGAGGTGTTCTCAGGCCAGCCGAGAGATATAATCCCTCCAGCATGTCCTGGGTAAGCCCAGAGGCCTCCTCCTGGTCAGGTATGCTTGGAACACCTCCTGAGGGAGGCGTCCTCACCAGATGCCTGAACCACCTCCACTGACTCCTCTACCTGGAGGAGCAGCAGCTCTGCTCTGAGTCCCTCCTGAAGGACTGAGCTTCTCACCCTGTCTCTAAGGGAGAGCCCAGCCTCCCTGAGGAGGAAACTCATTTCGATCACTTGTATTCAGGATCTTGTTCTTTCAGTCATTACCCAGAGCTCATGACCACAGGTGAGGGTTGGAATGTAGATTGACCGGTAAATCGAGAGCCTCACCTTTTGGCTAAGCTCCCTCTTCATCACAACGGACTGGTTTAGCACCCTCATCACTGCGGATGCCGCCCCAATCCACCTGTCAATCTCCCGCTCCATCCTACCCTCACTCGTGAACAAGACCCCAAGATACTGAAACTTCTCCACCTGAGGTAAGACCTCCCCCCCGACCCGGAGTGGGCAAACCACCCTTTTCCAGCTGAGGACCATGGCCTCAGACTTGGACGTGCTGATTCCTCATCCCAGCCGCTTCACATTCGGCTGCTAACTGTCCCAGCAAGAGCTGGAGGTCGTGGCTCGATGGCGCTAAGAGGACTACGTCATCTACAAACAGCAGAGACACTACCCTCCTGCCACTGAACTCAACCCCCTCCACCACCCGGCTGCGCCTAGAAATTCTGTCCATAAAAATTGCAAACAGAACCGGTGACAAAGGGCAGCCTTGGCAGAGTCCAACTCACTACTGGAAACAATTCTGACTTACTACCGGCCACACGGACTAAACTCTCGCTCCTTCGGTAGAATGACCAAATGGCCCTTTGTAAAGGGCCATCCACCCCATTCTCCCGGAGTACCCCCCACAGGGTGTTCCTGGGAACATGGTCGTAAGCCTTCTCCAGGTCCACAAATCACATGTGGACTGGTTGGGCAAACTTCCATGCCCCCTCCAGCACCCTAGCGAGGGTGAAGAGCTGATCCACGGATACACAGCTAGGATGAAAACCACACTGCTCCTCCTCAATCTAAGGTTCGACTATCGCCCTGACTCTCCTCTCCAGTACCCTGGCGTAGACCTTACCAGGGAGGCTGAGGAGTGTGATCCCCCAATAGTTGGAACACACCCTCTGGTCCCCTTTCTTAAAGACAGGGACCACCACCCCATCTGCCACTCCAAAGGCACCGCCCCTGATGTCCACGCAATATTGCAGAGACGTGTCAACAAGGACAGCCCCACAACATCCAGAGCCTTGAGATACCCAGGGTGGATCTCATCCACCCCGGAGCTCTGCCACCGCGGAGTTGCTTCACTGCCTCGGTAACTTCTGCCCCGGAGATTGGACGACCCCCCCCCCCCCAAGCACTCCCTAAACTCTGGCTCCTCCATGGAGGACGTGTTGGTGGGCTTGAGGAGTTCCTCAAAGTTTTCCTTCCACCGCCCAATTATCTCCCCAGTTGACGTCAGCAGCCTCCCGTCCCCACTGTAAACAGTGTGAGAAAGTTGCCTCCTTCCCCCCTGAGGCGACGGACAATTTGCCAGAACCTTTTCGGAGCCGACCGATAGTCGTTCTCCATGGCCTCACCGAACTTCTCCCACGCCTGAGTTTTTACCTTGGCGACCACCATGGCTGTACACAGCTTGGCTTGCCGGTGCCAGTCGGCTGCCTCTAGAGACTCACAGGCCAGCCATGCCCTGTAAGCGTCCTTCTTCAGCCTGACGGCTCCCCTCACCTCTGGTGTCCACCAGCAGGTTTCGAGGATTACTGCCGCGACCGGATCCAGGAGCCTCTTGGCCACAGCTCACAACAGCTGCCTCGACAATGGCAGAGCGGAACATGGTCCATTCACACTCAATGTCCCCCACCGCCACAGGGATATGGTCAAAGCTCTGCCGGAGGTGGGAGTTGAAGATCGTTCAGACTGGTTCTTCCGCCAGGCGTTCCCCAAAAACCCTCACTACTCATTTGGGCCTGCCAGGTCTGCGCGGCGTCTTCCCCTGCCACCTGATTCAACTCACCATCAGATGGTGATCAGCTGACAGCCCAGCTCCTCTCTTCACCGGAGTGTCCAGAACATGCGGTCGCAGGTCAAATGATACGACTATAAAATCGATCATAGACCTACGACCTGGGATGTCCTGGTGCCACGTGCACCGGTGGGCATCCTTATGTTTGAACATGGTGTTCGTTATGGACAAATTATGGCTTGCAAAGAAGTCCAATAACTGAACACCACTCGGGTTCAGGTCATGCCTGCCGTTCCTCCCAATCACGCCCTTCCTGGTCACGCTGTCTCAAGTCTCCCAGTAGGACAATGGAGTCCCCAGCCAGGGCACCATCCAGTATCCTTCCCAAGGACTCCAAAAAGGGTGGATACTCTGAACTGGTGTTCGGCACATACGCGCAGACCACCGTCAGGACCTGTTCCCCGACCTGAAGGCGCAGGGAAGCAACCCTTTTGTCTACCGGGGTAAACCCCAACGTACAGGCAGAGAGTCTAGGGGCAACCAAAAAGCCCACCCCTGCCCTCCTCCTCTCACCTGGAGCAACTCCAGCAAAAGAGAAAGTCCAACCCCTCTCAAGGACTCGGGTTCCGGACTTGGAGCTATGTGTCGAGATGAGGCCGACAATATCTAGCCGGTAATGCTCAACCTCTTCCACCAGCTCCAGCTCCTTCCCCTCCAGAGAGGTGATGTTCCATGTCCCAAAAGCCAGCTTCCATGCCTGGGGTTCAGACAGCCGAGGCCACTGCCTTGGACTGCCACCCAGGCCACATTGCACCGGACCCCTCTGGTTCCTCCTATGGGCGGTGAGTCCAAGAGAGGATGTGCTCGTGCCACCTTTTCAGGCTAGGCCCGGCCGGGCCCCACAAACCAAGGCCCGGCCACCAGGCGCTCGCCTTCGAGCCCCTACCCCAGGCCTGGCTCCAGGGCGGGGCCCCAGTGCCCCTCTGGGCAGGGTACACACAGCACTTGTTGGCTTCTCCGTGAGGGGTCTGTTGAATACAACAGACTACAAATTCTTCTGGGAGTCAATAAAAGATCTGTTATTCGATGCTCTGAAAGAATGTATAGAAAATAAGGATTTAATGCCAACCATGAAACAAGGGATCATCACTCTGTTACCTAACCCTGGGAAAGACAAAAGGCTCATACTGTAGGTAACTTAAGACCAATAACACTGCTAAATGTAGACTATAAACTATTCACTACTGTCTTAGCCAACAGCTTGAAAATGGGAACAGAGCAAATAATCAGTGAAAGTCAGTCAGGCTTTATTAAAGTGAGGTCCACTCATAACATCATCAGACTGGCGCCAGACATGTTAGACTACAACCACCTCACTGAAGACAAAGGGTTTACATTCTTCCTAGACTTTATAAGGCCTTTGACTCGGTGGATCACCCATTCGTTTGGAAAACTCTGAAACACTTTGGATTTGGTTCAAGGTTTATGAAGATAATTGAGATGACCTCCAGTGGAATAAACATCTCTGTCTCCCTCCCTCAAGGCACGACTCAAAGGTTGGAGGTGAAGCGAGGAATCCGTCAAGGCTGCCCTGCTCTCCCTTACTGTTCATTTTAGTGGCAGAACTTCTGGCCATTTACATTGAAAACAGTCCAGAAATCGAGCCGTCAAATGTTTTAGGTCATCACCTGTCAATCACTCAACTGGCAGATGCTACAGCCGTCTTCATCAAACAACCGGAGCAGATCCCAGTAACAATCACACAAATGGAAAAGTTCTCCAAAGCGTCCGAGTTACACTTGAATTTGAAAAAATGTGAGTCAATGTCCATTCATGATCAGCCACTGAATGAACATCCCTGTAAGAAATGAAGTGAAATATCTGGGAGGAAGAATAAGAAAAGACATGAAAACCAAAGAACAACTGAACTTTGACTCTGTCAGCAGGAACAGTCAATCCATTCTTCTCTCATGGCTGCAAAGGTATCTGTCCATCTTTGGAAGGGTTCTGAGCGCTGACGTTGAAATATTGTCCAGATTAACATATCCTGCCTTTTCACGAGCTGTGTCCACGAAGCAGATGAAGTCCATCAATCAGACGATTCTCAACTTGGTGTGGAAAAACAAACATCGATGAGGTTACAACAGCTGAAGATGGAGGATCGAACTAAAATGGCTTCAACAGTTCATCCGTCGTAGGAACGCTGTCTGGTTCAATGTTCCCTCCAAAATATTCAGTGAATGTGGTGGCATTGAATTTCTCCTAAAATGGGACTTCTGGGTTTCTGAACTACCTGTTAAACTGTCCAGATTTCATCAACAAGTTCTCCTCTGCTGGAAACTGGCCTTCAAACGTAACCTCACCCCTCCCGACTCTCCAGTCGGGGACAACAGGGACCCTTTGTCTCAGAGAAGATCTTCATGCTTTGGCGACTGGTGAGGAGAGGACATCTGGTCTGTGGTGCATTCAATGGATTCAGGTGGAAATCTAGATTATTGAGTTCAACAGCAAGTAGGGCTGCAACTGCACTAGAGAACCATATCTGGAAATCACAAAGCAACCCTGAATATCATAAAAGGTGTGTTAACAGATGAAAAAGTACATCCTTCCCCACCTTCACCTCTCATTAATAACCTCAACTTTTTAGAAAAGAAATGCACAAACAAAGTCAAGAGGGGCTGTCACAAAGGAACTTTTTCCTCTCCCACTGAAAAGGAAAAATATTCTGCAACAGTTCTCAGAAGATCAAATCCCCAAATCAGAACCAGATCCCCGTCCCTCCCTGTGTGGCCCAAGGCTAAAGAAACTCCTGTTAAGAGAATAAATGATGTTGAGACAGATTTAAGCCTGAAACTGACGACTGCACCCTCTGAGGATCCCAACCTGAATCACTGGAACACCTTTTCTTTGAACGTGAACAGGTGAGAACCCTCTGGAGACGTTGTCAGAGCTGGACATGTGAGAAGGACTCAGACCCAGTCAGCTTCAGTTGTACTAGTATGGGATCTGGGATCCTGCTGGAGGAGAGAACAAGGGAAAGTGGCTACAATACAATCTTTATTTTGGCCAAACAACACGTACACAGGTGTCGCTTCATGGAAACGAGACCCTGATTTTGTGTTTACAAGAACGAGCTAAAAAACTTCCAAGAATCATTGAAATATACGAAAACCAAGCAGGCACTGAATGACTTGTTAGAGGCCTCAACACAGACGAGTCTGACCTCCGTTTCCATTTATTTTTGTTGTTTTTTTTCCTTTGTTCTGTTTGTTTGGTTGTTTTCTTTATTCTGTTTATGTTATGTATGCTATTTGATGAGTGCATGGAATGTTCTTAATGTGGAAAAATAAAAAGTAAAAAAGCTTCATCAGCACATATGCTACACCGTACGCCACCATTGTTGTTGTCGTTGCCCCGTGTGGCGCATGCGTGTCAAAGAAGATATGAAACTATGATGCAAGCATATCCGAAAAGTTGCAGAGAGCCGGTAATCACGGAGCCGCGTCTACGTGTAACAGGTAGTACTCTCTGTGCGTTGTGTTAATGAGGTGACATGAAGTATTTCTCTTGGACCACGTCCGTTTATTCTGGCGAAACAGCTAACAAATATGTCTCCACAGTGCAGCGGCCTCTTAACACACATTAGCCGTCAGTAGAAAAGTAGCAGATTGTGAAAATATGCGGGTTGCACCCGTGAAGTCTGCAAGGCATGTGGCGTTCAGGAACAACCAGAAAAATAAGAAAACACAGTACTTAATTGAGAATGATGAAAACAACAAAATAAATTAGATAAATACAATTAAGTGTGCGATAATAAATGAAATAAACTGACAGCAAGTGAGATCATATTTACCTCTGTTACACCCCCCCCCCCCCCCCACTGATCTTAACTTGCCCCTACAAGCTGAACCAAAAAAATTACACAAAACAAAAATGAGACCGGACTGTGAGACAAAATGAAACTAAAAAAATATACCAGGTACCAACAAAACCACTCAAAGAGGAAATCAATTGTCTTCTCATTTTCAAAATGTACAGTACTGCAAAGATCACTGACACTGAGTACTCCAGTCGCAAGACTATTCCTGAAGAATTAGAATGTGAAAGGGTTAGCAAAGCCTTTCAACACCCATAGGAAAACATGCCCATATACATGTTAAGTCACTCACAAATCAAATTAATAAGCAGTACTAACAGACATCACCCAAACAAACATCTGACCATTAGTCACACACAGATGTCGATGTTCTGATAGAAAAAAAAACAACAAACAGAAACAGATCCCCCTTAAAATACATAAAATGAAAATACATTCACATATGTTCAAAAACATTGCACAACACACCCATCAACGACCAGCAAGAACTTTCTGGTGCATATTTTGAATGAGCCTAACCACAGGCCTAACGGCCCTACCACACCTCGTTCTCACCCCAAGTGTCTTGTCACTGAAAAGATTACGCACTGCCCCTGCTGTGACAATAGAACCAGCATAAGAAGGCGGCGTATCAACTGGAGGTGTGGCGATAGTTGGACGGGGGTCAGCCAGGTCACACAGACCGGACTGGTCAGGTACACCTATAGTGTCAACTACGTCAGTCATAGCAGCTACATCAGCCACATCCGTCACGTGATCTTCAGTGGAAACTGGGAGCTGGGAGACCCATGCCACAGTCCTGTCCTCACGTCCACTGTCAGGAGGCATCGACGGGCCCTCAATGTCCACATCCAGCGCTATTTCATCCACATCGGTCAGGTCACCAACAGAAGAACCAGAGTCCTCAGTCTCAGTTGGGACAGGTAGAAAATTCACAGGCATGATGAGATTCCTGTGTACTACTTTCTCCTGGTCCATAGCACAGTTCTTGAGTCTGAAGGTATGAGTGCTCTCCTGTTTCTCCACAACAGTGTAGAGGTGGTTCTCCCAGCGATCAGCGAGTTTCGTCCTGCCTCTCTCTCCCTTGTTAGCCAACAGGACCCTGTCTCCAACATCCACTGGTGCACCTCTCAGCTTGCGGTTGTAAAGGTCCATCTGTCTCTCCTGCTGTTTAGTGGTCGACAACTGTGCGATCCTGATAGCATCCGCCAAGTCACGCCTGAGACACTGGACATAGGCATCGTAGTCTACCACCTGATCATCCAACAGCACAGACTCAAATATCATGTCCACAGGCAATCTGGGGGTCCTGCCGAACATGAGTTGAAATGGGGCGAAGCCTGTAGTTTCGTGTACAGTGGCATTATATGAGAAGGTGAGAGATCTCAACAGCTGGGGCCACCGTTGCTTGGCCTTAGGTGGAAGGGCTCTGATCATATTTCCAAGGGTGCGATTGAACCTTTCAATCACTCCGTTGCCCATGGGGTGGTAAGGAGTTGTGTGAGATTTCTCCACACCAGCAACCTGGAGCATCTCAGCGATCAGATTGCTCTCGAAGTTCGCCCCCTGATCAGAATGTACACGCTCAGGAAAGCCGTATACACAAAAGAAGTTGTTCCAGAGATGCTGAGCAACAGCCTTAGCTGACTGGTTGGGACAGAGATAGGCTTGGGCAAGCTTCGTGAAATGATCCGTCACCACAAGCACGTCGAGGGACTTGTTGGAGGAATCCTCAGCCATCCAGAAATCAATGCAAACCAACTCAAGAGGTCTGGAGGACTTGACACTCTCGAGTGGCGCTCTGGCCTCAGGCTCAGGGGACTTGCTGAACACACACCGACGGCAGCGCCGCACATAGTCCTTGACATCCCCTTCCATCCCATGCCAATAGAACCGCTGTCTGGCCAAGTAGAGCGTCCTTCTCTGCCCCTGATGACCTGCCTCGTCATGGACTCCTTTGAGCACTTTCTCCTTAACAGCAGAGGGTACAACGTACTGGTAAGTTCTTGCCTTTGTCACAGCATCCTTGGAAGTGCGATACAGCACACCAGACTTGACAAGGAGTCTGTCCCAGTGTCTGAGGAGCCGCAGAGCATCGACAGATTCATGTGAACGTTCTCGTCTCAATGGCCTCCGCTGTCGACCCACATAATGAAGCACACGACCCAAGCAGGGATCATCACGCTGCTTAGCAATCAGCTCATCTCTCGGAAGAGAGTGGAAATCAGCCAGCTCTGGCGGTTGAAGGAACTGGGTGAGCTGAGGCAAGAGGTAGGCATGAGGAGGTGGACACTCTCGATCCAAAGACTGTTCAAAGACAGCAGACACCGCCGGCGCAGAGACAGACTGACCACAGGGCACCATGACCGTGTTTTCAGAGGCCACAGAGAGGGGCTTGAGCAGCTGCAGCCGGCGCACAGGATCACACGACAGACGGAAAGCGTCCTGCACACAGTCAGGATGCAAGGCACTTGCTTCCTCCAAGAGTGCACCGTAATGGACTTTCGTGAGGCGATGAAACACACTTGGCTGCACAAATGGCTCCCGACTGAGGGCGTCTGCCACTACATTTTTAGGTCCAGGTACGTACTTGATTTCAAAGTCAAATGGGGCTAGCTTTGACACCCATCTCTGCTCACAGGCATCGAGCTTCAGCTTATTGAGGATGTGCGTTAAGGGATTGTTGTCAGTCCATATGGTAAACGGCTGACCCCTCAGCCAGTGGCTGAACTTGTCACAGACAGCCCACTTGAGTGCGAGAAACTCCAGCCTGTGAGCAGGATAGCGGGACTGGGCATAGTTGAGTGACTTGCTGGCAAAGGCTACAGCTCGGGCAACGTCATCACCCTCAGCTTGCTGTGACAAAACAGCCCCGAGGCCGTTTGAGGAGGCATCAACAGACAGCAGGAAAGGCTTACTGAAGTCGGGATGGGCAAGGGTGGCATTCTCCAACAAAGCCTGTTTCAGCTTCCTGAAAGCTTCACTGCACTCCAGGGTCCAATCATCAGAAGAGAGCTTCCTGGCCTCAGGTGAGCATTTTTTGTCCTTGGTAAGTCGTGGCCTCTTCACTCCAGATGTCAGCGCAAACAGAGGTTTGCTGATGCATGAGTATCCCTCAAAAAACTGTTGATAAAATCCAACCATGCCAAGGAAGGATCTGATCTTGCTAGGAGAGGGTATGTTGGTGCCCTCCTCCATCATGTCTTTCTCCCCAAGGCCAACAATGGCCGCGACTTTCTCAGGGTCGGTAGAAATGCCATCCCTCTGCACGATGTGCCCCAGAAACTTCACAGATGGTCTCATGAAGTGGCACTTTTTAGGAGCAAGCTTCAGGTTGTGTGCCTGTAACCTTTCGAACACCATTTCCAGCCTCTGCAGTGCTAGCTGTTCAGTCGGAGCAAACACCAGGATGTCATCTAAATAGCAGAGAAGGCTCAAGAAGTTTTGATCACCGAAGATCGCCATCATCATCCTCATGAACATGGCTGGGCTGTTGCACAGCCCCTGTGGGAGCCGGTTGTATTCATACAGTCCAAAAGGAGAGGTGAAGGCGGTAAACTTCCTGTCCTCCTCATGGACCTCCACGTTATAGTAACCTGAGGTCAAGTCCATGGTCGAGAAGAAAGCGTTACCCCCAAGAGCAGCCAAGGCGTCGGCCTGGTTAGGTAAGGGATGTGCATCTCTGATGGTGCGTGCGTTAAGCCAATGAAAGTCTGTGCAAAGCCGCAGGTCACCGTTCTTTTTCCAAACAAGGACAAGTGGTGAGGCGTACTCGCTTGTGGACTTCCTTATGATGTCACGTTCCTCCATTTCGTTCAGAGCCACTTTCAGCTTCTCATAATGAGATGGAGACAAGCGACGATATGGCAGTCTAAAGGGTTTGTTGTCACTCAGCCGGATACGGTGAACAAAGTATTTGGCTTTTCCACAGTCCAACCTGTTGCGGGAGAAGATGGACTCATACTTGGCCAACAGACCAACAAGCTTCGTCCTCCAGAATGGAGACAGACTACTTGAGTCAATGTCAGTGTCCCCCAGACCCAAATCATGGAGTTTCGAGCTGCAAGGTCTGTGTGCGGCATGTTCTGAGTCAACAGTCAAGCTTTTCTCATTACCTGTGTCAGTCCGGTCAGCTGTCCTGGCAACTGTGCATTTCCCATCGTCGGGTCGGTCAGTTTCATACAAGTAGTCAGTGTCGAAGTCCTCCAGCGCAACACATGGAGACACATCCGCAATTATACAATTGCGTCTCAGGGTCACTGGCTTAGTGGAGGGGTTAATAACTCTCACAGGTACCCATCTATCACCCCATAATGGCGTCACAACTCGCCCCACTACTATTGTACGTGGCACAGTGCGTGACTCACTCGGCTCCACAACAACTGTACTGCCAGCAGAGAGACATGTATGGCTGGGAAGGCGACCCCAAACCAAGTGTTCTGTCATAGGCTCCAGGGTCACAGCACATTTGAGTTTGACAGCGCCCACCTTGTCAGGGCACTCACTGCCTCTCCACGTCTCTACAGCGGCCAGCAGCTGCAGCAAACTTTCTTCCTCCACGGATGTCTTATCTGAAAGGGACACCTTCTCCCAGAAATCCCCAGAATGCTTGAGTACACGGATGAGGTGCTTTATGACATTGCTGCCAAGAATGAGATCATCAGATTGGCCGTCTACAATGAGAATGGGTACTGAGATGCGACAGTCAAGAACTGTCATCTGAAGCTCACACACGCCAACAGGGCTAGTCTTTGAACCGCCACATCCAACAAGGGTCACTGATGTGGGAGAGATAGAGCCAGGAGAGACAACATTAGCTTGCACAAGGAGAGGGAGCATGCGAGAGCTTAAAGAACAGGCCATCGAGCCACTATCCAGCATTGCACGTAGCTCCACAGCATCGTGGATCAACACATCGATGTGGAAAAGTTTATCTGTCGCAGAAAGCCTCTGTGTATTTTGAAATATCACCCTAGAGCCGTCACCTGCTGAAGCACAGAAATGTGAGTATATAGACTCAAGGTCAGTATCACCGAGATCTTTTGGGGACATGTCAACTGGCCCTCCATTAGTCCCCTGCTCATGTGGGCCAGTTAGTTTCCCTGCTGGTTGAAGCTGTCAGGTTGAGCAGCAGGTGTGTCTGTGGCAGGAGCAACAGTACAATTTACAGCTTGATGCCCTGCAGCATGGCAGCGGAAACAGAGACGTTCTCTCCTGCAGTGGGACATCGTGTCATGGCTACTGTTCTGACAAACCACACATGGACCCTGAGACCTGGTGCGGCCGCCATTTCTTGATCTTGGCGGCCTCGAACCGTGTGAGGCCTCCCGCTGTAATAAGCGCTCCAGCAGAACGATGACATGTTCAAGTGACTGACCTTCAGTCGAGACTGCTCTGCCAGCTGTATTTGTTTGTGTGGCCGGAGGGCTCTCGACAGACTGAGCATGACTCTGCAGAACTCTTGCAGGCTGGGCAGCCCGTAAGCTGTCAGCTGGACATGTGGGCTGATGCTGTTGGAGACGCCTCTTGCGGTGGAGTTCATCCAGCCTCACCTGAACATCAGCAGCTGTCCATTCCTCTAGCGGCTTGCAGCTGAAGACTAGAGACAGTTCAGTATCGGGACAGTGAGTGATGAACATGACAGTTACTTCACGAGAGGGGTTTTCAAGAGTCTTTCCCTGTCTCTTTAGCCCTTCTATTGCATTGTCAATGGCTATGTTAAGCCTGATCCAGTAATCAACAGCATTCTCAGTGGGATGAGGCTTTGTGTCATAAAAGTCGGCAAGAGGCATGAAGGAGATCACAGAGTCACCAAAGTGTTGTCTGAGAATGTCAAACACAGGTTGTGGGCCAGTTCTCAAGTCTAAGGAGGGTTTGCTACGTAGCCCAACAGTGACAACATCACGTGCTCTTCCCCTTAGCTTACTGCGAACCTCATCCAGCTGGTCATACAACTCAATGCCCCTTCTACTCAGATAAAGCCTGACAGCCTCCTCCCACTCAGAGACTGAAAGTCAGTCAGTGTGGTCTCCCCTGAAAGTATGTGGTTCATAACCATCATGAGAAACAGTCAGGTTAACCTTAGAAAGGTCAGCTACACTTGGACGAGCCATGCTAACATCAGTAGCTGGGATGGAGTTTAAACATGAAACAATGTTTTCACCTATACTGGTCCCTATCTGCCTCACCAAATCACTGAGAACAGAAACTGGAACATGCTCAACATCCTGACTAGAAGGTGTAGACTGATCAGGCTGATCATCCACCCCAATATCAGCAGTGGCACAAGCATCATCACACAAAGTATGAGTAACATAAGCATGGTGAGGAGTAGAAGTAAAATGTTCATCCTTCCTAAGCCCACCCACAGCTGGACTCTCCTTAAACCACATTGTTGCGCCCCGACCAATAACCGACATATTAAGTCCATCCATAGTCAGTGAAAAGAAAGGAGAAAAAGAAAAAAAATACAATCTCAATGAATGTGAATTACTACATTTTTTTTTTTTTTTTTACTTGAGGCTACATGAAATATAGTCCACAGCAGAAAATATATATATATAAGGCTCCAAGCCACAAACAGCGACTCACTGCACCGTCGGAAAGCCGACGAAAACCATAGGTGGAGCAGGCAGACAGGCAGGTTGAAGAGACGTCCTTCCCGCGTCGAGCCCGCAGCAACACCGGAGAGAAGAACGGGTCACGGCACCATTGTAACAGGTAGTACTCTCTGTGCGTTGTGTTAATGAGGTGACACGAAGTATTTCTCTTGGACCACGTCCGTTTATTCTGGCGAAACAGCAAACAAATATGTCTCCACAGTGCAGCGGCCTCTTAACACACATTAGCTGTGAGTAGAAAAGTAGCAGACGGTGAAAATTCGCGGGTTGCACCCGTGAAGTCTGCAAGGCATGTGGCGTTCAGGAACAACCAGAAAAATAAGAAAACACAGTACTTAATTGAGAATGATGAAAACAACAAAATAAATTAGATAAATACAATTAAGTGTGTGATAATAAATGAAATAAACTGACAGCAAGTGAGATCCTATTTACCTCTGTTATATACGCCATGTCAAAATCTTTCCCACTGAGGAACCTGGTTTCAAAAATGATCGTTTACAGACCCCCAAAACGCCGTCTTCGTATGGATGACAGGCAGATTCAGCAAAAAACTTGTGAGTTTACACCTCGGTTTGTCTTCGTGTGGACGGGGCCACAATCCTACAGCACTGGCCTGCAATTAGTAGAGTGCCTACAGGTGTCAGTGGGCGATACTGAGAGGAGAAGGAGGCAAGAGAAAAGAAAGAAAGGAAGAAAGAAAAAACACCCAGCCAACAGTGGAGGGATCCCTCTGCCACATATAATAATTCAAAAAAAGCAGAGTAAAAAAAAAAAGCATGTGGTGGAATAGCAAAGTGAAAAGGCAACACAAAGCTTCCGGTCTTGATTTGAGACGACAACGAGTTGGAGCAAAGCTGGATTGGAGCAGACTTTCTTACGGAGTCAGTTGGGTCATGCTGTGGAACCTCAGAGGTGCAAATCTGGGTGAGGCCTCTTCTCCGTCCTCACCCAGACTCATTGAATCTGTGGAGATCCTCAAGGAGCTTTGGTGAGGAGCCGAGGTTCGATAGGTCCTCCGTTAGCACGTGGGCATCATGAACATGGTCAGTACAGTGAAACTGTTGCAGACTCCCTTTGAACAAACTCAATGTGAAACAGTTCTCTACCTTACTTAACCTTCAATGTTGAATTAAGAATTTTAATTTTTAACCGTGTAGCGCTACTATTAAATCTGGGAATTTCTACAACAAAAACAAAAGACTACAAGCTTGTTATCGGGCGCCAGTCTGCGGGACACCCGCAGAGGGCAGCAACTCGCCGCGGCTGCGTCCAGCCTCCCGGAATATGAAGAGAGGAGGAAGAAGAAGAAGAAGAAGAAGAAGAAGAAGGAGGAGGAGGAGGAGGAACCAACCCTTGCTTGCTCGTACACGATCCTCCTGACTTGAGCCGAGCAGAAGCTGGGGACCATGGCGGCGGCGGAGAAGTCAACGAAAGAACGTCTGCTGTCGGTGTTGGATGATTTGGAGGTTTTATCCCGGTAAAGTGGATCGGGGATGAGTGGGGGGTCCCACCCGTGTTGCCTGTTCCCTGATGATTTAGCTAATGTGTAAAGCTAATGTGTTCTCATTCATTCCAGGGAGCTAATCGAGATGTTGGCTCTGTCCAGGAGCCAGAAGCTCCCGCAGCCGGGCGAGGACACTCAGGTACGGGACGCAGTCCACACACGAGTACCTTTAGTAACGGAGACGGTAGAAATTGGCCAACATGGTGCCGGGCTAACGTTACAGTATTTCTGTTATTTATCACGAGGGAAGACTGTAAACAGTCCGTATCTTGCTCAAGGACACTCGGACATGGTCACCGTGGGAAGTGGGGATCGAACCAGCGACCCTTTTTTGGTTATTAGATGGCAACTGTACCTCTGAGCCACGCTACCCCTGGTTATCTGTCCAAATACTGTAAAAGGGTGGTTGGGGTTCACACACTGGTAGTCCTGACTACCCCCCCCCCCCACACCCACACACACACACACTCTCTCACACACACACACACACACAGTAACATGACCTATGACCCATATCCTAGGGAAGAACTCTGAGGCACTTGAAGGAGGGTGTCCTCTAACAACTGCTCAGAAGATATCATCTGTAACGTTTGACTCTCCTCCTCATGTACTCACTCAGATCCTCAGTTGCCCCTCAGGGGGAGATGTAGCACGTTCACACCTCCCCTGTCTTAGAATCAAATGTCCTCTCTGGAATGTAAAGAGGGTTGATGTCATGAATGTTGAAGCTGCGTGAGACAAACACAAGCAAATGAACAATCTTTGTGCCTTTGGCTTTTATGATCCAGTAACCAAGAGGGATTGTCCTCATATTTCTGTCCTGCTTGTCAGGTGCTGGAGCTGCTGGTGCAGAGGGACCGGGAGTTCCAGGAGCTGATGGATGTGGCCCAGCAGCAGGGGCAGGTGCACCAGGAAATGCAGTTGTTGGAGAAGGAGGTGGAGAAGAGGGACAGTGACATCCAGCAGCTCCAGAAGCAGCTGAAGGAGGCGGAACACATTCTGGTAAGGCTACACCTGTGTGCCAAATCCTACCACCAGGTGTCACAAGCCCCTTTCACACTGCACCATAAATGCGGGTCAACACGTGTTTTTCAGCACTCTGAAAGGGTCGACTCGGCATTTCGACCCGCGTCGACCGACTTGCCTAGCGACCCGGGTGTTTAGTGGCTCGGCTCGCCTGCAGTGTGAAAGAGGCAACCCGCGTCGTCTCAGGTTTCAGGCGTCCTTCCTGTCTCATCCTGATTGTGTCTCTGTGCCGCCTGTCAGGCTCCACCTGTAGCTTCTTCTGCTCCCTTCCAGACGAACCAAAAACTCCATCCTCCTTCGCTGCATCAGCGCTCGGACATTTTCCATCTGCACAAGTTTGTATGCTTTGCAAAAGAGGCAACATTGCAGTGCACGCAACGCTAACGTTCAACTTGCCGACGTCCATGTTGTCGTTTGTTTACGTCGCAGTGTTCCGGCGCACGTTTATGTGAAATGATGACGTTGTCAGCGCGATGACGTAGAGGGAGAAAAACAGGCCTCACAGCAGGAGCTCAGACCCGGGTCTTCTGGAAGCCTGAATGCGCCCTGATGCCGAGCAAACGCGGGTCCATAAACCTGTGTTGACACGTGTTTCTCAGTGTGAACGGGGTAACAATTACCCTAACAGCCCCACAGCTGAGAGACTGGAAGGCGTGGTGGTTGTAGCAGGTTAACGTCATAGCAACCCGTACATGGGTGCAGAATCTTTTGGCAAGAGAAAGAATGTTAGGACAGGGAAGCCTCTGGTTTCCGTGTGAGTAGGTGTGACCCCTGGAGATGCTCTGGTTACAGCCCTGGTGTACTTTAAAACTTCTAAATGAACAAAGTGTCCTCCTACTGGCAGAGGAAGAGTGCACTGAGCTGCTGTGTGTGGCTGAACAGAAGCAGGAGAGGCTGCAGGCTGCTTTTGGGCTCTGAACTCTGCTAACCAGCACTAGCCACTTCCCTTTGTTAGCTTCCTCCAGCTGGGCTGGTGGGGTCTAATAGGTCTGATCAGGTATGTTGGTCGTTGTGGCTCCTCACGGTTTATTTTGGTGTTACATGTTTGACTAATTGTGAGCTTCATGTCCTCATTACTCACATTGAGGGACTTCCACACTGACCCTGAATTCCCATCAAGCTCCGCTGCGCTGGTTGCAGCTGTGACGCTGATCACGCCAGTCCTCCACACTGCTGTAACCTCCAGCTGCCACCGGCGTTCTTCATGTGTTTCTATCACCTGCATGTAGAGTCTGTGTTATTCAGTCTTTCTCAGGTCTGGTTTTGTGATCGTTGGCCTGAACATGGTGCTTTATTTTGAAAATTGACAGGATATACCATACTACTCTTGGAGATTTCCTGTCTGGATCCATCTGCTCTGTGCAGATTGAGAGGCTATCCTTCAAAATACACACCACTATTCCTGGCCATGGCTAGGGACTGGTGCATCCCTACCACTCATGTTGAAGGGGGCCTCGGTTGTGTCCGAGCAAACAGTCCATGAGGAGCTCAAAAGAAACAGTTCCTATTGGCTGAAGCGTCAGGTGGAAGAAATGTGTCTCGTCTGATGTAACAAAGACCTTGTTGTGGTTTTAGTGTGAAACCAAAAGTGTGAAGAGTGTAAACCGGCTCCTCATGAGACAATCCGCTCATTTGTGTCATCTTTCAACTTTACGCAAACGTCTCAAGTTGCTATGCTGCTGATGCTGTGATTGTGGTGATTGAACCAGTAAATCAGCTCTGGTGAACAACAGTTGGTGATCTTCCAGGTTCAGTTCATCAAGATCATCTTCACTAATGAACCCTCTGATGATGCTGGAAGCCTGGATGCTACAGTTAGCAGTGCTAAGCTAACAGTAGCCTGTGAAGGAACTGCTTCAAGGTCTCCTCCACTAAGCTTCAGGCTTCTTGTGTTCTACCATAAGAACCTCTTAAGTGGTGGAGGACTCACTCTGTTGACCTAATGACCTCTTGTTTATTGGATGCCTGCTGCAGACATAACATGTAGTTATGATGAGGAGGTGCTCTTGTTTCTCCTCAAGGCCACAGCTGTTTACCAGGCGAAGGAGAAACTCAAATCCATCGACCGAGCGCGGAAAGGTGAGCCAGCTGCCCGCCGAGACGCTCGCTGACCTGTGCTTGTGCTCGTTCTTGTACTCAGCGCTGCTTCCTTCTTCTCTGTAGGAAGCATCTCATCTGAGGAGATCATCAAGTACGCTCACCGCATCAGTGCCAGCAACGCCGTGTGTGCACCGCTCAACTGGGTCCCAGGTAAGTGGTGGCCCTTCTGCTGCTGGTCACGAGTAGAGGTCAGGTTTTTCTAATGCAGCTGTTTGTCCCAGGTGACCCTCGACGCCCCTACCCCACTGACCTGGAAATGCGCAGCGGGATGCTTGGTCATATGGCCAACCTACCAACCAACGGCGTGAACGGACACCTCCCAGGTGACGCGCTGGCTGCTGGGAGATTGCCGGGTGAGTGTAATTAACATTCTTACCATCTCACATCAACAAAGCCAGACAAAGTGACTTGGTAAGTCAAGGTTGCCAGAGGAACCGCTGTTGAAGGGCTGTTAACAACCACCATTTTCGTCCGTCCTCTCAGATGTCCTGACACCTCACTACCCCTGGCAGTCCTCTGACATCTCAGTGGGCATGCTGCCGCCTCACCACACAAACGACTTCGGCCTGGAACCTCCAGGTCACAACAAAGAGAACGAGGACGACGTGGAGGCCATGTCAACAGACTCATCCAGCAGCAGCAGCGACTCGGACTGACTGAAATCAGGCTCAGTGAGCCTCCGTGGTGCTCCTGTGTCATGGTTTGTTTTAGTTGTGGGGAGTAGGTCACTTGTTACAGCAGTGTGGGTTTTCCATACTGATGGCGTCAGTTCAGAGAAGCATCTGCTCGCCTGACTCTTGGATCTTCAGCAGCTTCCTGTGGGGGGGGCCTCTGTGTTAACAGAGCTTTGTAAAGCCAGCCTTGTAAATAAATACATTTTTGAGTAGGAATGTGTGTTGGATTTGCACTCATCGACTGACTGAGATAATCATGTGACGTATGATGATGCGAGAATGTCTGGACATGTGATTGGTATCCAACTTGGCATCACAGTAGACAAGAAAGGAAACGTCTTCCAAACCTCACGACACATGTATATCCTGCACTACTGGACCCAGAGGAGGACTTCCCCAGAGGCCCTGAAGGCAGCACTGCCCACACTTTCACCTACATCAACATGTCAGTTTATTCATGTGGAAGAAGTGCTTGGGGGCATTAATCCCACAGAAATGGCTGCAGGAACGTGGCGTTGGTAATGCAGGTCCAAGAAGAAACAGATAAAAGACACACTTCTGAAACCAAGAGAGCCATAACCAGGTCTGGACTCTCAGACAGCCTAGCTCTCAGTTCAGATTTCATCGATCACGTATATCTCGTAACGAGCCTAAAGTCAAGTGAGAGAACCTACAAATGACCACTGTGATACATGAGTGAAGGGTTCCAGCTGGATCATAGGGGACTAGGAGCTCTGTCAGGGATGAAGGAGCCTGACTGTTGAGGACTTTGATGGTAGAAGAAGAATTTTAAATTCTGTTCTGAATCTGACAGGGAGCCATGCAGAGAAGCAGTCCAGGAGAGACCTGGTCTCTGCTACCAGTTCTAGTCAACACGTGGGCAGCAGCGTTCTGGACCAGCTGGAGAGTCTTTAGGGACTTGTTAGTCCAGCCTGGTAGGAGGGAGGTGCAGTGATCCAGCCTGGAAGTGACAAAAGCAGGGACTAGTTTTTCTGCGTCTTCTTGAGCCAGGATGTGTCTGATCTTAGCGATGTTACGTAGATGGAAGAAGGCGTCCTGGAGATTTGTTGAATGTGGGAGTTAAAGGGTCCTGGTCAAAGAGAACTCCTAGGTTCCTACGGTGGTGCTGGGGGCCAGGGTGGTGCCATCCAGGGTACCTGTCTCATCAGATCAGGTGGTGCTCAGGTGTTTGGGCCCAGCACAAGAACTTCAGTTTATCAGAGTTTAATATAGGAAATGATGGTCCTCCATGTTTCCTGTCCTTCAGACAGGCCTCCAGTTCAGTCAGCTGGTTTGTTCCATGTGGATCATTGATGAGTTCAGCTGAGTGTCGTCTGCATAACAGTGAACATTAATGGAGTGTTTCCTGATCATGTGACCTAGAGGAAGCAGGTACAGGGTGAAGAGGACTGGTCCAAGCACAGAGCCTTGTGGAGTCCAGACCTGGTTATGGCTCTCTTGGTTTCAGAAGTGTGTCTTTTATCTGTTTCTTCTTGGACCTGCATTACCAACGCCACGTTCCTGCAGCCATTTCTGTGGGATTAATGCCCCCAAGCACTTCTTCCACATGAATAAACTGACATGTTGATGTAGGTGAAAGTGTGGGCAGTGCTGCCTTCAGGGCCTCTGGGGAAGTCCTCCTCTGGGTCCAGTAGTGCAGGATATACATGTGTCGTGAGGTTTGGAAGACGTTTCCTTTCTTGTCTACTGTGATGACGTAAAGATCCGCTGACTGGAGGTTGGAGCGATGCCATGGAAACGACATTCTCTTAAATACGGATAAATCGATAGGGTCATCAGCCTGTGGCTCTGTCTCCCCTCCAGCACACGATGATGTCACTGTGATGTCATCAGGGGGCTTCACAGAACCACAACCATCACAACTCCAAGGATCTTCAATATTTATCAATCAATATTGTACAAAAGTCGAACCGAATCGAAATGTAACACTGTGTGCTTGTCAGACAGCACCTGAAGGCAGCACGCTAAACTGCGCATGCGCACATATTACCCTGCTCAAGGCGAACATGGCGACGTCCCTGATCTGCGGCCGTGTCGCGGCTGGTCTGAGGAGCTACGGGGCGGGAAAGACTCTCAGCCCCGCTACCAAGGTAAGTGGTGGCTCCTGAGGAGGTGAGGACGCTCACCTGTAGGCGTCGCGGCTTCCCCCGAAAACCACGCCCCCCCCTCCCCCCAGATTGGCAGGGTCACATTTGACTTCATCGTCTGCGTCGACTTTCCGTTGTTATGGCTAATATGCTAACGAGTAGTTCGCTTCGAGGCGAACGGAGAACCTGCCGAGTGGACCTCTAGCGGACACACTGCGTCCAAGGCTCGAGGTGTCCCTGAGCCCGGCCGTGTGTGCGGTGACCTCCAGCGGCTGCTAGCTGCTTCCGGTCGGCTGGAGCGTCTGGACACTTCCGGTGAGCATCGCGTCACCTGACATCACCCTCAAGTGCGTGCGGGAGCACCTGGTACCGGAACGCTGCCGCGACTGGACGAGTGACAGCTTGTTACTCTGGATGGACACCACGCTTCTGCTGTTGTGATTCAGGAGCGCTCAGCCATGGCAGCGGTGGTACCAGAGTGACTTGAACGTTACACCTACTGGCTCAGGTGGAACTCGAGATGGAACCCAGGTGCCAGGTCTGAACCAGGTTGAGACCCTGCACCTGGGTTCAGGACAGGGACACGCTCTTCCTGTAGGTGTGAGGGCTGCCAGTCTCGCTCCAGCACCGCTCTGGTGAGTTCTGGGGGGTTGGTGTGAGACTTGGTGCATCAGGGGGATCTCTGTTACCGGCCGCTGCTGGGCTGGCGGTACCACCGACACGGACACGACTCCTCCTGCTCTGCTCTGATATCTGTGGCCATCCTGAAAGGGTTCTGCTGCCAGATCCCCCCTGGTTGAGTTCTGTTGTTCTATAGTTCCCTCAGGTGAGAACCCTGCAGTGACAGGTTCTAAGATCAGAACCTGGTACCTCTGTGACTCTGCTGCAGCTGGTGAAGTGATGGAGGGAGCATCAAGGAAGCTAAACTACTGAATGAGTGAATGAGGTGTGTGTGTGACTGAAATACAAGAACACGTAAGTCACCAAACAACTTCAGACGGAACTACTTGGATCAGTCGGTGTGGATTCAACAAAACTGCTCTCCTTTTCGCTCCGGATCCATTTGGAACTGTCTGAGCCTGGACTTCGGGACCTGCTGGCCGTTTATAAGCTGCTGTGTCGCCGTAACAGGATGCAACCCTGGAATGTATCTGTGTGTGCGTGCCTCTGCCATCTCAGCAGGACTGCATACGCTCCCCATACCTTTTTAATAGCTTGTTTCATTCATGGACAAAAGAAAAAAAGATGAGAGAAACATAAGATAAACTTTGTTGTCTGTTCCAAATAGAAAAACAGAAATTCATCCTCTGTCACGGCTGTAAGACAAAGTTCAAAAACCCTAACAGAGACAGCGTCTCACTTTCAGGAGCGCAGCACGACGACTAAGAAATGAAAGGCCGTCCCGTCTGTTTCAGCTGATGAGGAGCAGCGCTTGCAGAGGGGGTGAAAGATATTTTGTGATGTTTTTCCTGGCCAGTGGGGTTCTGTAGCATCTGCCTGAGGGCAGCGGCATGAAGGAGGGTGGAGAGAATGGGAGGGGTCCTCAGCGAGGAGGGGGCTTTCCCCTTCACTGAGGGGAAACAACAAAAAGTTTCCAGAAGAAGAAAATCCTCTGCCTCTTTATACCAAGAAATCAAGTTACAAAGAGAACAATACAAAAGAAGAATTGCACAAAATAAATGAACTCTTTCTGGCCACCACAGCCACCGCCATTCCCTCAACACTAGATGGATAGCGACAGTCAGGCTGGTCACACTCGGCCCCTTGCATTAACGTTCTGCTTGGTTTCACGAGCTTCAAATGGGATGTTCAGAGTACTGCACCTGTACTGGACCTTTGGGACTGAGACAATGAAGCATTTGTTGGATGTGTGTTGGCACCAGCATGTAAGTGTGCTGGTGTGTGCTTGCTAATCTGTTACTGGGCACATTACAATTTCACCTGATGGCATTACATGAGAAAAGGCCCCAAACAGGTAGGAATGAGTCCTGTGAGACAAATGTCTCAAGCTCATGTCGTGGCTCTGGTGCGTAGCCGCTAGTGACGGTATTCCAGGAGTCCACCGCTGCAGCTTCCTGGAGGAGGAGGGACCATGCATCACGGGGTCAGACACCTAGTGGATTTCCATGGGGCAGGTTCACAGGTCACCCGTGGATTCAAGAACTGTTGTAGAGGGTCTTATTACCTCTCCTCTCCTGTTCCTCCAGGTTCTCAGTGGTTCCCCTGGTCTGCTTGGAGGCCATGTGCCACAACAGCAGCAGCAGCAGCAGAGGAACCTCTCCCTACATGAGTACATGAGCATCGGCCTGCTGAAGGAGGCGGGCATCTCAGTTCCAGCTGGGATGGTGGCCAGCTCCTCTGAGGAGGCCTACACTGTAGCCAAGCAGATCGGTAAGCCTTCACCACCACCATCGTACGACTCTCTGCTGTGTGCACTAGTCCAGAGAAGAGAAGGCTTACGTCCGGGTCAGACCGGCCCAGAGTGCTGCCTCTACTGGTGCAGCCTGATGTTGGGTTCCAGAGGAAGACCCGAGCTGGGGGGGGGTCATGATGCTGGTAATTAGATTATTGCCTGGATTTTCAGCCCATTGGTGTAGAGGGACCAGCCTGTCTCACTCCACCTGGGTTCAGGACCAGGACCTGAATAGTGCTCCCAGCTTTCGCTGACTGTTCATGACCTTTGTGTGTGGAGGTTTGAAATAGCTATGGCCAGAGCTGCTGAACATGGCCTCCTGCCTCCCTGGTGTCAGGTGACAGCCAACACAGACCCTTTGAATCCTGCGTCCTCCCTCAGGGATCCTAACAATTCCTAACTTAGCGGAGGTGTTGCCTCCCAGGGTTGAATGTTTGTCTGCATCTGGGTCTTTAAGCATGTGGCTGGTTCCTGCCAACCAAACCTGCACTCACAAGTTCAACAAAAGCTAGAAAAAGACCACAGGACACTTGTGTCTGGTATTTGTTACAGTCAGAACTTCCATCTCAACACTTGGATCGAACAATTAACTGATTTGTGGTTGTGTTGGCTCCATATCACTTCAACATGAAATTGAGTGCAACGGTAAAGAGAGCGAGTTTTTATTTTGCTGTCAGTTTGACAGTCACACAGCAGATGAACACCGTCGGCCTGCTGAGGACCAGCAGCTTCAGATAATGGAGAAACACTGGGCAGAGAGACCTGTACATCAATAAGTAAAATATAGCATAAATAACATTAAACATAGGCAGGACATAAATACATTGTTACAAAAGGGAAAAAACACAAAATAAAACAACAAACTGCCAACATCCCCATCATGGTCACTGTGTGTGTGTGTGTGTGTGTGTGTGTGTGTGTGTGTGTGTGTGTGTGTGTGTCAGGTTCAAAGGACTTGGTGGTGAAAGCTCAGGTCCTGGCTGGTGGCAGAGGGAAGGGGACGTTCGAGGGCGGGCTGAAGGGAGGAGTCAGGATTGTTTACTCGTAAGTGGTCCAACCTCTTTCCTCCACACAGATCAATAAACATTCACTGACAACTCCAGCAACAAAAGCTCCTCCAGCTTGTCAGATCACATGACCTCCTCAAACATATATGATAGGTTTGAAAGGTCCACGAGAATCTTCAAAGTCACAAACATTCTTTGGCTCTCACTGGCGGTGCCCCGGGCATGTTACAGTGGAGCAGACTGGGACTCTGCACTGGGCCATCGAGTGTGTCACATGATCTCAGAGAATCACGCAGCCGTGGAATTATCTGACGGAGTCGACAGCATCTTGTGGCATTCCTGTTGCTACAGGCGCTACGTAAATGCTAACCTGAGGCTGTGGAGAGCGGAGGAAAACTGCGTGCTGAGCTGCTCTGTTGCTCCACTGACAGTTCACCACCACGTTGTCATGAAACCAGGACTGAAACCGAGACCTTGCCTGTTATTTCCTTGGTTGAAATTGAGTGTTCATAATGATGAATGAATGAGTTTTAAATTTAAACTTCTGACCCCTCCCACTGACTCTGACCTTGATTTCCCCACAATCTTAATCTCAGTCATCAGACGGACATCATAAACATGCAGGGACCAGTGTTCTAGTGACCAGTAGTCAGTGTCACACTTGTAGAGTTTGTAGGCCTCAGGTAGAGATGAGAACAACCTTCAGGTTCCACTCAGGAACCCAAACACAGCACAATCCCATTGTGGGATTGATTTTACTTCCTACATGTGTCTCTCCCGGCCTCTGTCTCCCAGACCCGAGGAGGCCCGAGACATTTCATCCCAGATGATTGGTCGAAAGCTGTACACCAAGCAGACGGGGGAGGCTGGTCGCATCTGCAACCAGGTGTTCATCTGTGAGCGCAGATATCCGCGCAGAGAGTACTACTTTGCCATCACCATGGAGAGATCCTTCCAGGTGAGACACTCACAGGACAAGCTGTCCCATTTTACATCTTAAAGAAGTAAGTCACTCAAAAAGTGGGCCATGGTTTTTCAAGACCTGAACAAATAAATGTTGACTAACGGCCAGTTGACTGGATCAGGTACCTGGGCCATGTGTGAATTGTACTGCAGTCGTTGTTGTAGGGTTGACATGACCAGTGAACAAGAGGCTGAATGAGTGCGCTCTGTGCAGCCGATCCTGCTGTGAGCTGAGCGGCAATGGGCCGACCTTCACATCACTTGTGTTTTGAGCTCACATTGATTTTCCCTCCTGTTTCACGTCTTTGCGTTTCCAGAATGCAGAAAGAGCCAGTCATGTATGTTCAGCTTGAAGCTAATGGTGCCCCATGGCCACCAAAAACAAACGAACTAGAAACCTGCTGCTTTAGCTACTGTCAGCAAGCACAAACCACAAGGGTTTTAGTCAATTTGTTCTGGTCTCCGGTCAAAGTGTTACTGGATCTCTGATCATCAACTGGATTAAGGAGTGACCAATGAGATGACACACATACATGTCTCTGAAACTGTTGTTTTGAGATTACTGACAGACTGAACTGCAGTAGGCCATGGGTGTGTCCACTCACCTCACCGCCAGTTTGACCGTGAGAATTCACAGTATTCAACCCAGTCACTTTGTCACTTCCTTATGTGTTCCACAGGGTCCCGTGTTGATTGGCAGCTCTCAGGGGGGCGTAAACATTGAAGACGTTGCAGCAGAAAATCCAGACGCCATTGTGAAGGAGCCCATTGACATTGTGGAAGGCATAAAGATGGAGCAGGCACTTAAGGTTTACGATCAAACTGCCGCAGTTGATTTTGTGTGTGTGCACGCATGTGTGTGTGTGTCTTGATGATGTTTAGTGGGTTGGTTCTATTTTGTTTGTCCTGACCGCCAGAGGCAGTGGTTTCAGCAGCAGGTCAGATATTAATACCAGCAAAGTCATCTGTGACCTGGGTGACACCCTCAACATGTGCTAGCACAGAAGGCAGGTCCAGGCTTGGCCTGTTTGCAGGGCACTGGGATCACGGGGTAGTACCGTTCCTTGTGACACCCAACGAGCCGGCAGGGGCAGCTTCCACCGCTGTCGCGATCACCAGTGCGGAGAGCCCAGGAGCAGGATGCACTCTCCACGAGGGCGTTGTTCCTTGTCAGCAGTGTGTGTTCTTTGGCATGACCCTAGATTTGCAACTGATGAGGGCTTTCCCCTCTCGACAGCGAATCGACAGAATCCTGCAGCTCGCTGGCACTTCAGACGGGGCAGGGCACTGTCCCTGAAATCATTCCAGCATCTGCTGGAGTGGCCTCATCCCTGATCCCACGGGACTTTATGGGTTTGCGGCCTTTTCAAATTTAGCTAAACAGCCTTGGCATCCATCCCATACAGCACAGACACAGGCTGGTGAGGATCACCGCCAACTCCTCTGTCCCTGGCGGATGAGGAGGTACCTGACCCAGGTAGTTCCATTGGGTGCTGTCCCTTCCTGGAGGGAGGTGGTGACCACAGATGCTTCTCTGGAAGGTTGGGGTGCTGTGTGGCAGTGTTGGAGAGCCAGAGGTTGTTGGAGCCCTCAGCGGCACATAAATGTCGTTAGAGCTTTGGGCAGTGCTGCTTGCCCTGAGTGACTTCCTCCCAGTAGTGGCAAGGAGGCATGTATTGATAAGGTCAGACAATGTGTCTGCCGTGTACTATATCAACCACCAGGGAGGCATCAGATCTGTGCAGTGCTTGGGGATAGCCCAGCAGCTCTTCCAGTGGGCCCATCAGCAGCTGTCGAGCCTGAGGGCTATGTATTTCCCCGGCACTTCTAACAGAGCCGCAGAACTCCTGTCCCGTCAGAACCCCAGGCCAGAGGAGTGGATACTCCACCTAGCGGTAGTGTAGACTAAATGGAATCAACACGGCAGGGCAGAGGTGGACCTATTTGCCTCTCAGGAGTCAACACATGGTTCCCTCTGGTTCAGCCTCTCTGAACCAAGCCCTCTAGGCCAGGGATACACTGGCACATGCGTGGCCAAGACTTTCATTCTATGCATTTCCACCTCTGCCACTAATCTGGCCCACCGTGCACAGTGTGGCAATAGAAGGCCACAGGCTGCTACTGATAGCTCCCCTGTGACTGGGGAGAATATGGTTCCCCAGGTTGCTCCAGCTATTGGATGGGAGACCCTGGTGTCTTCCAGTGAGGCGCGATCTACTCTCACGGCTGAGCAGCCAGATCTGACATCCCGATCTGGTGTGACTGCAGCTCTGGGTATGGCCTCTGAAGGGCCAGACCCACTGCTAGGATTTTGTGAGCCGGTGGTGGTCTTCACGGGCACCCTCCACCAATGCCCTCTTTGCCAACAGGTGGAGGATTTTCATGGAATGGTGCCAAGGGCAGGGGCAGGAGCCGACACGCTGCCCCCTACCGGCTGTGCTACAGTCGCTCCTTGATAGGGGACTCATGTCCTTCTCCATCAAGCTATATATACTGCTGCCATCTCCTCAAGACATGACAAGCAGTGTCACCCTATGGCCAAACCCCTCCTTCCTCCCAAAGTCTCTTTCCCCTACATTCACTAACCTGCCCCTCAGCCTAGCAGCTTTCAAGTCCGCTCAGGAGGAGGGCCTGAGCATGTAACTGTTGTGGCCAGTGTGTGCCCTCAGAACTTGCGTCACAAGAACAGCAGCATTCTGTCAGTCAGACAAATTATTGGTCTGCCACACGGGCCCAAGAAGGGGCCATGCACTGTCTAGGCAGAGACTAAGTGGGTTGCGTAGTCCATTCAATGGGCTTACAGGCATAGTGGCTCCCCGACTCCTCAGCATGTTCAAGCACACTCCATGTCGTCCCTAAGGGTTGTTCCCCTCACCGAAATCTGCAGAGTGGCCTCCTGGGCATTGGGCTGCACATTTACAAGGTTTTACAGGGTGAGTGTCGTGTCCCATGACCCTGTGGCCCCAGCAATACTCCCTACCTCGTCACAGTATCTCTGAAAGCAGGTAGGCACTCGTCATAACTTTGTTGGTATCTGTCATTCATGTTCTGAAAGCACTGCCTCTGGCGGTCAGGACAAACAAAAAAAGAACCACAGTTAGATGCGTAACCCTCATTTTTTTGTTCTCAGGTGAACCATTTCCTGAACAATTCTTAAGTATCTTTCTACATCAAGTCATCAGACAGTCAGACATCAAGTCTCAAACAGCAGCAAATCTTAGAGTTGTGTTGTTGTGTTTAATAGCCTGAGAAGCAGTGTTAATTTTTGCAGCTTTTTTAGATTTAGCCTTAGGCTTAGTCTTTGGACGAAAATGCTCATTTGTTTTAGTCACATTTTAGTCATTGTTTTCCTTCTAATTTCAGTCTAGTTTTTGTCGTCAAAAGGTCCATATATTTTAGTCAACTTTTAGTCATTACTTTTAGTCAAAATGTGTTCTCTTTTTCAATCAGTTCAACTAGGCTAATACAGGTATTGACAATTGGAATGAAGGTGACAGTTTGTATCAAGTGATGAAATTCATAAAGCAACATTTCACTCATAACCTTTACCTGTAATCTACGGACTCCTTAGCTTAGTTGGCTATCTCTAGACTAGACTCCCATCTATGAGATGCTGCGGTGCTATCCTGTCTGTTCTAAGGTAGTAAGCACATTTCACATGCTAGAAAAATTGCCAGTTGTCATAGCAACTGCCCAGTGACATTGACTTAATGTTAATTAGCATCAGAACTTATCATTCAACATTAGCCGCTACAATTAGCTAACTTACCATGTCATAAATGGCACGGGTGCACCTTCAAGTGTCTCCAGCGATTGGTTGCGTTCTTCCCACCTAACTAAGCTTGCCTAACTAGCTTTAATGTGGTAGGGACCCGTCACCCTGGTAAACTGCACATTGACAAACTGGACACATTAACAAAATCAAATATCACAATACCTATCACTTACTAACAGTGAAACAGTAACAGTGTTGTCTGGATGACTTTTACTGCTCAAAACATGAAATCATGTCGTTAGATAGCCATCAGTGACGAGGACATCATGGTTAAATGGTATTAAGGCAAATGTTACTATCATTCAGCCTTTCAATCCATATCATGATATAACGATATCCAAAACCTGAGATGATCTCTATTGTATCGCCTCATCATTGTGAGGCTTTATCCCATCTGTCCTGGTACCCAGCGCACCGGAGTGGGCTTGTGTGTTTATCCTCAATTCCATGTCTGGTGGTGATAGAATCGATCACAACAGAGCCGCCATGACTCGGATGAATCGTGTCGCACGTTTACCCTCTCTGGACGGGACATCGCCATTTTATGCTCATTCATAGGAAGTATCAAGGCAAGAATGAATCACTTGATATATTTATGATGTAAAAGACCCTACCATGGCAATAACAGAAAGTTGTTCCTTTCCTTAGTATTTGAGAGAGGTTTTGGTGGACACAAAGGGCACAAAGGCATTCAGTGTCCTGGTTGGAGTCTTCCTCTCTGGAATCAGTCCGTGACCCTGTACGGTTCAGGGTCAGACCTGGTGGGGTCCTCCTCTCTGGGACTGACTCTGACCCTGTACCCTGTGCCTCTGTAACAAGGTCATCTGATTCTGAACTGTGATCAGTATGAAGAGCAGAATAAGCTTCCCAACAAGAACCACCACGGTAAGCAACGTCTGAGGCTGCTGGTCCCATTTTGAAGTGATGGCCTCATGCTCAGAATGAGAGAAATACCTCTCAATGTCTCTGCCTTGGAAGGAGGACTCGGGTCCAGGTGGTGGGGACGCGAGTCTCGACTCCAACTCTCAGCATTTTCCTTTCCTTCAGTCTAAGTTGATCCTGCCTCCTCCACTTCTCTCCTCCCCATCACATCCTATTTACAAACTAAAGAAGGCGTCAATACTTCCTACCCAAGGTAGCGCAATAAAGATGCAAACTCCCTCCAAGCACATAACCTGTTGGTATCCTAAATACACACACAACAGTTCTCAGGATAATACTGATCTACACAAGTACACATACTTCACTAGACACACAAAAATTAGGAGGATGGACTCAACACCAAAGTGCCTAATAAAAGACCTCAGCACCCACTGAACTTTGAACACACACTCCCTCCCTCCCCTAGAAACAACACTGAGTTTTTGTCTCAGACAGTGCAGATGTCCGTCCTAACGTAAAACTCACCTAACAACCTTTAACAACGTTTTGAGGTTACCAGGCTCTGGTTGGCTGTAAACACTGAGCTCAGAGTACCACAGTGCCCCAGCGATGCAGCTTGCTGCTGCTGCTGCTGCTGCTGCTGCTGCTGCTGCAGTGATGCAGTGTGGCCCCAGCAGGGAGCCTCCAAAAGAAACCAGGAAGAACAACAAAAGAACAAACCGTTAGAGGACAAGTGTCAAGCTCCACTCCCCTAACTAACCCCGCTGCTCAAGCACTGACCTGAACAACTGTACTTGCCAAACAGAATCAGACGGACGGGAATCACAAATCTCACCTACTACCACAAAATCAGAATCAGAATGATTAATGAAGTCAATAGGGAAACCAGGTAAAACTCCGTATGAAAATCAGTGTGAATATGAACAGACGGAAGCTGTTGTGGTGCAGCCTGGCTTCAAGCATGTGGTACCATGATCACACGACTGCTGGAGGACAGTTAATGAGACTGTTATATTAACAGCCAAGGAGGGGCGTGCCTGGGGAGGTACCTGCCCCATTGCAGGTGAGGTTCAAGGCACTTGAAAGAAAAAGCACACCCAGGAAGTACAAAATCCTTAACAAGCAGCACCACTAATGGCAGTCTGTATAGTGACGTTTCTCAAACATGTCAGAACCTTAGCTCTGTTTTGTTGCGAGGAAACATGCATTACTCCGTCTCGGTCAGTTGAACAAGTCCTCATTGTTCAACCTCCGAGTTGCTGATGTGCCCGACTGCTCCTCAGGTTCCAGGTGTCAGCTGCCTCTGACCTCCTTCACCCTTTGAATCTTTGACAGCTGAAATGTAACAAATAGCTTCAGTAGCTCCATTATTTCTCCACCTAATAATGAAGGACGTGACAATGTGGTGTTGTTTTTTTTTTTACTGCTGATGGTATCTGCATGACTAGTTGCTGGGAAAATCTCAGAAAGTGGTGAGTGACTGGCTTTTCTGGTGTTGCTGTAGGTGGCTCAGAAGATGGGCTTCCCCCCGGCGCTCCTGAACGAGGCGGCGGAGAACATGGTCAAACTCTACAATGTCTTCATCAAGTACGACGCGTCCATGGTGGAAATAAACCCCATGGTGGAGGACTCCTCTGGCATCGGTAACATGCACACGCACAAGCGCACACATAAATGCACTTGCACACGGGCATCCGAACCCGAGCCTGAACTGGAAGATTCTGTCGTGAACCAATCAAGAGGCGAGAGGTATCAATGGGAATGGTGTCACATTAATCAGCTCATCCTCACACTGCTATTCAGCTCCTCCTCTAGTGACAAGACCAGAGAGCCTGGCGCTGGCTGTGTCAGGTGTTAGCGCTGGTGCTCCTGTGGCAGCAGCAGGCTGAATAACGGCAGAATCTCTCCTTTCCGTCCACAGTCATGTGCATGGACGCAAAGATCAACTTTGACTCCAATGCAGCCTACCGCCAGACCAAGGTGTTTGATATGCAAGACTGGACCCAGGAGGACCCACGGGACCGGCAGGCCGCCAAGGCTGACCTCAACTACATTGGCTTGGATGGAACCATTGGCTGCCTGGGTCAGTACACGCCAGACACCACAATGTGTTCAATCAGCTGTTCCCTACATCTGGCCAAGTATGTTACAGCAGGATTTAAAAGTAAAACAGGCCTCCTTTCAGTTCACGTGTAGTGGTTCAGGTGCAGGTGAGGTTTGATCAACTTAGTTGTTAGTACAGTCAGCCTCAGTCGAACCACTCAGTGACTCAAGTGAGAGAAGAGAGCAGCCATCATGTGAAGAGGAAGGTCTCAGTGATTAATTGCCATGAATAGTAGCAGTCACGGTCTGACCAGAGGTCTTTGTGTTGTGCAGTAAATGGTGCCGGACTGGCCATGGCCACTATGGACATCATCAAGTTGCATGGCGGCACACCAGCCAACTTCCTGGATGTAGGAGGTGGCGCCACAGCTCATCAGGTGACAGAAGCCTTCAAGCTCATCACCTCTGACAGGAAGGTTAGTGGGTGAAGGGTTGGCATTGATGTAGTCCGAGTGAGAGGCTGTATCCAAGACACGTCACACATTACAAACATGAATAGTTGAGCTTTAGAAGCTGTCCAGATGGAGACCTTTCTGCCTGTGCTCCCACACAGGCCTGCCTGGGCCTCTAGACAGCTTCCAGGCTGAAGATGGTTGATGGAGAGGCTCTTGTCAACTGTCAGGGTTGAAACAAAACCATAATGAATGTAGACTCATCCCTTCAGCATTAGGATGGACACTTAGACAATGTTCAGATGGGCTAGAAAATGTACTGTGCCAACTGCCTGGAGCAGTTGTGCCACAAGCACAATGTGAGTGCAGGTGAACTACCCGGGCCCCTTACTGACCTTCATATGTTTGCTTTGATGTCAGGTTCAGGCCATCCTGGTCAACATCTTTGGAGGCATCATGAGGTGTGACGTCATTGCCCAGGGCATCATCATGGCTGTGAGAGACCTGGACCTCAAGATCCCCATCGTAGTGCGGTTACAAGGTAGAGCATCATGGAACCCTGCCATGAGCAGTCATGTCACAAGAAACCACAGACCATCAAGTCTAGTGGTGGACCTGCGGATGAACATCATGAGCACCGCGTGGAAGGTGTATGGGGCTGGTAAAGCAGCTCGGGGGGCAGAGATGGTGTTCCTCTGCTGGTCACAGGCTTTCTTTGCCATCTGTTGATGGTAGTAGACATAAGCCTCTTTCTCCAGGTTTTGTATTGGCATATATGCTGATCAGTGCCAACCAGCATGACCCTGAAACTGGGACCAGATGATCTACTGCAATAGGGAGACTGTCATTACGCAAGAGTCAGGGTGACAAAGCCCCCCAGGTGATCAAGAGTAAGCTGCTGATGGAATTGTTTGAATAAAGGATTCTGATTCTGATACACACACACACACACACACACACACACACACACACACACAAATATATACATATGTATATATATATGTGTGTGTGTGTGTGTGTGTATTTGTATATGTGTGTATACACTATACCAGAACTTTACATAGAGAGCCTGAACTATACATTGGTTCAGAACTCCCTGTCGACCAACAACCAGTGAGTGTTCCTATTATTAATAATATTAATATTTGGTCGGTGTTAAGGTCCTCCTCTCCAACAGAGTGAAGCTTGTTGGTAGTTTGTTGGCGGCTCATGCGTAGCTGGCTGATACTAGCATGTTTGCGTTGCCGGAGTCTCTTTGGGCTTCGCTGCACTCACCAGGTCTTGTCCTCAGGGACTGTGAAGGTCTGTGTCATCAGCAGCTGACGGCTCCTGGAGCAGCAACATCTCACTGCTGCCACTGCTGAACACAGGAATTTTGGTTCCAAAGTGTGTCATAATGAGCTGCAAGACCCTGGAGGTCCAGTTGGGAAGGATTTGTGTGTTATTGTTTGTAAATGCACTTGTGATCAAATCATGAATAATGTTTTCTCTTGTATTGTGTTTAGGAACAAGAGTGGACGATGCCAAAGCTCTGATTGCTGCCAGTCCGCTTAAAATCCTGGCCTGTGACGACCTGGATGAAGCTGCCAAAATGGTACACACACACACAAACCCTTAACATATGCACACACACACACATCCTTGTACTTGTATCTTTGTGAGGACTTTCATCGATGTAATACATTCCCTAGCCCCTCCCCCAACCATCTCAACTGACTGCCTGATTCTAACCTTGACCCGAACCCTAACCCTAACCTGAACCTGATTCTAAACTCCACCCTAAAACCAAGTCTTGACCTTGAAACGGCGCTTTGAAGATGTGAGGACCTGCTAAAATGTCCTCACTCTGTTGGTTCAATACGTATTCTAGTCCTCACTATGTAGCAAGTAAAAGAACACACACACACACAAACACACAGGGGGCACAGGACCTGGCAGACAAACATTCAACTGAAAATGTCACTGTAAGCTTCAGAGTTGTAGTGTAAGATGATCGATGATATAAATGCTAAATAATGTCAGCACGCGAGTTTACATTTCTAAAGGAAGTGAGGTGATTTTATGAGAGAAAGTTGTTTTCTTTTCATTCATATTTCCGGTTAAACTGATGAAATTAATTTGGTTTCCTTTTTGGAAAGTGAGTTCACAACCCCAGGCAGTTAATTTCCACTTCGTTCATTGAAACAAAAATGTCTAACTTCCAGTTAAGGCCACGCACACTTCTGCTTACTCTCCAGAAACGGAAACATAGTGACGTCTCCTTACACCTCTACTGATATCATGGGAAGTCATTTTGATGCCTCTGGCAGGAAGCTGGGTGTCTGTATGGCAGAGCTTCTCCATCTTCTTTTTTTTCTTCTTCTTCTTCTCCTTTCCGGCAGATGCAACACTGTGTGTAGAGTTGGTGGGCGTATACACAGTGGCCCTGGGTCACTTCTGATTGATTAGCATTCACTCTCAGCTGTTCACCATTTTTCACCTGGAGTCAATGACTCGGGTCACCTGGGTTTCCTGGTGATGTTCTGTCTCCTCTCATCTGCTCACAGGTTGTAAAGCTTTCTGAAATTGTGTCGCTGGCAAAGGAGGCTCAGGTGGACATCACCTTCCAGCTGCCCATCTAAAGACACCACATCCCTGACCTTCACCTGGAACACTTCCTGTTTGTCATGCCCTGGACACACTGGTGGCGTGTCCTCTCTCCAACAGCCAACCATGACTAGCGTGTGGTCCTCCCCTTTCCTCCTCATCCTTGCTTTAACTGTGTGGCATGATGGCAGTTACTTCCTGTTGACTCCCTCCTACCTCCAAACCTGTGTTGAGACACTCCCCCCCCCCCCCACACACACACATATATACACAGCTGCAGAACTACTGTCGCCTCTGAATGAGGCAAAGACAGGACAGATACTGACCTCCTCACGCCATGGCTGCAGCTCCAGGAAACAGTTCAGTTGAACGGTGACCATCAGTGCGCTGGCGACTCTCAGCATGAACACCGCTTGACAGAATGTGCTGCATCCCTGAAGGTTTTCGACCTTCTTTCTGTCCCTCCTATAAACAACAGTCATCAGCAGAGATAAGGCTGCTTCCTGTGTGTGATGGCACTGTCATGGAGCTGCTTTCAAGTGTTGCAGCTGAACAGCTTCCTGTATCTGGACAGGGAGAGGACACCATGTGGCTCCTTCAGTAGCTCCTGTAGCACCAGGTGTCTTCACTGAGCCCCACGTTACTGACAGTCTCGGGACCTCCCATAGTTCTGTCTCCTGATCTTTGACGTGGTATTTATTCGGCTGTCTCATGTTGTACACTCCAAACCACCAGGGGGCAGCATATGACCAGACGTCTGTTAAGCGATGTTTCCCTGCTGCAGCTGATGTGTTCACGGCTGTAGCGTGACATGTGTATGCATGTCAGCATGCTGTGTCCTGTTGAAGTGAAGCGTACATGATCAGGTTAGTGAATGAGGCAAAATGTTCAGCCAGCATCTGCGTGTCCTAGGAGGGAAGCAACGGCGCATGCAGCAGTGGGGCTCCCATTGTGCAACAGCTCTGACTGCAGGTGCACCACCGCTGTGGTAGAAGTCCCAGAATCCCCTTTTTCTAATCAGTGTCCATGTGAGACGGGAGGCTCCACTGAATGTTTGGTGTCGTCATGCCCCGCCCCCCCGCCCTCCCACACTCCAACCCAAGCTCATGTTTTGAGTTGTTAGTTGTTTGTTGAATCTTGTAAATAACCAAACTGATGTTTCGCTCTGTAAAATATTTATGCTCTGTCATGGAGGACGACCGTGGAAGAAAGAACAATAAATAGAGGACATCAGTGTTTGTGTTGAAGCTTCTTCGCAGCACACATGTGAGCACACACACGTACGAATACGTGTGCACAAATCTATAGAAACAGATCCCAGTATAAACCAGTAGAGGTCAACAGCTCCACCATCTAAAGTAGTTGGGGGTAGGGGGGAGCTGGTTCTGATCCAGATCCTGTGTTGTTGTAGGTCTGGAGTTGCCGTTCTGGAACCTCTCAGTTTTGGCATTGGACAGATTGGCTTAAAAAAAGCTGTATGAACACTGAAACAAGTCTTGGCCTTTTAAAGGTTCCGTGCGTGGGACAGGTTGATCATGTTTAATTTGGTCCGACAAAATTCAAATCAGTCAGATCAGGGGGCTTAGCCCTTCCATACCTGAAAGAGTATTATTATGCGTTTCAATTGAGGCATTTGGTTTGCTGGTGTTCCTCAGAAACGGAGACTGGATGGAAACGGATTGAATTTAGGGTTAGGGTTGGGCCAAACCAACACATGCCTGGGTGGGGAGTGTCACAGACAAAGATGGAAATTGTAGTCAGAGACGTGAATTTGGAATGAAGTTTGATGGATGGATAGACAGATAGATGATAGGTTGATAGATGGATAGATGGATAGATAGATGATAGATAGATAGATGATAGATAGATAGATGAATAGATAGAGATCGGTGATAGATAGATGGATAGATAGATAGAAAGATGATAGATCGAGAGGTCGGTGATAGATGGATGGATAGACGGATAGATGGATGGATAGACGGATAGATGGATGGATAGATGGATAGATAGATGATAGATAGATAGATAGATGGATGATAGATAGATAGATGATAGATAGATAGATAGATGAATAGATAGAGATCGGTGATAGATGGATAGATAGATAGAAAGATAGATAGATGATAGATAGAGAGATCGGTGATAGATAGATGGATAGATAGATAGATGATAGATAGAGAGATCGGTGATAGATGGATGGATAGACGGATAGATGGATGGATGGATGGATAGATAGATGGATAGACAGATAGATGATAGATCGATAGATTGATAGATGGATAGATAGACAGATAGATGATAGATTGATAGATGGATGGATGATAGATAGATAGATTGATGGATGGATGGATGGATGGATGGATGATTGATGGATAGATGGATAGAGAGATCGGTGGATAGATAGATGGATAGATAGAGAGATCGGTGATAGATGATAGATAGATGGATGGATAGAGAGATCGGTGATAGATGGATAGAGAGATCGGTGATGGATGGATAGACAGATAGATGGATGGATAGATAAATGGATGGATGGATAGATGGATGGATGGATGGATGGATAGATAGACAGACAGACAGATGGATAGATAGATGGATGGATATATAGATAGATGATGGATAGATGGATGGATAGATAGATAGATGGATGAATGATAGATGATAGATAGAGAGATGGATGGATGGATGGATAGACGGATGGATGGATGGATGGATGGATAGATGGATGGATAGATAGACGGATGGACGGATGGATGGATAGATGGATGGATAGATAGACAGACAGACAGATGGATAGATAGATGGATGGATATATAGATAGATGATGGATAGATGGATGGATAGATAGATAGATGGATGAATGATAGATGATAGATAGAGAGATGGATGGATGGATGGATAGACAGATGATAGATGGATAGATAGATTATAGATAGATAGATGGATTGGTAGACAGATAGACGGATAGATGAATGGATGGATGGATGATAGATGGATCGATAGATGGATGGATGGATAGATAGATGGATGGATAGACGGATAGATGGATGGATAGATAAATGGATGGATGGATAGATAGATGGATGGATAGACGGATAGATGGATGGATAGATAAATGGATGGATGGATAGATGGATAGATAGATGGATGGATAGATGATAGATGGATAGATAGATGGATGGATAGATGATAGATGGATGGATAGATAGATAGAGAGATCGATGGATAGAATTTTATTGATCCACAATGAGGAAATTTATCACAGCTCAATTACAAGAAAGAAAGACAAGAAAAGTTAAACATATCAAAGAGAGGAGAAGAACTTTATATACAGAGTTACAGATGTAAAAAATACTGTATACAAGACACCAAATATACATCGTTTCCAATTATCAGGGAAGGGTTGGAGGTATTTACATAAATAAATAAATAAATAAATGATAGATATGTATGTGTAACTGACTCCAGTGGGGGAGGTGAGGAGGAGGTCAAGTGTCCCAGTGACTCTCAGCATCATGAACCCTTGTGGAGTCTCACTGTGCTGGGATGAACGACCTGCCAGAGCTCCTTCCTGCAGCCAGGATGTTTCAGTCTCTGACTGAAGGAGCTGCTCAATGCACCCACGGTCTCATGGAGAGGGTGATGGGGGTCCATGATGGAGGTCAGCTTTGCTAACATCCTCCTCTCACCCACCACAACCACAGACTCTAGGGGACATCCCAGCATGGAGCCAGACCTCTGCACCAGTTTGTCGATCCTGTTCCTGTGTCTGTCGGTGCATCTGCCCCCCCAGCAGGCAACTGCATAGAAGATGGAGGATGCACCGACAGTCATAAAAAGTTTCTGGGTTCAGGTCCTGGCTCAGGCACGGGGTCTTTCTGGGTGAGTCTCCATGTTCTCCCTGTTCCTGCTGGGTTCACTCTGGTACTCCAGCTTCCTCCACAGTCCAAAGACATCAAGAGGGGACCAGGTTAATCCAGACTCTAAATTGACCGTAGGCGTGGCTGGGAGAGCCAATGGTTGTCTGTCTATATGTGTTGGCCCCTGCCATGGACTGATGACCCGTCCAGGGTGAACCTAATGTTAGCTAAGCTAGTTAATCAGGAGTATGCTCCTAAGCAGTGATTCGGCCATTATGGTAAAATAATATGGTTGCTTCCCTGCGCCTTCGGGTCGGGGAACGGGTCCTGACGGTGGTCTGTGCGTATGCGGCAAACACCAGTTCAGAGTACCCACCCTTTTTGGAGTCCTTGGGAAGGGTGCCCCGGCTGGGGACTCCATTGTCCTACTGGGAGACTTCAACGTTCACGTGGGCAATGACAGCGTGACCTGGAAGGGCATGATTGGGAGGAACGGCAGGGCCGACCTGAACCCGAGTGGTGTTCAGTTATTGGACTTCTGTGCAAGTCGCAGTTCGTCCATAACAAACACCATGTTCGAGCATAAGGATGCCCACAAGGGCACGTGGCACCAGGACATCCTAGGTCGCAGGTCTATGATAGATTTTATAGTCGTATCATTTGACCTGCGACCGCATGTTCTGGACACTCGGGTGAAGAGAGGAGCTGAGCTGTCAACTGATCACCATCTGGTGGTGAGTTGAATCAGGTGGCAGGGGAAGACGCCGCGCAGACCTGGCAGGCCCAAACGAGTAGTGAGGGTTTGTTGGGAATGCCTGGCAGAAGAACCAGTCAGAACGATCTTTAACTCCCACCTCCGGCAGAGCTTTGATCACATCCCCGGGGTAGTGGGGGATATTGAGTCTGAATGGGCCATGTTCCGCTCTGGCATTGTTGAGGCGGCTGCTGTGAGCTGTGGCCGCAAGGCTGCTGGGGCCGTCAGGCTGAAGAAGGAGGCTTACAGGGCATGGCTGGCCTGTGGGTCTTCAGAGGCAGCCGACCGGTACCGGCAGGCCAAACGGTTTGCAGCTGTGGCGGTCGCCAAGGCAAAAACTCGGGCATGAGAAGAGTTCGGTGAGGCCATGGAGAACGACTAACGGTTGGCTCTGAAAAGGTTCTGGCAAACCGTCCGTCGCCTCAGGGGGGACGGGAGGCGGCAACTTGCCCACACTGTTTACAGTGGGGACGGGAGGCTGCTGACGTCAACTGGGGAGATAATTGGGCGGTGGAAGGAATACTTTGAGGAACTCCTGAATCCCACCAACACATACTCCATGGAGGAGACAGAGTTTGGGGAGTGCTTGGGGGGGGTCGTCGTCCAATCTCCGGGGCAGAAGTCGCCGAGGCAGTTAAGCAACTCCGTGGCAGCAGAGCCCCGGTGGTGGATGAGATCCGCCCTGGGTATCTCAAGGCTCTGGATGTAGTGGGGCTGTCTTGGCTGACACGTCTCTGCAACATTGTGTGGACATTGGGGGAAGTGCCTTTTGAGTGGCAGACTGGGATGGTGGTCCCCGTTTTTAAGAAAGGGGACCAGAGGGTGTGTTCCAACTATCGGGGGATCACACTGCTCAGCCTCCCTGGTAAGGTCTACGCCAGGGTACTGGAGAGGAGGGTCAGGGCGATAGTCGAACCTCAGATCGAGGATGAGCAGTGTGGTTTTCAACCTGGCCGTGGAACCGTGGATCAGCTCTTTACCCTCGCTAGGGTGCTGGAGGGGGCATGGGAGTTTGCCCAACCAGTCCACATGTGCTTTGTGGACTTGGAGAAGGCTTACGACCATGTTCCCAGGAGCACCCTGTGGGGGGTACTCCAGGAGTATGGGGTGGATGACCCTTTACAAAGGGCCATTCGGTCATTCTACCGGAGGAGTGAGAGTCTGGTCCGCGTGGCCGGTAGTAAGTCGGACTTGTTCCCAGTGAGGGTTGGACTCCGCCAAGGCTGCCCTTTGTCACCGGTTCTGTTCATAACTTTTATGGACAGAATTTCTAGGCACAGCCGGGTGGCGGAGGGGCTAGAGTTTGGTGGCAGGAGGATGTCGTCTTTGCTGTTTGCGGATGACGTAGTCCTCTTAGCGCCATCGGGCCACGACCTCCAGCTCTTGCTGGGACGGTTTGCAGCCGAATGTGAAGCGGCTGGGATGAGAATCAGCCCCTCCAAGTCTGAGGCCATGGTCCTCAGCCGGAAAAGGGTGGTTTGCCCACTCCGGGTCGGGGGGGAGGTCTTACCTCAGGTGGAGGAGTTTAAGTATCTTGGGGTCTTGTTCACGAGTGAGGGTAAAATGGAGCGGGAGACTGACAGGCGGATTGGGTTGGCATCCGTGGTTTTGCGGGTGCTAAACCAGTCTGTTGTGGTGAAGAGGGAGCTTAGCCAAAAGGCGAGGCTCTTGATTTACTGGTCAATCTAGGTTCCAACCCTCACCTGTGGTCATGAGCTTTGGGTAATGACCAAAAGAACAAGATCGCGAATACAAGCGGCTGAAATGAGTTTCCTCCTCAGGGAGGCTGGGCTCTCCCTTAGAGACAGGGTGAGAAGTACAGTCATTCGGGAGGGACTCAGAGTAGAGCTGCTGCTCCTCCAGGTAGAGGAGTCAGTGGAGGTGGTTCAGGTATCTGGTGAGGACGCCTCCTGGACGCCTCCCTCTGGAGGTTTTTCAGGCATGTCCAACCGGGAGGAGGCCGACCCAGGACACAGTGGAGGGATTATATCTCTTGCCTGGCCTGGGAACGCCTCGGGATCCTCCCGGAAGAGCTGGTTGAAGTGGCTGGGGAGAGGGCAGTCTGGGCTTCCTTGCTGAGACTGCTGCCCCCGCGACCCGGACCCACCGGATGAAGCGGAGGACGACGAAGACGAAGATGAATTAGTTATAGTTACTTGTTACTTGTCTTCCAAAAAGTATTTGAGTTAGTAACTGAGTTACTCCACTATGAAAGTAACTAGTTACCAGGGAAAGTAACTATTGCGTTACTCTTTTTTCTTTTAAGTTTAAAATGTCATAGAATTTTGAGGTTTTTTGGGGGGGGGGGGTGCCTATGAGGGCTCTGAAGGAGTCTGAATCAACTGCTGCCAGCGGCAGCCTGTTTTCAACATAAAGGCCTATCAGTTCGTTAAGTTCTGTCTGTGCCATAAGTTTTTGTTGGGGGGGGGGGCAGAAAACTCCTGCTGTGGCTGCTTGGACACATGGCTCCTGTCCTCTGTTAGCGGAGCTCACCTTAACAGCTCCTACTTTCGACCACCATCAGTGGTGTCAACGCAGTTTCTGGCCTCTAGTAGAAGAAGAGTCAGGCCGTCAAGAGGCGCTTCATTAAATGGGAGTTGCTGACGTTGGACGTTGACAGCCTCTTCACTCTCACTCTGGGATGACGTTACGCCCCCTCAATATGTACGTTTTCACCTTTAACCTCCACCAAGTTAAAATAGTGCCTATATTTCCATCTTGAAAACGCTGTCTTTCCCCGCGACTCCGGACTCGCCGTCTCTGATAGTTTGCATGTGTGCTGCTACGTACTGGGTTTGTGAGTAAACACCTGCCCACCTGATGTCTCTGTTTGGTAAGGGTACGACCGTTGCGTGTGTGCTGCAACCTACTGCTACAGCCTCCTGCTACAATCTAAACACGGTGGCACCATTCAGACACCCTAGAAGATTGGTGGTGAAGCACGACCTCTGCTGGCAGAGCACAGATACCGCAAATAGGGAGAAAGCACCAACGAAAGCCCCACCTGCTGGCCTGACTGTCATACTGCACTCCACTCTGAGCGCACCTTTCACTCATTCTCTGTTATTAAGAACATTAATGCACCTGTAAAGGTGTGTTCACACGTCGCGTTTGGTGTGAACACACCTTTAGTCATCAACAACGACTGTAAATGTTGGTGTTGCATAAGAATGGGAGACTGTTGGTGGCGCAAACTTGGCTTCCGGATCCACAAGTTTTTAGGGAACACAGAAGAAGACGTCCGCGGTGCATTGTGGGCCATAGGTTGCTCCGTAGGATGCACCTGAACCGACCTACATTGTGGGCGTGTTTAGGCTGGAATTTAGGTTGTGAAGTAGGTCGCTACTCACGCCAGTTGTGGTTTCTGACAACCTACGACCTACTCTGAGACCTAAGATCAGACCTACTTGGCAATTCAGATGCAGCCAAAGAAAACAAAACAGACGGCGAAATCAAAGAAGTCGGCTGCTGGCTACCTGCTTTGGCACAGTGCAACATAAAATAAGTGACATGTTTCAGCGAAAATGTGACAGAGCTGAAGAAGCAGGAGAAAAAGTTAGAAAATTAGACCCTCGGAAGATTCAGACTAAGAGCCACTCACTGATGAGAGTTAGTTCAGGGAGAGACTGTCTCTGAGGAGTCTGACAGTGTGATATTAAGTGTTTTTCTGTTGTCTTATGTATTATCTTTTAATAATACTTTGTACTCACGTATACTTCTAAGTTAAGCATATACATGATATAAGTTTACATAGATCTAAAAGACAAATGTTCTTGGAATGTGTGTCTGTGTTATCTTTACCATTTGTGAGTCCTTTCCTGTTGTTGGAACGGTGCCAACTAGCCTGGGTACTCTGGAGATTTGTGAGACCCCCTTGTAAAACACCTTTAACTACTTCCAGATGTTCAAGAGTTCAAATAAGGTGACTTGCAGCTAAGTCATTGATTCTGCCTGGGATGCATGAGCAGGAGATCCTGGATCCGTCTATAACATTAAAGAAGTACATTGATGAACTAAATACAGTGTTGGATCAATTTTTACCTCTTTGGGAACTGCCACAGAAACATCTTTATTACAATAATCAAACTAACCATCATATATATATATATATATATATATATATATATATATATATATATATATATATATATATATATATATATTAGTGTGTATGTGTAGAAGGGAGGGAAATATTAAAAGGGGAGCAAGTGATGACTAGGATGACATAAATATTATATAGAAAATTATGGCATAGTCAGTGATGTGTTATTTCTTTCTTAATTGAAGTTACTGTTTGTGGTTATAATTTATTGTATATGTTCCATACAGTGACACTGACCTTATCATATCTTCATACCTTTTACGCCCAAAGGGCGTACAGTTCCAGCAAGACTTTTAAGCCACTTTCATCCCTGCCTATGACGGTGTTCACAGCATGGAAACATCACAACTTGTGATAAGTTACACGATATATAACCTTGACTGTGATCTTAGAAATCAGACTGTGATGTCACAATGACACGAAATGTTGACGGAATATATGCATGTACATGTAGTAATACTTTATTAAAGGCAGAATCTTTGTTCCAAGAGCTTTATCCTCTGTTAAATGACTAGAGCAGTTCTGACTTCAACTCACCTGAACGGTCCAGCCGGTAGGTTGATCCAGTCTTTGATCCTGTCATTCACTCAGCTAACATCCTTTGACCCCTGACCCTCACACACCCACTGCAGTTCCTCCAGATGCCAGCAACATGTGCCACGTCGAGGCGAATCATAGGAACAGTCACTGAGCTAATCGAGCCACAGAAAAAAATTGCATTTATGGACAGAAAATCAATGCGGTGTCTATCATTAGAGGGGCGGGGCCAAGGGTAATGGCACATTACAATACTCCCTGACAATGTCTGACTTTGATCTCAGTCATTCTCACTACTCATCTCAGTCAGTGCCTGACTTCTGTCTTGATGTATGATCACCACAGAAATACAGACAGCGTCAGAGCTACCCAGAGTACCGTCTGTCATCTCAGACTTCACAACAGGTTTCTCATTTTGTCTCATTGTCCTCCGCTAATGCGGGTCCGGATCACAGGCGCAGCAGCCTCAGTAAGGAAGCCCAGACTGTCCTCTCCCAGACACTTCCACCAGCTCTTCTGGGGGAATCCCAAGGCGTTCCCAGGGCACCCGAGAGATATAATCCCTCCAGCGGCTCCTGGGTCAACCCAGAGGCCTCCTCCCAGTCGGACATGCCCAGAAAACCTCCCAAAGGAGGTGTCAAGGAGGCGTCCTCACCAGATGCCTGAACTGCCTCAACTGACTCCTCTCACATGGAGGAGCAGCAGCTCTACTTTGAGCCCCTCCCTGATGGCAGTAAGGCTGCAACAACAAATCGCTAAATCGATTAAAAGTCGATTAATAAATTCGATGCCAAACGAATTTGATTATCGATAACTCATCGGCAAAGACATGAGCGTTTTTCAACATGTAATGCCGATCATATATAAGGGCAGGGACAAGTAAGCATTGCACGCACTAGCAACTGCAAATAACAATAACAATGGCGGCGTCCACTTCAGCAGCATGTGGCGGTAGGCTGAAAAGAGCTAAAGGCTGGGAGTGTTTCACTCTCATTAAAGAAAAGAATAAAATACTTGTAAACTTTGCAAGGAGGACTTCGCTTGGCACGAGAAAAGGGCCATCATGAATGAACACCTGAGCAGAAAGCAGGTAGGAGTTTTAGCAGAGCTGACTGAAGACTCTCCTCGGTAAGTTAGCTTGTGGGCTGGCCTGGAGCAGATGGAGTTGTCCTGGCTTTTAACATTTAAATGTACTTTCCACAGCGGAAAGCCTGGTTTCTTTTTACGGTTCAGTCCTGGTCAGGACTCGGGTCCCATCAGTCTATTTAGTTCTATATTTGTGCAACAGAAACATGAACGCAAAGATGTGATCAGTTCACTCAGCAGGTTGCTGATCCGGTCTGGGGCCGAAACCCTACGTGCGTGTATGTGTGTGTGTGTAATTACCGGATACAGTAGGCAGGTCTAGATCGGATCCGAGCTTTGAGCAGTAATAGAAACCAGACTTTAGCATGCAGCCCTGCACCTTAAGGCCAAGACATCTATGTCATCTGTACATCTATACCTGCTGTGCCAGATTATAGAACCAAGAACATGAAATGAGGCTGCATGGTGGTGCAGTGGTTAGTACTGTGGCCTCACAGCAAGAAGGTTCTGGAGGGGGGCTGGAGCCTATCCCAGCAGCTATGGGCGAGAGGCGGAGTTCACCCTGGACAGGTCGCCAGTCCATTGCAGGGCCAGTACATATAGACAGTCAACCATTCACACTCACATTCATACCTACGATCAATTTAGAGTATCAATCAGCCTCGTCCCCAATTGCATGTCTTTGGACTGTGGGAGGAAGCCGGAGTACCGGAGAGAACCCACGCAGGCACAGGGAGAACATGCAGACTAACATAGAAAGACCCCGTGCTCCAGCCGGGACTCGAACCCGGAACCTTCTTGCTGTGAGGCCACAGTGCTCACCACTGCACCACCATGCAGCCCCGGAGGAAACTCATTATCGCCTATCTTGTTCTTTCGGTCATGACCCAGAGCTCATGACCACAGGTGAGGGTTGGAACATAGATTGACCAGTAAATCCTGAGCTTTGCCTTTAGGCTAAGCTCCCTCTTTACCATAATGGACTGGTTTAGCACCCACACCACTGCAGACACTGCCCTAGTCCAACTGTCAGTCTCCTGCTCCATCCTACCCTCACTCATGAACAAGATCCCCCACCTGAAGCAGGACCTTCCCCCTTACCTGGAGTGGGCAGGCCACCCTTTTTCGGCTGAGGACCATGGCCTCAGACTTGGAGGTGCTTATGCTCATCTACGTTGCTTCACATTCGGCTGCGAACTATCCCAGTAAGAGATGGTGGAGGTTGGGGTTTGATGGAGCTAAGAGGACCACATCGTTGGCAAAAACCAGAGACGACGTCCTCCCAACACCAAACTCGACCCCCTCCACCACCTGGTTGCACCCAAAAATTCTGTTAATAAAAGTTATGAGCAGAACCGGTGACAAAGGGCAGCCTTGGCGGAGTCCAACCCTCACCAGGAAAAAAAAATCGGTCTTACTGCCAGCAACGCGTACCAGACACTCACTCCTTTGCTTGAGAGACTGAACGGCCCTTTGTAAGGGGCCATCCGCCCCATACTCGCGGAGTACCCCCACAGGGTGCTCCTGGGAACACGGTCATAAGCCTTCTCCAAATCCACAAAACACATGTGGACTGGTTGGGCAAACTCCCATGCCCCCTCCAGGACCCTAGCGAGGGTGAAGAGGTGATCCATGGTTACACGGCTGGAACGATAACCACACTGACACAATCTGAGGTTCGACTATCGCCCTGACCCTCCTCTCCAGTACCCTGGTGTAGACCTTTCCAGGGAGGCCGAGAAGTGTGATCCCCCAATAGTTGGAACACACCCTCTGGTCCCCTTTCTTAAAGATGTGGACCACCACCCCAGTCTGCCACTCCAAAAGCACTGCCCCCGATGTCCACACAATGTTGTAGAGACGTGTCAACCAAGACAGCCCCACAACATCCAGAGCCTTGAGATACCCAGGGCGGATCTCATCCACCCCCGGAGCTCTGCCATCACTGCTTCTGCAGTGGACATCCCCCACCCCCAAGTACTCCCCAACTCTGTTTCCTCCATTAAATATGTGCTGGTGGGATTTAGTAGTTCCTCCAAGTGTTCCTTCCACCGTTGACATCAGCAGACTTCCATCCTCACTGTAAACAGTGTGGGCAAGTTGCCACCTTCGGACGGTTTGCCTGAACCTTTTTGGAATGACCTCACAAACTCCTCCCATGCATGAGTTTTTGCCTCGGTACGGTCGGCTGCCTCTGGAGACTCACAAACCAGCCACACCCTCTAGGCCTCCTTCTTCAGCCTGATGGCTCCCATCACCTTTGGTGTCCACCAGCAGGTTCGGGAATTACCGCCACAACCGGCCCTAGCAGCCTTAGGGCCGCAGCTCACAAGAGCCACCTCGACAATGGCAGAGTGAAACTGGGTCCATTCGGACTCCATGTCCCCCACTGCTCCCGGGATGTGGTCAAAGCTCTGCCAGGGGGTGGGAGTTGAAGATCATCCTGACCCTGATTCTTTTGCTAGTTGTTCCCATCAAACCCTCATTACTCGTTTGGGCCTACCAGGTCCAAACGGTGTCTTCCCCTGCCATCTGATCCAGCTCACCACCAGATGGAGATCAGTTTACAGGTTAGCTCTACTCTTCACCCGAGTGTCCAGAACACGCGGTCGCAGATCAGATGATCCGACTATAAAATCAATCATAGACCCATCAGACAGGCAAAGAGGCAGAGAGTCTGGGCGCTATCAAAAAGCCCACTGTGGCCCTCCACCTCTCACACGCAGCAACTCCAGCAAAGGATAGAGTCCAACCCCTCTCAAGGAGTTGGGTTCCAGAACTGGAGCTATGTGTCGAGGTGAGGCAGACTATATCTAGCTGATAACACTCAACCTCCTCCACCAGCTCCCGCTCCTTTCTTGCCAGAGAGGTGTAACCTTTCTGGGCTGGGCCCAGCTGAGCCCCATGGGAGAAGGCCCGGCCACCAGGTGCTTGCCCATGGGCCCCTACCTTGGGCCTGGCTCCAGGGCGGGCCACCAGTAATCCTCCGGCTGGGTACACAAACTCTTTGTGGTCATTTATTTCCCATGAAGGGTCTTTTGAACCATTCTTTGTCTGGCCCTTTGCATAGGACCAGTCTGCCTTGGGTAACCCTACCAGGGGCAAAATTGCCCTGACATCATAGTTCCTAGGGTCCTCAGGTCGCTCAAATTCCTCCACCACAATAAGGTGACGGTTATTGGCGGAGTTCACAAAAAGTTAAAACATAAAAGTAGGACTTAATTTCATCAACTCTGGGAAGGTTCACTTGGAGTTAAGCATGTGCACTGGGACTTTAAAACACCAGCACCAATGGAGCCCCTATACTAGGATCCATCATGGCGGCTGCTTAAATACCTCACCTCTTTGGAACTAGAACCCTTGTGAGAACAGAACAATAAAATATACAGACACCAGTACTGACAGACAAAGCAGAACAACAAAACAATGTATAAAATGATACAAATACAAGTGTTGGGCTTCCACCCCAGAAACCCCACAAACTCCTTGGCAATTGAAGGCAAGTTTAAACAAATATATTTTGAGTCCAACTTGAAGGTCAGGAGCAGGGCCAGGAGCCGGACTAGGAGCAGGAGCAGGGTCAGGCTCAGGGTCAGGGCTAGGAGCAGGAATAGGAGCAGGAGCAGGGTCAAGATCAGGGCCAGGAGCAGGAGCAGGGGTCATCTCTTTTGAATTGTAAAAAAAAAACATAGTCCAGATACCACCCCTCTTGTGTCTAGGGGAGGAGGCCAAATGCTCCGGCCAACAGAGGCATTTCCTGGGCAGCTACAGACATCAGCAGACGGGGGCAAAATACCATCATGCTGCGGTCCAGACACTGCCTAAGAGGAGACCTGACCCAGGAGCCGTGGCCTTCAGCCGTGACTCACAGGTACACAAACATCACATTGGTCTAAACATAGATTTTACAGCAGAATGAAAGCAGGCTGAGAAATGTGGGGGTGTGTGTATATCTCCGTCAGGTTGTGCAGCCGGTGTCTCGGGATCAGCAGAGCTGCAGTAGCGTCTCCACCCAGACTAGCCAACCCGGCTGCTTTGTCTCCAGCACCCATGACAAGCTGCTGACCCCCGGATGCTATGTCCCTGCTGAGGAGCACCAGGACAGGAGGCTGAACGCTGTGAGTGTAACCATAGTCATCGTCACTAGTCTTGGATTGCCATCGCCTTCGCCATTGCCATCACCATTGCCATCATCATCATCATCATCCTTGTCATTGCTATCGCCATTGCCATCATCATCAATATTATTGCCATCATCATCGTAATCGCCATCAGCGGTAATCAGCGTCATCGACGCCATTGCTATCGCCATCGCCATAATTCCCATCATTGCTATCGCCATCGCAATAATTCCCATCATTGCTATTGCCATAATTCCCATCATTGCTATCCCTATCGCCAGCATCGCATCACAACATTGTCATCATCATTGCCAGCATCATCTCCTGCTTGTGTATCAGCCCCATGTACACACGCAACCAGTGACCACCCGCATGGTGAAGAGATGGTCCAACGAAGCTGAGGAGGCTCTGAAGGACTGTTTTGACACGACAGGTGGGAGGAATCCTGTGACTCTCACGGGCAGGACATTGACAGCCTCACAGGCTGCATCACGGACTACATTAACTTCTGTGTGGAAAACATCGTACCCACCAGGACTGTACGATGCTTCCCAACAACAAACCATGGGTTAACCCTGACGTCAAGGAGAAGAAGAGAGCCTTCAAGTCAGGGAACAGGGACGAGCTGAAAGCTGTGCAGAGGGAGCTGAGAAAGAAGATCAGGGGAGGGGGGGGCTGCTACAGGAGGAAGATGGAGGATCAGCTGCTGCAGAACAACACCAGGGCAGTCTGGCAAGGCCAGAAAGGACCATTTCTGGCCACAGCAAACCCAGCTCCCAGACTGGGGGGTCAACGATAGGGAACGATCTGAACCTATACTTCAATAGGTTTGATCAGACACCGACTCCCCCCCACCCCAACCAGTCTTCACTGCTGCGACCCCCCTCATCAACACCTCCAGGAGGCCATCACACCCTCATCCCCCCCACCCACCTTCACACCTCTGTCTACAGCACTCAGCTCCCAGCCTGACTCCTCCCTGACTACGCTCTTCATCCACTCACCATCACCACTCCTGAGCACAGAGCCCCCCTGCTCCAACCGGTCCCTCACAACACTTCAGGTGAGAAACCAGCTCAGGAGGATCAAGCTGAGGAAGACGCCCGGTCCTGACGGAATCAGCTCCAGGGTCCTGAAGTCCTGCGCAGACCAGCTGTGGGATAACTGATCCCATGTTCAACCTGAGCCTGAAGCTGGGGAGAGTGCCACAGCTGTACCCAAGACATTGCACCACAAGGACCACAGAGGCTACAGACCAGTGGCACTTACATCCCACCTGATGAAGACCCTGGAGAGGCTGGTCCTCGGACATCTCCGCCTCCTGGTGGGCTCATCCATGGACCCACTGCAGTTCACCTACCAGTGTGGCATTGGGGTGGATGATGCCGTGATCTTCCTCCTCCATCCAGCCCTCTCTCACCTGGAGAAGCCTGGGAGCACTGTGAGAATCAGGTTTTTGACTTCTCCAGTGCCATTCAGCTGGTGCTCCTGAGGGACAAGCTGGAGTATACAAGACTGGACCATCACCTCACATCCTGGAAACTGGACTACCTCACAAACCGCCCGCAGTATGCGAGGGCCGGGGACTGTGTTTCATACACGGTCATCTGCAGCATGGGGGCCCCGCAGGGAACGGTCCTGGCTCCGTTCCTCTTCACGCTCTACACTTCAGACTTCTCCCACCACATCCACCTGTCACCTGCAGAAGTTCTCTGATGACTCTGCCATTGTCAGCCACAAATGAGGACCACAAGGGGTACAGAGAACTGACCCAGGACTTTGTAGATTGGTGCCCAAGGAACCACCTCCAGATAAACGCAGGGAAAAACCAAAGAGTTGGTGGTTGACTTTCACAGGCAGACGCAGCCCCACCCAATGCCGGTGAAGATCCAGGGAATGGAGACTGAGATGGTGACATCTTATTAGTACCTGGGTGTTCACCTGAACAAACTGGAGTGGTCAGATGACACCGGGCCGTCCACAGGAAGGGTCAGACTCTACCTGCTCAGGAGTTTGAGGTCCTTTGGAATGGGGGGCACTCCTGAGGACCTTCTGTGACACGGTGGTGGTGTCGGCCATCTTGCAGGGGTGGTGTTTTGGGCAACAGCATAGCAGCTGCAGGCAAGAGGAGACTGTACAAACTGGTCAAGAAGGCCAGCTCTGTCCTGGGATGCCCCCTGGACCAGTGGACGTGGTGGTGGTGGTGGTGGTGGTGGGGGGGGGGGCCAAGCTGTCCTCTCTGTTGAGCACTGACTCCCACCCCATGAACACCACCCTGACAGCCCTGGAGAGATCCTTCAGTGACAGGCTCCTCCACCCTAATTCTGGAGGAGAGGTTTCACAGGTCCTTCCTACCTGAGGCTGTCAGACTGGACAACAAGCACTGGTCCCAGTGACCCCCCCTACCAGACCCTGGACAATCTTAGTGGGGAATACATAACATGAGCAATACTTAATACTGCACTGTGCAATAGCCAACACTCATGCTGCTAGTATTTATTGTAGTTGTTGTACTTTACGATCGTGTATTATAGGGTTTTTTAATTTAATTTATTGTAGTTTCTCCCATTTATTGCTCTGTAAATTTTCCACTGCTACTTCTGTTTTTTCTGCTGCTGTAAAAGGGACAATTTCCCCACTGTGGGACGAATAAAGGGTTATCTTATCATCATCATTTCCATCCATATCATCATCGTTGTAATCATAGATCGTTACAGTCTTGGACACACACACACACACACACACACACACACACACACACACACACACACACACGTGGACAGAAGGCCCTAATCATCTGATGTGATTGTATATTACTATTGCTAATAATATCAATACATCCTGTATTATCAAACTTGATCAGCTGATAAATATTTAATGTAGTAATTAACATTGAGGGGAAGCAAGGAAGCCATTTTGTTTGTGTTAGATAATAAAACACCGCCCCTCCCCCCCAAAGGTGGTTCGTCTGCAGGCCTTCGCCCGTCGCTGGCTGAGCTGCCGGCTGGTGGCGAGAATGAGGAGGGAGCAGGAATCCTGGATGGACTGGTTGGTCATGCAGGAGATCAGGAAGAGGGAGGAAGAAGAAGAGCAGCGAAGAGACCGTCAAGCCCACCAGATGAACCCACAGAAGAGGCGGGACTTCCACTTGCTGCATTACACCTTAAAGGAGTGGTGGACTGAGGAGGAGCAGCGCATCAATGCGACCCTGCAGGGAGCTGAGAGGAAGGCAGCACTCTGCAGGCTTCTGGAGCAAGAGACAGTACACATCACCAACATCGGACGCCAACAGACTGCCGTCCAGAACAGCAACAAAGACAAAGCTGTCAAGAACATCCTGGATAAGGTCAGAGGTCACCCTCTCCTGGCTCTCTTGATCCAGGCCAAGGCCATTCACATGTTGTCTAAAAGAATTTTCCTATTAGATGAGAAGCAGTTGTAATGTAGTAACAGTAACACCAGTAACAACAGTAACAACAGTAACAACAGTCACAACCTTCAGAGCAGACCCAAAACATGGTCATGAAACAGTCAGAACACTTAGAACACTGCCAGAACATAATCACAACTGTCACAACAGACTCTGAACAGAGTCGCAACGCAGATGCGACACAACCAGAACACAGTCACAACAGTCAGAACAATCTTTGGATGCAGCAAAGAGAACAGTGATGCTGTTTCCATGGTTACTTTTTGATATTGTCTGCTTTAGCGATAAGAGAAGTAGTATTAGTAACAGGTGTAGTAGTAGTATTATCAGCAGTAGCAGTGATTCAATACCAGCAGCAGTAATAGTAGGAGTGTGGAGACTGTAGACTTGATGAAAGCAGTGCAGCTGGGATTAATGTCCATATAGGACAAAAGATATTCCCCACTGAGCTGGGTCACAAGGTCACAAGGTCACAGGCTCACAGGGACGTGCGTTGTTAGAAGCAAGGTGACGAGGTTCGGCTGGACAAACATCATGTGAGGACTCTGCTGCTTCCCACAAGAGCCCAAGATGGTTGTGTAGTTCTCACTTGAGCTTGGACCTGCTGAAGGAGCGACAGTTATGTAGTAGAAGGTTCCTTCAACAAGTACAGTTACTCGTCTCAGCACAGGTCATAGTACCGTCAGCAGTTGGACTGACTCGTGTGTGTGTGTGCATGTGTGTGTGTGTTAGTGTGCGGCTCCTCTTCACTGGCGAGCAGCCGATGGTGGTTTAGTGAAGATGGACACTCTCCACACTATCAGGGCCAGAGAGCTGCGAGACCTGTACAACAGCGTCAGCCAGACCGCCGTCAGTCCAGAGCAGAGGGTCAAGATCCTGATGACCCTCAAACACACCATCCAGGTACCACACACTCACTCACTCACACACGCACACGTCTGCATGTGACTAAGTGAGTGGGTGTGTGCTTCTGAGTGTGTTTGTGAGTGAGTGTGATTGAGTATCTGAATTTGTGTGTGTGTGTGTGTGTGTGTGTGTGTGTGTGTGTGTGTGTGTGTGTGTGTTTGTTTGTGTGAAATCACTGACGTCTGTGTCCCCATTGGACAGGAGCACAGGTGTCAACTGACTGGTGACATTGTGGATTTGATGGACCGGGAAGTGGACCTGATGACCCGGGATGTGAGGGAGGCCAAGCTGGAGGGGTTGAGGAGGAGGATCTCCTCACTCCTCCTCCAGTTCATAAGAACACCTGCGTTTAACCCCGAGGTGGCCAAAGTGCTGAAGGTGAGTCCACACCTGTAAATAAATGAACAAAATGAAAGGATGGAACGAGCTCCTCTATGTGGACCATTAGGTTCCCCAGGATACCACCAAGTGGAGGAAGAAGACCGTTCAGTGCCGCAGCTGTCGATGTCACCAGGCTCTTCCCACCTCCATGCCTGGATCATGTGACCTGCTGCGAAGAAACCAACCCCCCCCTGCTGGAGGTTTGTCTCTTTAACTTTATGAGCTTCCATCATCCAAGTAATGTTGTCCTGTAGGATAGGGAGTGAGGATGGGGGTGGGGTGTCGTGCAGCACCTGGGGGGTGCAACAGGCATAAACAGTTATGTCTCCATCAATATATAGATGGGCAGCTTTGATTTTGACTTCCTGTCCTGTGACAGCAGAAGGTGAGCAGATCTTCGAGGGCCACTGTTCCTTTAAACCTTCACTTCACAGCGAGTTTCTAGCGCCAGAGCTAATCAGCTAACGGCTTCACTCACAGCCGTTTTCAAGTCAAGTCAGGTTTATTTCTACAGCGCCAAACCCCAACCAAAGTTCTGTCCTGACTCTGTCCAAGTAGAGCAGGTCCAGCACCTCCCTCCTTCAATGAACCTCCACCCAACAATTCTCCATCAGCAGCACATCCTGCAACAGCAGCCACCAGAACCTTCCTTTACCAGCAGGAAGGTGGAGCAGATCCAGGATCAGTGGGGACGGAGAGAGAGCAGGAGAGCAGGACAGAGACAAAGACAGAGAATGGAGGAGGACAAAGAAACAGAAGGAAAGAGAGGGACAGAGATAAAGAGAGAGAGAAAGGAGGAGAGACTGACGGACAGAGACAAAGACAGAGAATGGAGGAAGACAGAGAGACAGAAGGAAAGAGAGGGACAGAGATAAAGAGAGAGAGAAAGGAGGAGAGACTGATGGACAGACAGGGACGTGAGCAGGTGGAGCTACAGGTGGCAGCTGGAGCCTCTTCAGGTCTGGAGCCTCAGACAAATGGCTTCACTCAGCTGGGCTGGGAGGTCTCTAATTTATTAATAGAATGCGTGAACACACACACACACCGCTGCTGACACACCAGTGCTGAGTTTTGAGTGGTGGTCAAATACTGAAACAGCTGTTGCCTTGATGATGATACTGATTGACATTTACAGACAATACAGAGTTGCGAGCATTGAGCATTACCTTTCCTGTGTGGCTGTGAGAGGTGAACGGATCCCCGTCCCTCCATTCAAGGCTGGCAACACTCACTCATGGGTCAGAAATCTCTGAGCAACACGGAGACACAGAACTCCTCAGCCTCTATTTTCAAACAGGAATGTTCTCATTAACTGCTAAGAAAAAAGAGGTCTACATTTATTTTTAACTGGTTAGCCACTGTAACTGATGATAACTGTGAAATACTGTGATATGAGAATCTCATGCAGATGATTCTGCCGTTTCTGGTGCAGAAACACCCTGTTGTTTGAGTCCGCCTGGCCTGGACGAACACACCTTCGTCCCATTGGAACGTTCCCTGTGAGATTAATTGTAGTTGATCTAATTTCAGCTGCCCTGCAGATCTCACATTGTGGATTCTGAGCATTTTCCTGAGCAGTTGCAATATATTCTGTGTTTATTCAGGTGCACGATGACACGTTCATCCGCAACGTCACCCACATCCAAGAAGTGATGGCCAAGTTCCTGGACTCTTAGCCAGCTGCTGTCCATGGCAACCAGCTCGTCTCTCATCCAGCTCCATGGCAACAGGCAAGCATGACGCCACACACCCGCTCTGACCTGGTTAGGACACGCAGTTCTTCTCCCTTCAGTTGTGTTCACACAATCACGACGGAGCAGATGGAAACATCTGGGGAACTTGTTGTGCTTGTTTCAACTGATGTGATTGATGCAACCGACAGGAACCCTATCGGTGCTCCCCTGATCTCACAGACCTCCTGTTGTAAGTTCTTAGTTGGAGAACAAGCTAAAGGATGCATGTCAGGGAGCTCAGAGCTGAACAGATGGAGATCCGGTTGGGCACACGATCAAAATGGATGAGGGCGCAGCTCATGGTGGGGATGATGGAGCTGGCCCATCATGACTTGTGAGCCAGTGAACAGCGATTCCTCCAGTAGTTGAACTCTCCTCCACCAACAACACCCCCAAATTACTAATCATCCACAAGTTTACCGCTAAGCATGCTAGCCCTGCTTGTTAGCTGTGAAAGCTAGCAGCCCCTCACATCTCCAGCAGCAGTGCTAGAGCAGCGTCAGGAGTCGCATTGCCCACCTCTTTCCTGTAGGAGCAGATAAACACAAATCATCCTGCTGCAAAACTTACGGTGGGCAGAAGTGGTTGATAATCACCATTTTAAATTTCAAACATGATTTCATTAAACCACTGCTACATGTTACAATCCTTCCCGTCTGGTGCGACAGCGCAGTGGTGTCAGGCTCCACTGGGCAGCTTGTTCCACTGTGTGAGGGTGAGCACTGTGATCGCTGGTCCCATTAGAGCAGGGGTGTCAAACTGGTCCAGGACAGCGCCGTGTGGCTGCAGGTTTTTATTCCAGCTGAGGAAAAGCAACACCTGATCCAACCAATGAGCTGTGAGGACACAGCTTGATGGATTTCAGTAGATTCAGGTGTTGCTTTTGCAGCCACTCGGCGCTGTACTGGATCAGTTTGACACCTGTGCATGAGAGGGTCAGACGCCACAACCCGGGGAGAGCTCTGTGTTCTAATTGACGGGGTAGGGGGCGGAGCCTCCTGCTATTCCAGTGATAAAATTTGAAGTGGGTCCACATGACTAGCTGGAAGAAGGGAAGGGTTCTTAACATCTTTCAGGAGGTACCGGATTACCTGCACACTATAAATAATTTTCCTGTAAAATTACAGTAAAGAGCTGGCAGCAGGGAGGCCAGCTCTTTACTGTAATTTTAGGGTATTTATATTGACTTACAGTAGTCGTCAAAAAAACAGAAATGCAGTATATTTCTGTATTAACACTGTTAAATGCTTTTACGGTTTAATACAGTAAAAAAAATGCAGCATATTTATATTATTTGGAAATTATAATAATATTTTGTTTAAGTTTACTGTAGACAGGCACAGGCAATATCATACTGGATACCGCTACTTTAAAAAAAACGGAAAAAACAGAAAATAAACCCTGTTTGATGAGGCTGAGAGGAGAGAGGCATCAGTGCCAACGCAAGCTTGTGACTTGCAGTTTACTTTTTAAAGTTGTCCTGTGAGGTAGGGTTGTGTTTTTCCGTCTTAGTTCTGGTGGGAGTCTGGGTGGACGGCCGGATTCAAATCTTGTGGATCCAGGAGAGATGGCCATCGGTTTGTTAGCCGCTGCTCCTCTGCAGCATTGTTTCAATGGAGCCACTGTCAAACATTTACAAACAAATATTATACAACCAGGAATGTACGATATACTCTCCAAGCTAATGCTTGTAAAGCTAATAATACCACTTCTCTTATGGCTCGATGTGGCAATGCCAGACTGTCAAAACAACACGTGGACAGAGAGCAAAATTAAGGAGAACTCACTGCTCTCTATCAAGTCCAGGAGTTTCTTCAGGAGCATGGAGACGTGTGTGTTGACTGCAGAAGACTTCTTCTGGATGGTCACACCTTTCTTCTTGGACACCTTGCCCCTTTTGGCCTTTGTCCCCCAACATACAGAGACGAAGAACCATTCACACTCACATTCATGCCTTCGGTCAATTTAGAGAATCAATCAGCCTCGTCCCCAAATTGATGTCTTTGGACTGTGAAGGAAGCTGGAGTACCAGAGAGAACCCAGCAGGAACAGGGAGAACATGGAGACTCACCCAGAAAGACCCCGTGCTCCAGCTGGGGCTCCACCCAAAACCTTCTTGATGGGGGGCCACAGTGAGGACCACTGCTCCACTGGGCTACTCCATCAAGTATCATCAAGTGGAATTATAATAAAGCCTTAGTCCAATACCCTGTGTGTGTGTGTGTGTGTGTGTGTGTGTGTGTGTGTGTGTGTGTGTGTGTGTGTGTGTGTGTGTTGTGGCTTCAAATTTCTAATACCATTTTATATTAAAAAATACAAACACATTAATTTAGTTTCTCATAACCACATAATGGTGACAAGGAGTAAAGGGGGTCTATCTCTGAATGAATCCAGGCTCCAGGCGGCCTCATCCTGGTACTGAAGGTTGAACATGCAAACACAGCAGCGAATCCTTTTTGCAAATGTTGGTGTGACGCCCTCAGAGATGACGTGGCCCTCGAGGGTGACCCTCCAACCTCCACTGGGACTTGCCCTGTTGCACCTGAAACTGCAAGTCCTAGCAACTTGAAAATGCATCTAACCGTATGTAAACATTTGTAAACTCAAGATGAATGACCACCATGCTATAGAATGTGGCTATCAATGAAGCTAAATGAAATGTACACCATGAAGTATCAGGCCAGGACTTGCAGGAAGACTGAAAGTTGTCTCAACGTCTGCTGCAGTGGCAGACACCTGCAGGGAACAAATAAGTACATACAAGACTTTTTAAGACAAAAAATCATAAAAGGTAAATAATTGGTAAAAATAGGAAGAAACAGAAAACTTACATCTGCAAGAAGGATCAGCCCGGTTAGGTCCTCTCCAAAGTGAGCCATGAGCAGCTGAGCAACACCAAGTGCCACCTCATCATCTTCCCCCTTGGAGACGACATCCTTGACAGCTTTGTTAGCAGGTATTCCATGAAACATTGAGTGATGGCTCTTCCACATTCTTCCATAGCGAGTTCCAAGCTATGAAGCACGTCGACGTCTGTCAGCAACCCTAAATGTGCATATATTTTATACCTTGGCATGAAAAGAAAAGGCCATTTGCTTTTCAGATCTTCGATGTCAGGTGGTGGAAGTGGATTTATATGGCGACGTTGTAGAGAGAATTGGAGCTCCATTAGATTTTTAACCTTGGCTCTTTCTGCTCCGCCACCACCCTCTTGCCTGTAAATCTCCACCCGTCTCTGGTGGTGGTGCTCCACAGTCTCATCAGTTTCTTCTGGGGAAGCTCTGGTTGAAATCTTGTGCAGCCATATGTGTCAGTTGGACCCCTCTTCTGTGCGAAGGATCGCTGGTGTGGAAAGCTTCCACCACAGTTCACATTCTCAATGCGGTTTTTCACTTGAATCCAAAGTGATGTGGAACCTCCACCCAGAGGTGACCCATCTGGTGTCAGGTCAGCAGAACCCTTTGGGTACTGCCTGATGATATTTTGAACCACTGTTAGGCACTGGGCACGAGTGGGGTTAGCATCATACCTTCTCATTCATCTACCAGTACTCGTGCCATTTGGCGTCGCTCCACTGGTTTCGGCCTCTCGCCGTCTGCCATTGCAGAACAAATCTCCTGTGGCATTTGTTCCCAAGGCACCTGGAATGTTTCTGGCCATGTTTTCAGTATCTGGGATGTGGAAGGTCTGTTGCTTGGCTCGCAGTTTCTTACCTGGTTTGAACATGAAGCAACGGCCAATAGCTGTGATGAGCTAGAATGAGGTGGCGTGCTTCATGATGGCAATGAAGACTCACATGCTGACAAATCACTACTCAGTGGTGATGAAGTTGGACTGGCTTGTAAATCCAATAGAACTGTCTTGGTGTCTAAAAACAAACAAATCATGAGTGCACCCAATCAATAAGCTATATCAGAGTTAACTCTTCTTATACTGGGCATATTTGAAAAGTTTAAAGGTGAATTATGTGGTTAAGAAAAAAAGCCCACTAATGATTAAAAAATATAAAGTTGTCCAGAACACAGTTTGAAGCTAGAAAGTTGGCAGGGCCAGCAGAATGTAGACAAAATAAAACAGGAGGACATTGAGGTGTCCAATGTCTCTTTGTTTGTTCAGTTTAATCAGTCAATAAAATGAATCCGATGTTTTCATTCAATTTTAAATGCATGAAAATTAAGAGTGGAAGATTTTTCTCTTTTCATTAACATTTCTTGCCCAAACCAACACTGAGCCCCCTTAACACAGGAGGAGCTCACGCATCAGGAGGAGAGTGAGAGGAAGCAGTGAGGCATTCTGGGTGACAGTTCAATGTAAAAAAGCTGCCTGATACAAAGCGTTGATTTGATTTGATCCAATATGAGGGGGGCACCCTCCTAAATGTTGATGAAGATGAACTGGATGAACTCAGGATGGTCTCTGGTACATTCAATGTGGCTCCCACTGTTCATGGATTAATTATGGCCATTCCCTACACCTGGGCCCTCTGTTACTATGGTATCCACCTGATACCAGAGTTTTGAAAGTACTAGTGCATCCCCACTTGAATGCCACACTAAACTAGCCACACAGTACCTAGTTTGAATGGATCCAGGAGTTTACGGCGCTGGCTAACAGGTAGCAGATCAGCAGTGTTTTCCTTTTCCACATCTTTGAAGTCTTCTGTTGACTCCAAGCCGCAGCTTTGAAGTTTCAATATTATTTGCCACTGGGTCTCTTCAGACACATTTGGTAAAGTTTTGCTGGTGATCTCTTTGATTTCTTCACTCAAGTTGGCCATCATTCTGGAGCAGAGGGAAAGAATGGTGAAGAATTATCGGTGGTGAGCCATGGACAGTGTGGATGAGCTGGGGAAGGATATTTGATTGATGTGTACAGTTTGTAATCAGCATTAAGAACTGAAATTGGTCTAAATGACCCACAGTCCAATCTGTCTTTTCCCTCTTTGGGATATAAATAGTGGCCTCTCTCCATGATGACAGGATTTTTCCACCCTTTCAAGCTGTAGTAAGTATCTGGAGAAGACTTGGCATCAACTCTAGCCTGAAAGTCTTGTACCACTCAGACCTTAACCATCTGGGCCGGGTGATTTATCTGTTTTTAACCCAGAGATCGCGTCTTTCAATTCTCTCATTGTTATTTCAGCTATTAATTCTGTATTTTGGTGTTCCAACAGGACAGGCAAATTGAGAGATCCTAAAAATTGTTCAGTGTGGTGTCCATCTTCTATGTGTGGTTGACTACGTAGTCGCTGGACCCATTACTTTGTAAATGGTATTATCGGCCTGCTGTTTTTGTAATTTCCTTGCCAAGAGCTTTGCAAATTTTGAACCAGTTTCATAGTATTTCTGTTTCTATAGATCATCGTTTTTCTATATCCTGTTCATAAAGATTATTTATTTCACCCCTAATTTCCTTCAGTTTTGGGATGAGATTCAGATTAGGTTCCTTTTTATGCTTTTTCTCTAGTTCTTTTAGTTTTCCATTTAATTTTGATAATCTTGATTGTCTCTCCTTCTTTTTACTTGTGCAATAATTTCCCCCCTAAAGACTGCCTTCAGTGTGTCCCAGACAATTTCTGAACTTACTTCACCATTGTTGTTCTCTTCTAAAAACATTTTTATTTCTTCTTTGGTCTGTGTTTGAAATTGCAAATCGTTTAGAATATTTGAGTTTAACCTCCATCATGTATTTCGAGGGTTGTTGTTGATTTGCAACGACAACAAAAGTGGTGCAGGGTTAGACAAATCAATATTTCCAATTTCACTGTTATGTATTCTTTGGCGATCTCTTTTAATAACAATGAAAACCTCTATTCTGGAATGGACTTCATGCAGATGAGAATAATGGGATAGTTGGATAGAAATCTTTCTAGAGGTCTTTTATCCCCACCTCTGACATGAGAACCTTAGGTTTCCTATGTACAAGGGTCCAAGTAGAGTCTTTTGAGGAGTTAAGCCTAGGATTAAATCGTATAACCGATCACCATAAAAATACCTGTTACCTGTCATTAACTCCAACATTTTCTTGTAAAAAGAAACATGACTACCTGGGGGAGCGTCAACATTCAACAATGTCATCTGCACCCCTTCTATCTGTCCTTAAATTAATAAGTACCTTCCTTCCTTATCCCTTATCTCTGTAAGTTGTTCAAATGGACTCTATGTGATATTAACATGGCTGCCCCCCTTCTGTGACCTGATTTGTAGGATGAATTGAACCCTTTAGAAAAGCCCACTCTCTTCAGCTTGTCATGTTGGGTAGGAGTAAGATGAGTTTCCTGCAGTAAAACTATTTTTGCATTTTCTTTTTTTCTTTTTGTCAAGATCTTACTCCTCTTAACCAGATTTAAGACCCCGTTTACATTAAATGAAATAATTTTAAGGTGATGGTTGTTAGCCATGGTCTCCTGTCGATGTTACTGTCATTAAAGGTCTCCCTTCATAACCACCAGTATTCACAACATTATACATCCCTTTGACTCTCGTGAACATCGAGAAACTTACATAACAACATCAGAACCAAAACAAAACAACTTGCAACGGGGTTATGTTGTCCACACAATCCTTTGCTTCCAAAATTGAGGGCCATCCTAAACGAGGCTTTGAGGGGCTCAAGGTGTTCGAGCGCCCATAAAGGGTTAACCCGCCCTCTGCAGAGAGTAGGGCCCTTTGAGATGGCTGCATGTAGTTATAACTGAGATAAGGAAGCATCAGTAGCAAAAATTATTCAGTGACTGATCGCTATATGCCCTGACATATTCAACAGTTAAAATTAAGAAGTGGGAGTTGTTAAACTTCAAATTAACCAGCAGTATATTTGGCAGTCGATAATCAAAACTTAATGTGTACTACCACTCGTATACGTATCAGTGTCCCACTTAGACTGTAGCCCACCGTTCAATCACCTGTAGCTGATCTCAGTCTGTATTCCTGTAGTTTCTCTTTGAAACGGGCCTGGAGAGAGGTGCTCGTTTGCTGCATAGCATCCCTACCGCTTGGAGCTCCGGAGCGTTGGCCCCCTGTCACCTGCCATGTAGATAGGAGTTGAAGCTCTCGCTGGTCCGGGTCAGCCGCAGCAGGCACGACGGTCACTGGGAATCCCAGCGACGCCGTGTCTGCTGTAGCCTCTGCTGCGCTCTGGTACAGGTGGGTGCCTTCGCTGTAAAAAGCCCGGAGCCTCGCTGGGTAGGGGGTCTGGTACATGGCTCTCTTCTCCTTCAATATTTTCTTCACCTCAGCGTATTCAGCATGCTTCTTGAGAATTGTAGGAGGATAATCGTGATCCACGAAGAAGCGGGTGTTATTGTGGAAAACCTCTCTCTTCAGCTAGGCTCTGCGTATTACCTCCTCTTTTGCTTGGTAGCTGGCTAGCTTAGCGATGATAGACCGGGGTCTCACCTGTGGATCGGTTGGTGTAAGAACTAGCGCTCTATGAGGTCTCTTGATTTTAAGGTTTTTAAATTTCAGCAGATTCTCCAGGAATCTCTCTCGCTCTCCGGAGTTGCAGTATAAGCTCCCTCTCCTGGTAGTAATGGACCTGGGTGATGATGGCACGAGGCTTGGCTCTGTCCCGGGGTGGCGGTCGCAGGGTCCGGTGAGCCCGGTTAATCATAACCGAAGATTGGAAGTTGTCTTCTCTGAAAACTTTCGGTATCAGGGCCTCAACAAACTCCATTGGATATCCACCTTCTTCCTGTTCAGGTATGCCGACAATTTTGATGTTGTTACAGCGTGACCGGCCTTCAAGATGATCCACCTTGAGCTTGAGTGCCTCATTTTCATTCTTCAGGCTGGAAACTGCCTTTTCCAAACAACTTATATGAGAGTCCTGCTCCAGCACTTGCCCTGCGATGTTCTCCACCTTGTCCAGCAGCTCCTTTTGAGAGCCTCGAGTGGCCGGTAGGGTCTGTTCCAACTTGTCAACTAAGCCATTAATATGACGGAGAATCTTGTTGGAGACCTTCTCCCACACCAGTGTTAACTCATCCATTACATCACCTGTAGCTCGGCTGGGAGAATCACCGCTAGCATCATTGGCATTAGCATTAGTCGAAGTTGGTCAGAGCGACTAAACGTCTTTAGACTTGCTCCTAGGCATTTCAAAGAAGAGCAAACAAACCAGCCAATATTCCTTATGTCAAGTTAACCAGGAGCGATAAGAGACTGTCAAATTATTAATTTCTAAAACTTGGCACGGAGGAGCATCTGAATGCACGTGTACTCCATGAGCTGCTCACTAGTGCCCCGCTATGGACAACCCTTCTATGGGCTGCTAAAGCCCCCTGATGACGTCCTAAAGTGCTGTGGTCTGCTCCACTGCCACAGAGAAGACAGAGCGACTGGCTGATGTTGAGGGACCAGAGCTACAAACGAATACGTGTCTGTTTTGATCTGAGGAGCATTCCTCCTGATCAGTAATGGATCTCTGACCACAACAGTGAAACGGTGCTCAAGACCTTAATGACATGCAGATGTGTTCAGTGCGTCCTCCACATGCTGCTGGCTGGGCCTCCCTGAGTTTCTTTCTCAGGTTCTTTTCCTCGTGTTTCATTGGAACATCTTAATTTTTAAACACTAATCTCCTGCTGTTTATGTTTGTATCTGTGGTCAAATTAGCATCCCTCCATGTTCTCCCTCTTCTCCTGTTCAGGGTGGTGGGGGTGGAGCCTATCCCAGCAGCCTTCCCCCTGGACAGGTCACCAGTCCATGGCAGGGCCAACACGTAGAGACAGACAACCATTGGCTCTCCCAGCCACGCCTTGTTGCACTTTGTAGTTTGGCGTTGGTGTCTCGCAGTCTCTCTGTGTTTCCACAGATCCACCAAAGCCCCAATCGCCGCCTGCATCGCCCCCCCCTCTTATTCCCTACTGTTACACCGGCCTGCGCTCCCCTCCCATGAACCAGTCTACCATCCAGTCCCCCATCAAGCTGGCTTGCTCTCCCTGCCTCCCCTCCCATGAACCAGTCTACCATCCAGTCCCCCATCAAGCTGGCTTGCTCTCCCTGCCTCCCCTCCCATGAACCAGTCTACCATCCAGTCCCCCATCAAGCTGGCTTGCTCTCCCTGCCTCCCCTCCCATGAACCAGTCTACCATCCAGTCCCCCATCAAGCTGGCTTGCTCTCCCTGCCTCCCCTTCCATGAACCAGTCTACCATCCAGTCCCCCATCAAGCTGGCTTGCTCTCCCTGCCTCCCCTTCCATGAACCAGTCTACCATCCAGTCCCCCATCAAGCTGGCCTGCTCTCCCTGCCTCCCCTTCCATGAACCAGTCTACCATCCAGTCCCCCATCAAGCTGGCTTGCTCTCCCTGCCTCCCCTCCCATGAACCAGTCTACCATCCAGTCCCCCATCAAGCTGGCCTGCTCTCCCTGCCTCCCCTTCCATGAACCAGTCTACCATCCAGTCCCCCATCAAGCTGGCCTGCTCTCCCTGCCTCCCCTTCCATGAACCAGTCTACCATCCAGTCCCCCATCAAGCTGGCCTGCTCTCCCTGCCTCCCCTCCCATGAACCAGTCTACCATCCAGTCCCCCATCAAGCTGGCTTGCTCTCCCTGCCTCCCCTTCCAGAAGCTTCCTTCTTCAGCTGTTATTAACATTTCCATGTTTCTTCCATTCTGTGTTATAAACTGTTTTCTTGTCTGTACCAACATCTCCTGCACGTCTGTCCCTCCTGGGTGAGGGATCCTCCTCCCCTCCTCACCCTGAGGTTTCTCCCATTTTTCCCTGTTCAAGGTTTTCTATGGAGTTTCTCCTCAGTCGATGTGAGGCTCTGAGGGCAGAGGATGTTGTTATGATGCCATGAAGCCTGGAGACAAACTGGTGGGGAAAACAGGCCACAAAGAAAACTACCTTGCCTTGCCTATGGTCAATTTAGAGTATCCAGTTTGCCTAGTCGTTGGGACCAAAACTATTTATCCAAAATAATAATGATAGTTGCAATGTGTAGTTTAGTTAAATTAATTTTATTTGATGAGGGGCGCATGCGCACGCTGCGACCGGTAGGGGGGTTTCGGTGTCCCTATTTGTTGTGTTTGGAGTGATTTTATAAGTGATCTATATGTTTTTATGCTTTAATCGTCATGGACAAGTGCTTTTAGGTGTCTTTTTATTGATCGGTTGTGATGGAGCTGTTTTTCCTCGTTGTTTTATGGACTTTGAGCTTTCTGCCATTGGGATGTGGCGGGATCGCACTTCCTGGTCCGAGGACACGTTACACTCGGGACTTTCTTCTGCAGTGGAACATACAGGGTCAGATCGCTGGGTCATCGTCAGATCCCCATCTGCCTGACATACCAGAGGAAATATGACGGAAAGACAGCGTGAACTCTGGCAGCGATTATAAGACAAGACCGAAAATAAGGAAGCGGGGTAAAAGGGGAGGAGTCAGGCTGCACCTCAAGAAGTGACAGCTTACTCGTCTTCCCCTCCCCTCTCTGATCCTGGGGAACGCACAGTCTCTGCGGAATAAACTTGACGAGCCTCAAGGAAATGCTCCTTTTTTCCCGTGACTATAAGGACTGTTGCATCATGGCGTTCACGGAGTCCTGGTTCACAGAGCAGGACTCAGATGCCGATCTTTCTATTGATGGATTTGGAGTCCCAATTCGCCAGGATCGGAACACAGAGACAACAGGGAAATCAAGAGGAGGGGGCGTGTGCATGTACGTCAACAAGCGCGACTGCACCTCTGTGACAGTGAGGGAGAGTCTCTGCTCATCTGACGTAGAGCTCCTGTCAGTGTCGCTCCGTCCATTCTACCTGCCTCGGGAATTCCTCCAGATATTCATCACAACGGTGTATATTCCCCCCAAAGCAAACCCGACAACTGCAACTAGCACCATATTTGATGTAGTTCAGAAATTACAATCCATGTCACCTGAAGCACCAAATTTCATAATGTGAGATTTTAATCATGTGTCACTGAACTCAGATTCAGATGACTTTATTTATCCCCGAGGGGCAATTAAAGTACGGTACAACTGAGCAGCATGACATTAAAAAAACAATAGGAAAAAAAAAACAAAAAAAAACAGGGACATGACAGTGGGAATAAATAAGAGAATAAAAATAAGATTAAAGATAAAAATACAATAAATATACTACATACAGTATGTACACAATGTAGAATGAAGAGTAAGGTGACTGGAGTGAGTGAATAAAGTGCAGACAATGTAAACAGTATAAACAGTGTAACAGTGAAGACAGGATATTGAGTAGTCCGGGGAGAGTATGTAGGTGTGTGTGTGTAGGGTGTGTGTGTGTAGGTGTGTGTGTGTAGGTGTGTGTGTGTAGGGTGTTGGTGTGGGGAAGGTGTTAGCAGCTGGAGTTAAAGAGAAGAATGGCTTTGGGGACAAAAGTGGCTTTCCTCCTCTCAGTTCTGCAGGCCACACAGCGGAGGCGTCGCCCAGAGGGGAGCCATTCAAATGCAGAAGAAAATGAAGAAGTCCTGAAAGAACTTTTATCAATATGTGACTTGCACAACTAGGAGAGATAAGACATTGGACCTCTGCTATGGTACAATAAAGGGAGCATATAAATCAATTCGGTTGCCCCCATTAGGTTCTGCTGACCACAACCGTGTGCTCCTTCTCCCTACTTACAGAACTGTGCTAAAAAGGGAAAAATTCAGACCAAAGAGGTCAAGATCTGGTCTGAGGATTCAACTGCTTGTCTCCAAGGCTGCTTGGACAGCACTGATTGGGAGATGTTTAAGGACTCATGCACAGAGATTGATGAACTCACTGATGTAGTCTGTTCGTATGTGACTTTCTGCGAGAGCATCATCATTCCCACCAAAACAATTAAGGTGTGCCCCAATAATAAACCCTGGATGTCGAAGGATGTCAGGGTTCATCTACAGCAGAAGAGGCTGTCTTTTAACCAGGGGGAACCTTCTGAAATAAATGCAGCTAAAAGAGAGCTGAGAAATGAAATTTTACGGGCCAAACAGAGGTATAAGGCTAAAATAGAGAGCAAACTAGCACAGAACCCTTCTGCAGCCTGGTCCGGAATGAAAACAATGGCAGGCATACAGCAGACAAAGAGCACCTATCTCTCCATGGACGGTTTTGGGTCAAACTGTGAATTAGCCAGTGCCCTTAATCATTTCTATGGGCGATTTGACAAGTTTGACTTTGGTAAGGAAACCGAAAGCCTGAGGTATAAGCTGAAAAATGATCATGAACACCTCATACTAGAACAGAGAGAAGTGGAAAAGTCTCTCCTCTCTCTCCAAGTAAATAAAAGCCCTGGCCCTGATAGAATCAGTGGTATTTTACTAAAGTCATGTGCACATCAATTGAGCTCTATCTTTTGTTACCTTTTTAATATGTCGCTGAGGCAGCAAAAGGTGCCCAGGCTGTGGAAACAGGCCACCATTATTCCTGTTCCCAAAGTTAGCAGACCAACATCTCTGAATGATTTTAGACCAGTTGCTCTTTCCTCCCTTTTAATGAAGACATTAGAAAGACTGGTTAAATCAGAGCTTTTAAAAAGGACTGCACATGCTATTGACCCTCTGCAATTTGCTTATAGGGCCCATAGAAGTGTGGAAGATGCCACACTTACCCTTTTAAATCTTTTATTTAAACACTTGGAGGGGAAGAAAACCCACGCTAGACTCACTTTTATTGATTTTTCATCTGCTTTTAACACCATCCAACCGCACATTTTAGCCACAAGGCTTATTGAGCACTTTCACCGAAGCAATAACCTGGTGGGTTGGATTTTAGACTTTTAACAGAGAGAACTCAGAGAGTCAAGGTGAATGGAGTTTTATCTGAGTCGCTATGCTCTTCTACTGGCTCACCACAAGGATGTGTTCTTTCCCCCTTACTTTTTATTTTTTATACAAACATGTACAAAAGTACTTATGAAAACAGGCACATTTTGAAATTTGCAGATGATACTGTCATTGCACGTCTGTTGTCAAACAGTGAATCCAGCCATGGTCCTGTTTTGAAAGATTTTATTGATTGGTGTGATCGTTCCTTCTTGGTGCTTAATACAGCCAAAACAAAAGATATGATCATTGATTTTAGACTACAGGCTGTAAACCATGATCCCACCGTCATGAAGGGTCAACCTCTGGAATGTGTTGAGAGTTACAGATACCTTGGGACTGTCATTGACTCGAAACTAACTTTCAACTTAAACTGTGAAGCTGTGTGTAAAAAGGGACATCAGCGCTTGTTTTGACTTCGGAGACTGGCCCGTTTTAACATTGATAGATCTGTGCTGACCCTGTTTTATTGTGCTTTTATCGAGTCTTTTTTATCCTTCGCCCTGGTCTCTTGGTTTGGGAATTTGTCACTTCAAAACAAAAACTCACTAAACCAAATTATTAAGTGGTCTGGCCGGCTTATTGGAGAGCCCCAACTCCCCATTACAGAACTGTACAAGAGGCAGTTACTGAGGAAAGCGAACTCCATACTGGGGGATCGCTCCCACCCCTTAAATGATGAGTTCCCGCTCCTCCGCTCTGGCCGCAGATTCAGCGTACCAAAGGGTCACACAAAGCGGTACAGAATCAGTTTTATACACAGAGTGGTCGGAATTTTAAATGACCATAAGTCTAGAACATTGGGTACCGGACATAAATCTATATAAAGTTATTTATAACTGATTTATATGGATTTTACTTCTGATGTTTTCATTCAGATCAAAGGACGCACTGACAAGCACTTTTACCATGTTTTTATATTTGGATAGATTTTTTTTTTTGGATTGATTTTATTTGATTGATTTTATTGTATGGACCTGGCTGGTATGTCTAGTGTGGAGATGTGAGTGGTATGAGGGGATTGCTGAATTCCTGCCTGCAAAACAAATTGACCCTCGGGTACAAATAAAGAAACCTTGAACCTTGAACCTTATTTGCAGATGACACAAAAATTTTCTTTTCTGGTGAGGATTTAATGCAACTTTTGAGATTTGTCACTTCAAGGCAAGGCAGTTTTATTTGCAGCCTGTTTTCCCCACCAGTTTGTCTCCAGGCTTCATGGCATCATAACAACATCCTCTGCCCTCAGAGCCTCACATCGACTGAGGAGAAACTCCATAGAAAACCTTTAACAGGGAAAAATGGGAGAAACCTCAGGGTGAGGAGGGGAGGAGGATCCCTCACCAGGAGGGACAGACGTGCAGGAGATGTTGGTACAGACAAGACAACAGTTTATAACACAGAATGGAAGAAACATGGAAATGTTAATAACAGTTGAAGAAGGAAGCTTCTGGAAGGGGAGGCAGGGAGAGCAAGCCAGCTTGATGGGGGACTGGATGGTAGACTGGTTCATGGAAGGGGAGGCAGGGAGAGCAAGCCAGCTTGATGGGGGACTGGATGGTAGACTGGTTCATGGGAGGGGAGGCAGGGAGAGCAAGCCAGCTTGATGGGGGACTGGATGGTAGACTGGTTCATGGAAGGGGAGGCAGGGAGAGCAGGCCAGCTTGATGGGGGACTGGATGGTAGACTGGTTCATGGGAGGGGAGGCAGGGAGAGCAAGCCAGCTTGATGGGGGACTGGATGGTAGACTGGTTCATGGGAGGGGAGGCAGGGAGAGCAAGCCAGCTTGATGGGGGACTGGATGGTAGACTGGTTCATGGGAGGGGAGGCAGGGAGAGCAAGCCAGCTTGATGGAGGACTGGATGGTAGACTGGTTCATGGAAGGGGAGGCAGGGAGAGTAAGCCAGCTTGATGGGGGACTGGATGGCAGACTGGTT
>NC_141331.1:29166571-29174071 GCF_037954235.1 Aulostomus chinensis
ATAGGTGGATAGATACATAGATAGATGGATAGATGATAGATGGATAGATACATAGATAAATGGAAAGATGATAGATAGAAAATAGATAGATAGGTGGTAGATAGAAAGATAGATGATAGATAGATAGATAGATAGATGGATAGATGATGGATGGATAGATGATAGATGGATAGATACATGGATGATAGATTGATAGATAGATGATAGATAGATAGATGATAGATAGATGGATAGATGATAGATGGATAGATGATAGATGGATAGATGATAGATGGATAGATAAATAGATAGATGGATAGATAGAGGATAGAAAGATGATAGAAAGATGATAGAAAGATAGATAGGTAGATGATAGATAGAAAGATAGATAGATGGATAGATGATAGATGGAAAGATGATCGATGGATAGATAGATAGGTGGATAGATAGATGATAAATAGATAGATAGATGATAGATGATAGATAGAAAGATAGATGATAGATGGATAGATACATAGATAGATGGATAGATACATAGATAGATGGATAGATGAAAGATGGATAGATACATAGATAGATGGATAGATGATAGCTGATAGATGATAGATAGATAGATAGATAGATAGATAGATAGATAGATGGATAGATGATAGATAGATAGATGGATAGATGATAGATAGATAGATAGATGATAGTTGGATAGATGGTAGATAGATAGATAGATCATAGATGGATAGATGCTAGATAGATAGATAGAAAGATGATAGATGGATAGATGATAGATAGATAGATAGATAGATGATAGATGGATAGATGAAAGATAGAAAGATAGATAGATGGATAGAAAGATAGATAGATGGATAGATTATAGGATAGATAGATGGATAGATGATAGATAGATGGATGATAGATGGACAGATGATAGAAAGATAGTTAGATGATAGATAGATGGATGATAGATGGATAGATGATAGAAAGATAGTTAGATGATAGATAGATAGATAGATTGATAGATGATAGATGGATAGATGGATAGATGATAGATGGATAGATAGATTGATAGATAAATGATAGATAGATGATAGATAGATAGATAGATGATTGATAGATAGATTGATAGATGGATAGATGATAGATAGATAGATGATAGATAGATGATAGATAGATAGATAGATAGATAGATGACAGATAGATAGATGGATGGTAGATGGATAGATGATAGATGGATAGATAGATAGATGATAGATAGATAGATGCATAGATAGATGATAGATGGATAGATAGATAGATGATAGATAGATAGATAGATGCATAGATAGATGATAGATGATAGATGATAGATGATAGATGGATAGATACATAGATAGATGGATAGATGATAGATAGATGATAGATGGATAGATAAATAGATAGATGGAAAGATGATAGATAGAAAATAGATAGATAGATGGTAGATGATAGATTGATAGATGATAGATGGATAGATAGATGGATGATAGATAGATAGATAGATAGATGGATGATAGATAGATAGATGATAGATAGATAGATGATTGATGATAGATGGAAAGATGATCAATGGATAGATAGATAGATGGATAGATAGATGATAGATAGATAGATGAAAGATAGAAAGATAGATAGATGGATAGAAAGATAGATAGATGGATAGATTATAGATAGATAGATGGAAAGATGATAGATAGATGGATGATAGAAAGATAGTTAGATGATAGATAGATGGATGATAGATGGATAGATAGATTGATAGATGATAGATGGATAGATGGATAGATGATAGATGGATAGATAGATTGATAGATAAATGATAGATAGATGATAGATAGATAGATAGATGATTGATAGATAGATGGATAGATGGATAGATGATAGATAGATAGATGGATAGATAGATGATAGATAGATAGATAGATAGATAGATAGATGATAGATAGATAGATAGATGATCGATGGATAGAGGATAGATAGATAGATGATAGATAGATAGAGGCATAGATAGATGATAGATGGAAAGATAGATAGATGATAGATACATAGATAGATGGATAGATGCATAGATCGATGATAGATGGATAGATGATAGATGGATAGATACATAGATAGATGATAGATGGATAGATAAATAGATAGATGGAAAGATGATAGATAGAAAAAAGATAGATAGATGGTAGATAGATAGATAGATGATAGATAGATAGATAGATGGATAGATGATAGATTGATAGATGATAGATGGATAGATAGATGGATGATAGATAGATAGATAGATAGATGATAGATGATAGATAGATAGATAGATGATAGATAGATAGATAGATGGATAGATGATAGATAGATAGATGATAGATAGATGATAGATAGATAGATAGATGATAGATAGATAGATAGATAGATAGATAGATGGATAGATGATAGATGATAGATAGATAGATAGATGGATAGATGATAGATAGATAGATGGATAGATGATAGATAGATAGATAGATGATAGATGGATAGATGAAAGATAGATAGATGATAGATAGATAGATGATAGATAGATGATAGATAGATGATAGATAGATAGATAGATAGATGGATGGATGATAGATGGATAGATGATAGATGGATAGATATATAGATAGATGGAAAGATGATAGATAGATGATAGATGGATAGATAGATGGATAGATGATAGATGAATAGATGATAGATGGATAGATACATAGATAGATGGATAGATGGATAGATAGATGGATAGATAGATAGATAGATAGATAAATGATAGAAAGATAGATGATAGATAGATAGATGGATAGATTATAGGTGGATAGATACATAGATAGATGGATAGATGATAGATGGATAGATACATAGATAAATGGAAAGATGATAGATAGAAAATAGATAGATAGGTGGTAGATAGAGAGATAGATGACAGATAGATAGATAGATAGATGGATAGATGATGGATGGATAGATGATAGATGGATAGATACATGGATGATAGATTGATAGATAGATGATAGATAGATAGATGATAGATAGATGGATAGATGATAGATGGATAGATGATAGATGGATAGATAAATAGATAGATGGATAGATAGATGATAGAAAGATGATAGAAAGATGATAGAAAGATAGATAGGTAGATGATAGATAGAAAGATAGATAGATGGATAGATGATAGATGGAAAGATGATCGATGGATAGATAGATAGGTGGATAGATAGATGATAAATAGATAGATAGATGATAGATGATAGATAGAAAGATAGATGATAGATGGATAGATACATAGATAGATGATAGATAGATAGATGCATAGATAGATGATAGATGGATAGATAGATAGATGATAGATAGATAGATAGATGCATAGATAGATGATAGATGATAGATGATAGATGATAGATGATAGATGGATAGATACATAGATAGATGGATAGATGATAGATAGATGATAGATGGATAGATAAATAGATAGATGGAAAGATGATAGATAGAAAATAGATAGATAGATGGTAGATGATAGATTGATAGATGATAGATGGATAGATAGATGGATGATAGATAGATAGATAGATGGATGATAGATAGATAGATGATAGATAGATAGATGATTGATGATAGATGGAAAGATGATCGATGGATAGATAGATAGATGGATAGATAGATGATAGATAGATAGATGAAAGATAGAAAGATAGATAGATGGATAGAAAGATAGATAGATGGATAGATTATAGATAGATAGATGGAAAGATGATAGATAGATGGATGATAGATGGACAGATGATAGAAAGATAGTTAGATGATAGATAGATGGATGATAGATGGATAGATAGATTGATAGATGATAGATGGATAGATGGATAGATGATAGATGGATAGATAGATTGATAGATAAATGATAGATAGATGATAGATAGATAGATAGATGATTGATAGATAGATGGATAGATGGATAGATGATAGATAGATAGATGGATAGATAGATGATAGATAGATAGATAGATAGATGATAGATAGATAGATAGATGATCGATGGATAGAGGATAGATAGATAGATGATAGATAGATAGAGGCATAGATAGATGATAGATGGAAAGATAGATAGATGATAGATACATAGATAGATGGATAGATGCATAGATCGATGATAGATGGATAGATGATAGATGGATAGATACATAGATAGATGATAGATAGATAGATAAATCGATAGATGGAAAGATGATAGATAGAAAAAAGATAGATAGATGGTAGATAGATAGATAGATGATAGATAGATAGATAGATAGATAGATGATAGATTGATAGATGATAGATGGATAGATAGATGGATGAAAGATAGATAGATAGATAGATGATAGATGATAGATAGATAGATAGATGATAGATAGATAGATAGATGGATAGATGATAGATAGATAGATGATAGATAGATGATAGATAGAAAGATAGATAGATAGATAGATGATAGATAGATAGATAGACAGATAGATAGATAGATGGATAGATGATAGATGATAGATAGATAGATAGATGGATAGATGATAGATAGATAGATGGATAGATGATAGATAGATAGATAGATGATAGATGGATAGATGAAAGATAGATAGATGATAGATAGATAGATGATAGATAGATGATAGATAGATGATAGATAGATAGATAGATAGATGGATGGATGATAGATGGATAGATGATAGATGGATAGATATATAGATAGATGGAAAGATGATAGATAGATGATAGATGGATAGATAGATGGATAGATGATAGATGAATAGATGATAGATGGATAGATACATAGATAGATGGATAGATGGATAGATAGATGGATAGATAGATAGATAGATAGATAAATGATAGAAAGATAGATGATAGATAGATAGATGGATAGATTATAGGTGGATAGATACATAGATAGATGGATAGATGATAGATGGATAGATACATAGATAAATGGAAAGATGATAGATAGAAAATAGATAGATAGGTGGTAGATAGAGAGATAGATGATAGATAGATAGATAGATAGATGGATAGATGATGGATGGATAGATGATAGATGGATAGATACATGGATGATAGATTGATAGATAGATGATAGATAGATAGATGATAGATAGATGGATAGATGATAGATGGATTGATGATAGATGGATAGATAAATAGATAGATGGATAGATAGATGATAGAAAGATGATAGAAAGATGATAGAAAGATAGATAGGTAGATGATAGATAGAAAGATAGATAGATGGATAGATGATAGATGGAAAGATGATCGATGGATAGATAGATAGGTGGATAGATAGATGATAAATAGATAGATAGATGATAGATGATAGATAGAAAGATAGATGATAGATGGATAGATACATAGATAGATGGATAGATACATAGATAGATGGATAGATGAAAGATGGATAGATACATAGATAGATGGATAGATGATAGATGATAGATAGATAGATAGATAGATAGATAGATAGATAGATGATAGATAGATAGATGGATAGATGATAGATAGATAGATAGATGATAGTTGGATAGATGGTAGATAGATAGATAGATGATAGATGGATAGATGCTAGATATATAGATAGAAAGATGATAGATGGATAGATGATAGATAGATAGATAGATGATAGATGGATAGATGAAAGATAGAAAGATAGATAGATGGATAGAAAGATAGATAGATGGATAGATTATAGGATAGATAGATGGATAGATGATAGATAGATGGATGATAGATGGATAGATGATAGAAAGATAGTTAGATGATAGATAGATCGATGATAGATGGATAGATGATAGGAAGATAGTTAGATGATAGAAAGATAGATAGATAGATTGATAGATGATAGATGGATAGATGGATAGATGATAGATGGATAGATAGATGATTGATAGATAGATTGATAGATGGATAGATGATAGATAGATAGATGATAGATAGATGATAGATAGATAGATAGATAGATAGATGATAGATAGATAGATGGATGGTAGATGGATAGATGGATAGATAGATAGATGATAGATAGATAGATGCATAGATAGATGATAGATGATAGATGATAGATGATAGATGGACAGATACATAGAAAGATGGATAGATGATAGATAGATGATAGATGGATAGATAAATAGATAGATGGAAAGATGATAGATAGAAAATAGATAGATAGATGGTAGATAGATAGATGATAGATAGATAGATGGATAGATGATAGATTGATAGATGATAGATGGATAGATAGATGGATGATAGATAGATAGATAGATGGATGATAGATAGATAGATGATAGATAGATAGATGATTGATGATAGATGGAAAGATGATCGATGGATAGATAGATAGATGGATAGATAGATGATAGATAGATAGATAGATGATAGATGATAGATGGATTGATACATAGATAGATGGATAGATGATAGATGGATAGATCCATAGATAGATGGATAGATGATAGATAGATAGATGATAGATAGATAGATAGATGGATAGATGATAGATAGATAGATGGATAGATGATAGATAGATAGATGATAGTTGGATAGATGATAGATAGATAGATAGATGATAGATGGATAGATGTTCGATAGATAGATAGATAGATAGATAGATAGATAGATAGATAGATGATAGATATAGATAGATAGATAGATGATAGATAGATAGATAGATAGATAGATAGATGGATAGATGAATAGATGATAGATGGATAGATAGATAGATAGATGATAGATAGATGATAGATAGAAAGATAGATGGATAGATGATAGATAGATAGATGGATAGATGATAGATAGATAGATAGATAGATAGATAGATAGATAGATGGATAGATGATAGATGGATAGATAGATAGATGATAGATAGATGATCGATAGATAGGTAGATGATAGATAGGTAGATGATAGATAGATGATAGATAGATAGATAGATAGATAGATAGATGATAGATAGATAGATAGATAGATGATAGATAGATAGATGCATAGATAGATGATAGATAGATCGATAGATAGATAGATGATAGATAGATGATAGATAGATAATCGATATAGATAGATAGATAGATGATAGATAGATAGATAGATAGATAGATAGATAGATAGATGGATGGATAGATGATAGATAGAAAGATGATACATAGATGATAGATAGATAGATAGATAGATAGATAGATAGATAGATGATAGATAGATAGATGATAGATAGATAGATGCATAGATAGATGATAGATAGATAAATAGATAGATAGATGATAGATAGATAGATAGATGATAGATATAGATAGATAGATAGATGATAGATAGATAGATAGATAGATGGATGGATAGATGATAGATAGATAGATGATACATAGATGATAGATAGATAGATAGATAGATAGATAGATGATAGATAGATAGATAGACAGATAGATAGATAGATGGATAGATTATAGATGGATAGATAGATAGATAGATAGATAGATGAAAGATACA
>NC_141331.1:29181571-29301571 GCF_037954235.1 Aulostomus chinensis
GAGACGCAGTGAGCAGGCGATCGCATTCACGTCAGAGACAAATAGAGGAAGACTATTCCTGGAGGCAGTGGTGAGTCACCGCTGGCCAGTCAGGTGACTACTTGAGGTTCTATGAGGATATGGGGCGAGGCTTAGATGTGACGACAGTGAGCCTGATAGTTCCAAACAATGGAGAAGTTAGCTTGGCTGCTTTAGCATCAGTGACATCACAACACAATCTATCTATCTGGAAAAAGAACGCCGCTGACAATGTTTGATTCTGCTACAGACTGGTTTCAGCTTCCCAGCCAGTCTGTTGCTCTGATTGGCTGAATTCAACTTGTGATTGATCGATGGTTGAGCCAATCATCTGGCAAGTATTTACTGAAAGTAACTGCCTTTTTCCAAATGGTTTCCATAGCAACTTCTCAGATGGTTCTGGGAAACAAACTGTCTAATGCCTCCAATTACAAACCGATTAGGTTGAAAGGTTGAAGGTTGTTAATGAGGTCAGGCTTATGGGAGGCAGGTCAAGAGTCAAGGGAGCATCATGGCAGCCCTGTTAGGAGAAAGTCTGTGAAGCAGTGTGTGTGTGTGTGTGTGTGTGTCTTTACTGGGGTCCAGCTACCTTTCTTTAACTGACTGATCTGTCAAGAAGCACCACCCATCATTGCCAGAATGAATCCATCAGGTTTCTGCCGCCATCACCTGCCTCAAGTCTCCCCGTTTACAGTCGTCAGGTCTCAAGTTCCCCCGTCTAAAGTTTACCTGTCTCCTAATAAAAATCTCTTGTGCAACTTCCCACTGTCTGCACCTGGGTCGGCTTCCGCCTCACACCCACCGCACGTGACAAACGTAAGAACAACCCAGGCTCCTCTTCAGTCCTGGAGCCAGACTGACAGAGAGCCACAGCTCTACTGAACCAAGTAGTCCTGTTTCCCTGGGCAGCAAAGAGTTCATGGACTTCTTTAATGACAAAATTCTCCTGATTAGAGAGAAACTTCTTGTCCTGCTGCCATCAGCTGACAACATGGCCCCTAGAACCCAGAACCTTAGAGGCAGCTGGAGGACCAGACACACACTTGGATAGTTTTTCTCCCATCAGCCTTCATGAGCTCAGTTCAATAATGTCCTCCTCTAAACCTCCACCTGTCTCCTAGACCCCATCCCAACTAAGCTGCTCCAAGACTCTCTCCCCTCATTAGCCCCTCCCTCTTAGATATGGTCAATGTGGCGCTGGTATCTGGTTCCGTCCCTCAGTCCTTTAAAGTAGCAGGAATTAAACCCTCCTCAAAAACAAGCCTGGATCCAGAAGTTCTACCAACTACAGACCAACTTCACATCTTCCTTTTCTCTCCAAGGTTCTGGAGAAAGAAGCTGCTAAACAGCTGTTGTGCACTGAAGAGCGAACTGGTCAAAAATCATGATAATCGATAATTATGAATATAATTACAAATTAATATTAAATATTGATTATTCGGGGCACCACCCTGATGAGTTCAGGGAAACTAAACTACGACCAAACTTGTAACAGTTACCAGTGTCTAACAGAGTTGATCCACTAACAGTCAATATCCTGTACCATCAACTACCTGGGACGGCTCTGATGTTGGAGGAGATCACAGCACTGCTGTTGCTGAGACACGTGACCACAAGTTGGTACACAAAGACACTACGACTTCTCTCTGATAATAAAATGGGTTTATTGACACAGTGCATCCATCAATCAGCAACACGTTGGTATAACGGTTATCTAAACGAAAGATACAAGTGATAAAGTGTGTGTGTGTGTGTGTGTGTGTGTGTGTGTGTGTGTGTTTGTGTGTGTGTGTGAGTGTAAACATGTGAGTGAGGGAGTGTGTGTGTGTGTATGAGAGAGAGAGTAAGGAAGGGGGGGTCTGGTTGCCTAGCAATCAGTTAGCATCACAGCAGGGCTAGCAGCTAGGCTAGTTAGCTGAGGCTAGCTAGCTGCTAGTTAGCACCGTGGAGGCAGAACTTGTGGAGTGTTAATAACTAAGCTGAGCATTTAGCAGAAGAGAGAGAGAGAGAAAGAGAGAGAGAGAGAGAGAGAGAGAGAGAGAGGAAAGGACAAAGGTGAACCCAAAAATGTGTGTTAACACATGTCGATAAATTTATTCATATATTTGCTTTAACTGTAGATTAATCCATACATATATATTTGCTTAAACTGTAGTTAAATTTATTCATATATTTACTTAAAATAGAGTGCAGGAAACACAAGGCAGTAAAGCACAGACCAGACTGTTTAAGAGTGGACAGGTGAAAAGGTCACAACAGGGAATAGCAGGAGTGTAGCTCATGCTAGCATCACTCCCTCAAGCTAATCAGGTCGGAACAGAGTCCACAGAATTTCTATGGTGGGATGAAGTAGATAAGAGCAAGGTCATGAATCAGGGAAAGAGAGGTTTTGATCTTCACAGCTGCAACAAGAAGTCTACGATGGGAACAGATGGTGCTGGCACGCAGTCAGACGGAAGAATCTGCAAAAAAACCACGAAGATCAAAAACACACTTGCACGCATAAGCGATCACATAAGCACCTCCCCTGTAACACATAAACCTGGAGAGATAGTGAGATCGTTGGACTTCTTGCCCCTACACCAGGGACGACGCATCTGCGTATGCTGACTCCAGGACAGGGAGACGATCTCCAGAGCTCTGGATTCTTTCCAGTTAATCTGAATAAATTTTTTTGAACCAACTGGAAGGTGTCCTCTCCGGATTTTGAACAGCGCAATATAGACTCTGTGGGTCCTTCTGATTGATTAATGATGACTTGTTGAAAAATTCCTACACACACTTCTGCAGTATTAATAACAGGTAACACCTTCTTGAGATATCAAGGTTATTAATAACTAACGTCAATAAATAACGTATAATTCTATGTAATTTCTGCTAATTACAGGACTTCCGTCACATCAACAGAGCATTCATAGACATCATACAACACACTAAGCTATTTCTCTGCCCAGAAAATGCCTAGTTAAAGGAATCCTTAATTGACCCGGTGGAGCGGTAAGGGATTCGATCTCCATGATCCAGAGCGCGGTTCGGCTCGACTCGGAGGGCAGCAGAGTGGCGGCGGGGCAGTTTGCAGGGTCTGCTGGAGTTACTGGTGGAAAGGGTGAAGAAGCTGGGACGAGCTTTCTTTCACCTGGGACCAGTTCGGGTAGATTGCGTGGCTCGACGGTGGCTTCTCTGGATGAGTGGACAGGAGAGAGGTGACCTTTGCGGAGTCTCCGCTGCACTGCCCGCTTGAGGTCCGAAGTGGAAAACCGGAGAGGTTGAAGACCACTGGAGAGGTTGGACCTTCTGAAGACGAGAAGACCACCAAAAGAGAAGAAAACCACCGAAGAGAAAGAATCTTCTAAGCACTTAAGTTATTATGTGTGAGACAGATGATGTCACTTCCCGTGGGATGATACTGGCTCTCAACCAATAGCATTTTGACTGGCAACTTCTGGTCGAGCTGACTCACAGGTTCTTGGAGGGGGTCAGTGGCCAGAGTCATCACCCTTTTTACGATCCTTTATGACCCTTTGATCAAGAACATGTGATCCCTTGAATTCAGGCTTTGAAAAGGGGTGGTAGGCCTCACGGGCCAAAAGCCTTTCTTCAGCTGGACTAATTGTCACATCTCTGAATTAGTCTCTTGATCTGGTTGAGTTGGCACAACAACCTGCTGTTGAAACAGACGTTAGATTCGAATGAGCAGTTCTGCAGCTACTGGTAGCAGGTGGTGGGATTTGTAGTTCTGTATAAATTAACTACTGATGCCACTTAAGTTCAGACACCAAAAATGTCCATAAAATTGCTGCAAGTGTTCACACTTTGAAATTGGATGTTTTATTTCATCACCAACAATTGAAACTACTCATGTGGTCTGTTATGTACTTCATTGCAGGACAATGTAAGGTTGTAAAGTTTCATTTGCTCAGAAAGATCTCTGTTGTTGTTATAATACGCACTTCCACATTCACAGATGTGAGATTCACATTTACCGCTGCAGGCCTGAAGTCCTCAGATGTTCTTGCAAGAAGAGCTAGTCGTCCATTAATCATTACGCCTGCGCAGCCACGGAGCTGGCGACTTCAGACTACTGTCAGCACCAGCTGAGGGACAGAGGGTGGGAGGGAGAAAGGGGTAGAGACAGAGAGGGAGGGAGCAGGAGGGTGGAGGAGGGGGAAGTGGCTTGAGGAGGGTAGAGAGTGAGAGACAAAGGGAAAGAGACAAAGAGGGAATGAGAGACAGACAGAGGGAGGACAGGGACAGAGACAAAGAAGGTCAAGATGTAGAAAACAGGGAATGAGAGAGACAGGATGGAGAGAGAGAGGCAGATAGGGAGGGAGTGAGAGAGATGGAGAACAGGGACAGAGACAAAGACAGAGAAGAGATGGACAGAAAAGACAAGAGGAAGGGGAAAAACAAGCTATCAATAACAAGATCCACAGGTTACTCAGTCAGTTTCAGCACAAGATGAGCAGTTACATGCTCACAAACAGAATGCTAGTAAAGAATACTGATATAAATACTACAAGCACTAATACTAATAGTGGTGCACGGGTGGCAGCTGGAGCCTCTTCAGGTCTGGAGCCTCCGCCAGCAGCACCAGGATCTGGGATGAAGGGAGAAGAAGAGGAGTTAGTAACATGTAGGCACTCAAAGAAATGGAAAATGTATGTGCTATATCTTGTGTATTTATGTTGAAAATATTAAATAAATTCACTTTTAATGTCAAAAACATGAGTGTTGCATTACATCTAAATAAAAATACAAGTTTTGGGAATATTCAGTATTGTTTAAAAAAATGTAGTCGACTCAGTCGAAAAAATGAAGTTTGTCCCAACACCTTTTCCGTCCATCCGACACGTGTACTGCACAGTAACACTGGGCAGCTGTGGAGGGCAGCATTGCGCATCGTTGTACAACCTGCTGTAATCTACAGAACACTCGTCAAGAGCAGAGAGGCACTACTGAACCGAATGCATGGCCTGGGGGGCTCTGGAGATTTTTATTGATTTTCTGGTAGTAAGCAGCTAGACGAACTTTGATTTTGTGATAATTTTTGAGTTGATGGAAAAAGCGGTAGTGTTTTGCTGGAAAGAAGAATGCACTTCTGTTACGGACGGCGCCCTGTGATGTCCCTGCGCTGTCACCTCCGTCTTCCTTGGCTGCCTCCGCCGACCCCTGGAGCCAACCCTGCGCCCTGATTGGCCTCCTCCCCAGGCAATCCAGTCAGCCAGTGGCACCTGGAGGAGTCAAAAGCGAGTGCTGGGCCAGACGCCGGGGCGACTCTGCACAGTGGTGGACGTTGTCCTACACATGGCTCCATTATTGTGAGCTGTGTGATCGGTTTGTGTGGTGTGGTAGTTGAGGCGAGGCTGGGGAGCCCCTCCTGTTTGGGTTTTTGGTTCTGCTCACACTTTTATTTCCTTTCTGTGTTGCCATGCGTGACTGGTCGCTCCAGTGGAGTCATTCACCCTCGTCGCGTTTCTGTTCTATTGCCCTGCGTGGCGTGGTTGAGCTCTGTTTTATTTCCTTGTGGTTAGCTTCGGGTTTTCATTTGGCAGGGTTTGGCCCTGCATGGCCTCAGCTCCTTTTTATTTTTTGCCTTGACAATGTGTGCAGCACGTAAAACAAACATCTGGCAATAAAATTCCCTGCTATTACAGCAACGGATATTCTTATGTTGTGTCTCCTTGTCCCTGGCCAGACGAGTTGTAACAATTTCTCATTAAATTGTTTGTAGAAACTGGCATCTAGCGTAGCAACAACTCAGTGCAAATGCACCATGCCATCTGCAGTGGGGGTCCGGTGTCCTCGCATCAGTGGCGTGCTGGGAGAAGACGACAGCCTCCACGCAGCCTCCCCCGCAAGTAATGAGATATGGTGCAAGACCAGCTCATGAAACTAATGTCGCCAAGCAATCGTCATGCTGTCAGACCAGGGCGCAAGAGGCCGGGGGGGCGCAAGCTCACATCAGGGTGGCCGGCCATCCCGACCATCAAGTGCCAGGGCCTGGCAGTGCTCCAGCTAAATGTCGAGGGCCTCACCACTGCCAAACTGGACATCATTCGCCACCTCGACAACTCCCACGAAGTCGCAGCTGTCCTCCTCCAGGAAACTCACTGTGAAAAAACTGACTCCCTCAAGTTGCCCGGGTTCCACCTCGCCAGCTCCATCCTCAGCAGGCAGCACGGGTTGGCCACCTTTGTCAGGTCTGACCTCAGTTGGACAGCCACAGGCTAATCTCCACCAGGCTCCAGTCTTGAGTGGTTGTCCACAAGGATACTGACAACAACGGTTGTTAACGTGTACAAGCCCCCACCATCTGTATTGTCCACATCAGCCCTCCCAATTGCCCCGACACCCGCCATCTACGGCAGGGACTTTAATTGCCAGCACACTGACTGGGGATATTCCCACACAACACCGGATGGGGAGACGGTGAGCGAGTGGGCCTCCAACGCCAACGCCCACCTTCTGTTTGACCCCAAAGAACCACCAAGCTTCTACTCCTCCAGATGGAACACCTTCACCAACCCAGACCTTGCCTTTGCTGTATTGCACAGTCATGACCCGATGTCAGAAAGAAGGGTCATCGACAGGTTCCCAACATCACACCACCGACCTTCTGTCATCAGAATGCCATCACTGGTGCAGCCGGTTGCGGGGAAGCCTGTCAAAAGATGGAACTTCCGGAAGGCCAATTGGCTTGCATTTTCCGTTGAGACAGAGAGAAGATTCGCCACCCTCCCTGACCCAGACACTTGTGATGTAGATGCTGCATATGCAGCCTACTGTGAAGTGTTGACAGGGGCAGCGAAGAAAACCATACCACGAGGTTACAATGCAAACTACATCCCAGGTTGGAATGAGGAGTGCAACCACCTCCTGCAAGCCCGCCAGCAGGCTAGCTCAAGAGCTGAAGTGGATGCAAAAGCAATGGCACTGCTTGAGAAGTTGGACGCCACCCGTAGGGCTAGATGGACAGAGGACGTCGAGTCGATTGACTTCACCCATTCCAGCCGTAAAGCGTGGCAGACCATAAACCAACTCTCAGGAAGAAGTACACCGGCTCCCAAATGCCCTGTGACAGCAAATGCCATTGCCCTGAAAAATGGCCGTTTCCCAGACAAAGAATTTGCCCGCTCAACATCATGCGAGGTATCCAGTCCCTCAGGGGCAGCCAGTGTCAACACCAACCTATCAGGAGATTTCACACCAGTTGAGCTCAGGGACACCATGGCCAAACTCAAACAAGGCAAGGCACCAGGCCCCGACAACATTCACCCAGAGTTTGTGATCCACCACAGCCACCACCAACCCTCCTCACACAAGACCTCAAGGACAGCTTCCAGGCCAAAGCCAAAGCTGGGGTGGTACTACTGGACTGCGGCCTACGGCACTGTCTGGCACCGCGGACTTCACCTGAAGTAACTGAGAACCATCCCGGACCGTCACATGGTCGACTTCATCATGGAGATGCTGTCAAACCTCAGCTTCATTCTCCAGACCAGTGACGGCCAGTGCAGCAGACTCAGGAGGCTGAGAAATGGGGTCCCACAAGGGTCTGTCCTCTCACCGATGCTCTTCAACATTTACATCTTTGACCTACCAGTGACGACATCTAGAAGGTATGGGTACGCGGACGACCTAGCTATCATGCTACACCAACCCACATGGAAGGCAGTTGAAGAGGGTCTCACCCATGACATGGACATCCTGGCTGCCTACCTTCGGAGGTGGCGCCCGCAGCTTAGCACCGGAAAAACCGTATCAGCAGCATTCCACCTCTGCAACAGGGAAGCAAGAAGGGAGTTGGAGATATGAGTGGACAACAAACCCCTGGAGTTCCAGCAGGCCCCAAAGTACCTGGGCGTACGCTTGGACAAGGTATTACGCATCTCCACACAAGCCATCGTATTCTCTGCAGCCGAGTACTGTGCCCCAATCTGGAGCAGAAGCCCACATGCCAAGAAGGTCAATACGGCCATCAACAACGCACTCCGGATCGTAACTGGCTGCCTAAAACCCACCACCGTGTCCTACCTGCCAGTCCTAGCAGGAATAGTGCCAGCCGGCTTACGGCGAGAGGCCGCCACCCTCGCTCTGGCAAGGAAAGCCCAGGAACACAGCTGGCACCTCATCCATGACACCACCACCATGGAAATACCTTTAAGCAGACTCAAGTCCCGCCAACCATACAATCAGGCCACGCAAGAGATGCTTAATTCCATCCCGGAGGATTTGACAACCAAAGCTGCAGCACTATGGACCATGAGATATGAGGCAAAACACAGCTTTTTTTAAGCAGATTGTCAGGCATCCAAAGAATTTCTGGAACACAACTTTGTCATTGGGAAAAAATATCAGGTGATGGTGGGCTATCATTTAAACATACCAGAGAGTGAGCAATTTCTCTTGAAGGTAGCACAAGTATCAAAGGTCCCCACTGATGTCCTAAATAAAGGTGTTGTGCATATTCTCACTCTGAAGTTCCCTGAAGTCACTGCTGTGAACTTCGCCAATAGTGTCTCCAGTAATGGCACTGAGTACAAAAAGGGCATGATAGTTGTGCATGGATCTCCCATGGCCTCCCAGAATTCTCTGAAATAATTCAGATCTGCATCTTAAAAGGTGATTTAAACCTCATCGTCAAGTAATTTTCCACATGGTTTTGGGAGCACTCCAGAGCCTACAAGTTGGACCCAAAAAGACAGGTTGTATTGGTTGGATGAAAGGACCTTGCTGACCATTACCCTCTGGCTGACTATAAAGTTGGATCCAAGCGGATGGTGATTTTAAAAAGATTTCTGTATTTTAGTGGTAAAATGAAAAATCTCAATAACTGTGTAAATGAACATGACTGCACATTAAATGAGAAATGGGGTCCCATGTAGCCACAGGAAATTTTCTGGTAACTTTTTGAGGAATCTAATGCAGTGAAGTAGTTTGACCTTTCCTGTTGCCATGGTCAACTGATGTCAAATGGGCTTTGATGCGCACCTTTAATTAATGTTCATGTTAGAGACCCCATGACACTTATGGCAAAGAGTGGGGGCCCCCTGGCATCGTGGTGAAATTCCCAACCTGGGTGCCTCAAACCTAAGTCCCAACCAAGTGAAGAAGCTGCGTAAAGCCAAATTAAATTTCCTTCCGAGCTATCCAGAGGGTGAAACCACAGATACTCTTGAGGCCAAAAGGCAAGAACTGGTATTGGAGCATAAACAGAAGAACTCCAATAAAAACCCACTGATCAATATAAAAATGAAAAGAACTTTCACCTATAGAAGACAGGAAATTGTCACAGAGATGCCCTTCGTCACACAGCTCCAAAAGAGATGGCCAGCTCTATTTACTCCAAGTGAGGTAAAGTACTAGTGACTCTGTGTGATTAGCTTATGGTATGGAGTTTTTACTTTTAGGACCTGACGATCACATTGATACCTCTTTGGTGATATGTAGAACTGCTTTTCAGCTTTGAATTTTCTTGTGCATCACTCCGGGTGTTACAGGTAAATGCTGAATTCACCTGCATTACCACTAAGCAGCTGGTGTTCACCTTCATGTTCCAACTGGATCATTACACAAACCCATTGTTGAAAAACTTCTGAAAGAAGGGGGAACAGCAATAGTAAAGATAACAGGGATCATGGCATCCATGGGCAAAGTTGGACGTGAGTGAAGCTGGCCCCCCACCCCATGCCAAATTTCGGGAAAACTGTCTGTTTCGTTTGTGCTTCGTTTGTGCTGGTTTGTGCTGTAAAAATTTTCGTTTGTGCTGCTATGGTTTTTCAGTTATGAAAGATTATTTCTTAGGTCATCCAGACTTCACCCAGCCCCCCATTTGCTCCAAAACGACCCAGAGGGGTGCTGTTCGTTTGTGCTTCATTTGTGCTGGTTTGTACTGTAAAAATTTTCGTTTGTGCTGATACAGTTGTGGAGATATTGCACACTTTACTTTCTGGTGATGACGTCATCCAGCCCCCCACTTACTCCAAACCGACCGGGAATGGCGCCGTTCATTTGTGCTGGTTTGTGCTGTAAAAAAGTTTGTTTGTGCTGATACAGTTTTTCCGTTATTGAGGATTATTTTTTAGGTCATCCAGAGTTCATCCAATCATGCAACCACTGCTTTGTGTAGAACGCAGCATGCGGGCAGGTCTTCGTGTTCTCTGATGCTGCTTTCACTTGACTTCCCAGGTCATCGTACATCTCCCAGACACATGGAGCCCTCCTGCAGTAGGCCACATGATGTCCAAGAGCGTCCAGGTTCAAGCCTCTTTGAAATGCGATGACTGCCTACATGTGTCTAATGTGAAAAGGTTAGCTAGCTGGCTAGCAGAGATAATGATTTTCTGTCATTTTGCACTGTAGAAATTGTTCACAGACTATTTATGTTGCAGAAGGCAAAGTTTTTCATTCCATATGGTAGATCTATTAACTCAGGTTTTCCATATTTTACTTACGTTGGCCAGAAGTTTAAATTTGCTGAGGGGTGATGTAATATGTACTCCCAATGTGCATGTGGAGGTTTTTTTTCCCCCCATCATTAAGTAAGCATGAGTGGACATTAGTGGCAGGTGCATGGCGTGATCATTCTTTCAAATGAAGAACAAACACTGGCTCTGTAATGTATTCTTTCTTTACTGGTACTCAAACATGTTTTTGGTTGACAGGACTGCTGGAGCAGGTAATCGAGGAATATGTATTAAATGATGAGCATTGATGGTGAGCAAGCCATTACAATGTGTGATCGTTGCAATAATGCTGCGTTCGATTGTTCTCGGAAATTCCGAGTTCCGAGATAAGTGCATTTAATGACTTATGCTCGGAAAAACATGGCTGAACGCCATAACATTGTGGTTGTGTTGCTTTTCGAGCATAAAAACATTCCTGCTGAGGGAAAATATCACATATTTGAGGGCGAGAGAGAAAGAAACGCCACAACCTGAAATCTGACTTGAAATCATTTATATCAGATCCAAATTTTATAAAATGGCTTCAATTGATTTTGTGTATAAGTATCAGAGTACATCCATAAAACGTGAGTCATACACACAGGGCATACACACAGCGCTGCCTCTAATGCTGCAGTTTCTGTCTCCAAACTCTTTACAGTCACAAATATTCCTGCTTGGTCCTCTGTGTTCATCGTCCGTTGAGGTCCTGGGTTGCTTGTTTACGTGATCCGGGTACTCTAGCGCGATCTATTGATCTCTGAACTCATCTGGCATCATCGCGCCGACTGCAGGAAACTAACCAAGAAGAAGGCAGCCACATGCATGCACAGTACGGCTTATAGTTTTCGTGACGACCGGCTACTTCTGGTGGATTTTACTGAATGGAATGGCTAAATATCTGTCGGATGACTCAAACACGAACCATGATTTCATTTGAGCAGCGCGTAAATCAGCCGATAGATGGAGACTCATAAACTGTTAAAACAGATCTTAACAAATACTTTGTTCTGATTTCCTCTCATCAAGGATGTGGAACTTGAAGCACAGGCAACAAGTGAGCAACTCGACATGGTGGTCCATGTCATCTAACCCAAAGGAGTAGAGCCCACAGATGACCGTGAGGATGTCCACATTATGATAGAGGGGGTGGAAGTGCTGCAGGACATGAAGGACGCTGCCCATGGTTGTACACTCCTTCTTGGGCTCATCTACTGCCTAAATCTGGAGTAACCTCCAATACACCTTTTGAATTTATTCAGAAGGTGTGGATGGACATGGATGGACAGAAACTTTCACTGAACGTACAGGTCCTCAAAGGCAAATTATTCAAAAAAGGGAAAGTAGTGTACCATGTGCTTGCACCAGTACACCCTATGATTGCTGGCAGTTGGGCTGCATTGAAATACAATCACAGACCTTTTTCAGGGTCTTCGCCTGAAGAACCTTCAGGCGAAGACCCTATTATGTTTGCTCAGCAGATCAACACATTAGCAGCACTAAAAACACTACAAACACACACTAAACAGTGCCCCCCCCCCCCCAACACCCATGAGGCAGCTTGGCCAGACGGCCTGGAGCCGGTTTTCACATCCACACCATTCAAAACCTGGTACTGGACTGTTCTCGCTGTCAATGAGCGCCCAATATGAGCATCATCTAATTTCACCCCCTGAACATGCATGAAATTCACTGAAATTCGGCACACTTGTCCAGACTGGCTAAACATTCACTAATCTCACAAAAAAAAGTCTATAGCACCACCCAGGGAGCCACACAACTAAAAGTTAATTTTAAGATAATTTGCAGCGCTATAACTCCTCCCACGAATGTTCCACAAACATGGGACCAACACCGTTGGACTCGTCTCATCAAGCCATCAATTCCTAACCTCTGACCCCTCACCTGTCTAAAACAGAATGTCCACAAATTGGACAAAACTGTCAAAATGAGGACTTTTTTTACTCCCCGAACAAATTCGATCTCCTCCCAGGGCATTAATGCTATCGCTTCCAAACTTTCATCAGGGGCGGTGCCTTTGGAGTGGCAGACCGGGGTGGTGGTCCCCGTCTTGAAGAAAGGGGACCAGAGGGTGTGTTCCAACTATTGGGGGATCACACTCCTCAGCCTCCCTAGTAAGGTCTACGCCAAGGTACTGGAGAGGAGGGTCAGGGCAATACTCAAACCTCAGATTGAGGAGGAGCAGTGTGATTTTAGTCCCGGCCGTGGAACCATGGATCAGCTCTTCACCCTCACACAACCCTGCTCTTCAAAAATCTTTAAAGGTTTTTATATGACTCACTCGGTTTCGATTTTATAAGCCGTCAAAGTGGGAGAGACACGTTTCACGCTTTCAATGGAAGTCTATGGGGAGACCGTGTCCTCTCAGGGTACATACTGTCAAACAAATGCTTCTCACGTCTACACCATACATCCCACAGCTTTAACAACCACACCACTGCATTCCTGACAAAAACCCCTCCAAAAACATGGTATTCTGTGTCCCTCTTGACCAGCGTATGCCAACTTTAAATTTCTATCCTTTTTAAAATTTCGTCGTCGTCGTCCTCCACTTATCCGGTTGGTCCGGGTCGCGGGGGCAGCAGCCTCAGCAAGGAAGCCCAGACTGCCCTCTCCGCAGCCACTTCAACCAGCTCTTCCGGGGGAATCCTGAGGCGTTCCCAAGCCAGCCGAGAGATTTAATCCTTCCAGCGTGTCCTGGGTCAGCCTCGGGGCCTCCTCCCGGTTGGGCATGCCTGGAACACCTCCCACAGGAGGCGTCCTCACCAGATACCTGAACCACCTCCACTGACTCCTCTACCTGGAGGAGCAGCAGCTCTACTCTGAGTCCCTCCTGAAGGACTGGGCTTCTCACCCTGTCTCTAAGGGAGATTCCAGCCTCCCTGAGGAGGAAACTCATTTCGATCGCTTGTATTCAGGATCTTGTTCTTTCAGTCATTACCCAGAGCTCATGACCACAGGTGAGGGTTGGAACGTAGATTGACCGGTAAATCGAGAGCCTCGCCTTTTGGCTCAGCTCCCTCTTTACTACAACAGACTGGTTTAGCACCTGCATCACTGCGGATGCTGCCCCAATCCACCTGTCAATCTCCCGCTCCATCCTACCCTCACTCGTGAACAAGACCCTGAGATACTTAAACTCCTTCACCTGAGGTAAGACCTCCCCCCGACCCGGAGTGGGCAAACCACCCTTTTCTGGCTGAGCACCATGGCCTCAGACTTGGAGGGGCTGATTCCCATCCCAGCCATTTCACATTCGGCTGCAAACTGTCCCAGTGAGCTGGAGGTCGTGGCCCGATGGCGCTTAGAGGACTACGTCATCCGCAAACAGCAGAGAGGACACCCTCCTGCCACTGAATTCGACCCCCGCCTAGAAATTCTGTCCATAAAAATTGCGAACAGAACCGGTGACAAAGGGCAGCCTTGGCCGAGTCCAACTCACTACTGGAAACAATTCTGACTTACTACCGGCCACACGGACTAAACTCTCGCTCCTCCGGTAGAATGACCAAATGGCCCTTTGTAAAGGGCCATCCACCCCATACTCCTGGAGTACCCCCCACAGGGTGTTCCTGGGAGCACGGTCGAAAGCCTTCTCCAGGTCCACAAAACACATGTAGACTGGTTGGGCAAACTCCCATGCCCCCTCCATTACCCTAGTGAGGGTGAAGAGCTCATCCACAGTTCCACGGCCGGGACTAAAACCACGCTGCTCCTCCTCGATCTGAGGTTCGACTATCGCCCTGACCCTCCTCTCCAGTACCCTGGCGTAGACCTTACCAGGGAGGCTGAGGAGTGTGATCCCCCGATATTTGGAACACACCCTCTTGTCCCCTTTCTTCAAGACGGGGACCACCACCTCGGTCTGCCACTCCAAAGGCACCACCCCTGATGTCCACGCAATGTTGCAGAGACATGTCAGTAAAGACAGCCCTACAACATCCAGAGCCTTGAGATACCCAGGGAGGATCTCATCCACCCCCGGGGCTCTTCCACCACAAAGTTGCTTAACTGCCTTGGTGACTTCTGCCCCCAAGCACTCCCCAAACTCTGTCTCCTCCATGGAGTACGTGTTGGTGGGATTGAGGAGTTCCTCAAAGTATTCCTTCCACCGTCCAATTATCTCCCCAGTTGACGTCAGCAGCCTCCCGCCCCCACTGTAAACAGTGTGGGCAAGTTTGCCAGAAACTTTTCTGAGCCAACCCATAGTTGTTCTCCATGGCCTCACCGAACTTCTCCCACACCAGAGTTTTTGCCTTGGCGACCGCCACAGCTGCACACCGTTTGGCCTGCTGGTACTGGTCGGCTGCCTCTGGAGACCCACAGGCCAGCCATGCCCCGTAAGCCTCCTTCTTCAGCCCGACAGCTCCCCTCACCTCTGGTGTCCACCAGCGGGTTCGGGGATTACCGCCGCAAGAGTTTATCAGAGTTTAATAAAGGAAATGATGGTCCTCCATGTTTTTCTGTCCTTCAGACAGGCCTCCAGTTCAGTCAGCTGGTTTGTTCCATGTGGATCATTGATGAGTTCAGCTGTGTGTCGTCTGCATAGCAGTGAACATTAATGGAGTGTTTCCTGATCATGTGACCTAGAGGAAGCAGGTACAAGGTGAAGTGGACTGGTCCAAGCACAGACCCTTGTGGAACGCCAGAATTGACTATAGTGGTCTCAGAGGAACCATCATTAACTGGTGCCAACTGAGATGACCTAGTAAATATGACCTAAACCAGTTTAGTTTGGTTCCTTTAATCCCAGTGACAGGTTCCAGTCTCTGTAGAAGGATATGGTGGTCAATGGTATCAGAGCTGCACTGAGATGTAATCAGACCAGCACAGAGACCAGTCCCTCATCTGGTACCAGTAGGAGGTCACTGGTACCTTTGACTAGTTCTGTTTCTGTGCTAGGATGAACCTGGAACCTGACTGAATCCTCCAATCAGCTGTTGCCATGGAGAAGTCACAGAGCTGTGTTGTGCCAACTCAACCAGACCAAGAGATTAATTCAGATATTTGACAATCAGTCCAGCTGAAGAGGCTTTCGGCCTGTGAGGCCTAAAACCCCTTTACAAAGCCTGAATTCAAGTGACCACATGCTCTTGAACAAAGGATCGTAATAGAGGGGTGATGACTCTGGCCACTGGCCCCCCTCTGAGAACCTGGTAACTGACCACATCCAAGAACCTGTCAAAATGCTATTGGCTGAGAGCCAGTATCATCCCACAGGAAGTGACATCATCAGCCTCCACATATAAACTTCAGCGCGGAGAAGATTCTCTCTCTCTGTGATTTTCTTCTCTCAGTGGTTGTCTTCCCTTGGGTGGTTTGCAACGTCTTCAGAAGATTCAAACCTACGGTTCTCCACCTCGGACCTCGAGTACAGTGCAGCGACGACAGAGACCCCAGAAGGACAACTCTCTCCCTCCTGTTCACTCGTCCAGAGAAGCCACCGTCAAGCCACGCAACCCGCGTGAACTGGTCCCTGGTGAAAGAAAGCTCAACAACTTCTTCATCCTTCCCACCAGTAACTCCAGCAGACCCTGCAGGCTGCGCCGCCGCTACTCTGCTGCCCTCCGAGTTGAGCCGAACCGCGCTCTGGATCACGGAGATCGAATCCCTTACCGCTCCACCGGGTCAAGTAAGGATTCCTTTAACTAGGCATTTTCTGGGCAGAGAAATAGCTTAGTGTGTTGTATGATGTCTATGAATGCTCTGTTGATGTGACGGAAGTCCTGTAATTAGCAGAAATTACATAGAATTATACGTTATTTATTGACGTTAGTTATTAATAACCGTGACATCTCAAGAAGGTGTTACAATTCTGCTTCCTGCTTCTGAAGACTGCAGACGTCTCTTTGCTTTCTCCTGCTGCTTGTGCTTTTATCTGCCTTTTAATCATTTTACTTTCATTTGACTTTTTTTCTGCCAGTCTTGGATATGATTTTGTTTCTTTCTTTTAAGTAAACCAAGACTTCTTAATCATTTTTATGCTTTTTAAAAAAACGTATCTGACGACTCAGCGACAAGTTTTCAACATGACCGAAGGAGTAACCCAAACAGAGTCTCCCTGCGAAAACTGTCGGATTTACAAACAACAAATTTGTGCACTACAAGAGCGGATTTTTGCCCTAGAAACAGAAAAAGGACTTCATGATACTCTTCCAGTGATCTCCAGTGGTAAGAAATCCACTTTTACTTCCAAAGAAAGGGGTGAAAAGACTGCTAGTCACAACCTAAAGCTAAATGACACTGTGTCTTTTCCGAGGCTTGACCGTAATCTTGGTGCTAAACCAAAGAGACGTCAAAATGTTCGGAATGAAAGAGTAATTACATCACCCGGAATAAAGTTAACCAACAGATTCTTACCACTGTCACATAAAAATGGGGAAGACGTCAAAGCAGGGCAGCAGCCTGGCCGAAAAACTGTGCCAAGCGTCAAGGTCAAAGATACGCTGCTGCTAGGAGACGGGGCCGTATCTAACATAAACTGTAAGCAGATAATAACAAGCAGCTACCCCAGTGCTACAGTGTCTGACATCACTCAGGCGCTACCTAGGGAGCTGGCTAAGAACCAGGGAGTGAAACAGCTGATCGTTCACGTGGGTGCAGTGGACATCAGAAATGAACAGTCTGAAATCTTGAAAGAAGACTTTCTTGCACTCTTTGAGAGACTCCATAAAGTGGGGTTACCCACGTTTATTAGTGGACCCCTCCCAAACACGGACAGGAAAGTGAATAAATTCAGCCGACTGCTTCAGTTGAACACGTGGCTACCCAACATCTGCGAGTCCAGAGGATTGCATTACATCGAGAACTTTAACCTGTTTTGGCATCGAGGTGACCTTTTCAGAGGAAAAGGGCCACACCTGAATGGAGGTGGAGTAAAGAGGCTGACGGATAACCTCCTCCACGCTCTGAGGCAAAAGAATCGGCCTGAACTGAACCAGGCTTGCGGGCAACCGATGAGAGAAAAGAGGAGAGGGAGAGGAGCTCCCTCTTCCCCACCCAAGGACCCGGCAAAGGATGTACCCAAAACAGCACCTTCTGCAACCACTGGAAAGGACTCAGCCACAGCAGCCTCAACAACAAAAACCTGCATCCCCAGCGAAGGCATCAGCTCCAGCTCCCACAACAACAACATCAGCATCTTCAGAAAACAACTCTGCTGCAGCTGCAAGGACAAAACCTGCATCTCTGGAGAAGGTTAGGGATGCAGCATCCCTGTCACCTCCCTCACCGCCGTCCTGGGCACCACCTGCTGTGTCTACGCCCTCCGGAGACTCTTCACTCTCATTCCCATCTCCACAGTCACCTTTGAGATTTCCAAACCATCTTGAAAACTTGATAAAATCAGGCACGAAAATGGTTCCTCTCACTCCAGACATGATTAGATCGAGGGTTCTAGCCCCAAAGAAGTATCGTGCCCCTTCCCCTCCCCCCAGAGTCCCCCCAGCTCGGTCTTCACCACCAGGCCCAGCTGTAATCTCCAACAGTGTCACCACTGCTGTCTAGGACGTAAAGGGCCTCTGCGTTGCTACCACTCATAGTATACCCAACTGGAGGTCCAGGGAGGAGAACTTCTCTGCAAAAACAATACCTACTGTAATATCACGAAGATTAGACAAGAGAGAGACAGACAGACCATATGAGCAGAGAAATCTAATCCATATCTCTTGTAAGAACTTAGAGTCCTTTGAAACTCAGTTAATCTCAAACATGCTGTGCTTAATGTCAGATCTTTAAATAACAAATCATTTTTAATTAATAATTTTATTTCTTCTCGTGATCTTGATTTAATGTTTTAAACTGAGACGTGGCTTGACAAAAATACAGGTAATGCAGTCCTGATTGAGTCTACTCCTCCTCACTACACCTTTGAATCTGAAACAAGACAGAGCAAGAGAGGTGGAGGGGTGTGTAGCATATTCAGAGAAAATATTGTCGTTTGGAGTTTTTTCATCATTTGAGTATTTGTCATTCAAATTGGAGTTAAAACAAGCCACCATAGTTTATGTCACTATTTATAGGCCACCACAGAACTGTTTTATTAATGATTTTACTGAATTACTTTCAGCTGTGTGCACCGAATTTGACTGTTTGGTTATTACAGGTGATTTAAATGTGCATGTGGATGTAGCCAGTGACAGACATGCTAAAGAACTCAGTGCTGTCCTTGAAACGTTTGGTCTAACTCAGTATGTGAACGAACCCACTCACAACAGAGGGCACACACTGGACGTGCTCATTACAAAAGGGGTTATTGTTTCAGGTGTTAATGTCATGGATATTGCATTATCAGATCATTTTTGTGTTTTCTTTAATCTGTCTGTTATACCCAAGCCAGCACATGGGTCGTCAATGGTTCGGAGAAGACTCATAAATGACAAAACAAGGACACAGTTTATGGAAATGGTTGCTTTTGAAAATACCTCTGGTTCTAATGTTAATGATCTGTTAAACTCGTATACATCAAGTGTTTTGAATGTCTTGGACACCATTGCTCCTGTTAAGGTTAGAATAGTTAAAGACAGACAAAAAGCACCATGGAGAAATGAAGACTCTGTCAGGGCACAAAAAAGCTACAGGTTGACTATGACATTTATAAACAAAAATTATCCATGTTTAACCAGACTTTACGAAGAGCTAGGGAGAGGTATTTCTCTGAAGTGATTACAAACTCGAATGGTAATTCTCGAGTTCTGTTTGCTACTGTAAACAGATTAACAAACCCTTCGGTTCCACTACCCTTAGAATTCATTTCGATATCAAAATGCAATGAATTTGCAAAATTCTTTAGTGATAAAGTTCAGGATATTAAAAAAGCTATCATTTCTAACACACAAATGATAGCCCAGCATCCACCTGAACACCTAGAGCTGGCACATTTCACTCCTGTCAGTGACAAAACAGTCGAAGAGATTATTTCAGGTCTGAGTTCATCTACATGCTGCCTTGATGAGTTACCCACTAGATTTCTAAAGACTGTGCTGAGCAGCCTGTTACCAAAAGTTACTCATTTAGTTAACATTTCACTAGAGACTGGAACATTTCCAAGGGCCCTGAAAACTGCGGTCATTAAGCCTCTTTTAAAGAAGAGCAGTCTTGATGCCATGGTTCTGAACAACTACCGGCCCATATCAAACCTGCCATTCCTAGGAAAAGTCCTCGAAAAAGTTGTTTATCAACAACTCACTGACTTTCTCCTGTCCAACAATGCTTTTGATACTTTCCAGTCTGGCTTTAGGCCCCACCACAGCACTGAGACAGCTCTGATCAAGGTGATAAATGACATCCGCCTAAACACAGACAAAGGCAAAGTCTCAGTCTTAGTCCTGCTTGACTTGAGTGCTGCGTTTGACACAGTTGACCATGAGATCCTTTTACAGAGGCTAGAGAATTGGCTAGGAATCTCTGGTTCTGCTCTAAACTGGTTCAAGTCCTATCTTGAGGAGAGAACATACTTTGTTGAAATTGGAAATTGCAGCTCAGACAAAATGGCCATGACCTGTGGTGTCCCCCAAGGTTCAATCTTGGGGCCCCTCTTGTTCAACCTATACATGCTTCCACTAGGCCAACTAATAAGCAGCCATAATGTGTCCTATCATAACTATGCAGACGACACTCAGATCTATGTGTCTCTGACAGCAGGTGAACATGGACCTGTGGATTCACTCTTCCACTGCATCCAACATATAAGCATGTGGATGCAAAACAACTTTCTCCAGCTAAACTCAGAAAAAACGGAATTAATCGTTTTTGGGCCACAGAAGCAAAGAGAAAGTGTGATCAGTCACCTTTAATCCCTTTCTCTAAAACCAAAACAACAGGTTAGAAATCTGGGGGTAATATTGGACTCAGATCTGAACTTTCACAGCCACATAAAGTCAGTAATATCAGCAGCCTTTTACCATCTAAAAAACATTGCCAAAATCAAAGGTATAGTGTCTAAACCAGACTTGGACAGACTAATCCATGCATTTGTCTCCAGTAGGTTAGACTACTGTAACGGCCTGCTCACTGGTATCTCTAAACAAGCTGTTAAACAACTACAATACATTCAGAACGCTACAGCTCGAGTCCTGACTAGAATCAGAAAATACGACCATATTAGTCCAGTGCTCAGATCTCTGCACTGGCTTCCTGTTGCTCAGAGAATAGACTTTACTACAGCTCTGCTTGTATACAAGTCTCTTCATGGTCAAGCACCAAAGTACATCTCTGACATGTTAGACCCATATGAGCCCTCCAGGTCTCTGAGAACCTCAGGTAGAGGTCTCCTACAGGGGCCAAGAGTCAGGACTAAACATGGTGAAGCTACTTTCCAGTTTTCTGCAGCTAAAATCTGGAACAGTCTTCCAGAAAACGTGAGACAGGCATCAACTGTGACAATGTTTAAGACCAGGCTGAAAACTACTCTGTTCAGTCGTGCATACGACAGCTGAAAGTATTTTATCTGCACTCTTCTCCTTTTCTTCTCCTTTTCTTTAAATTAATGATTCTATTTATGTTTTATGATTTTATCTGCCTTTTTGTGATTTTAAGATTTTTCTGCAACTGTAAAGCACTTTGAGTTGCCATGTGTATGAATTGTGCTCTACAAATAAACTTGCCTTGCCTTACCTGTTATTATTACTGCACGTGTGTTAACACACATTTTTGGGTTTTCCTTTGTCCTCTCTCTCTCTCTCTCTCTCTCTCTCTCTCTCTCTCTCTCGCTAAGCGCTCCGCTTAGTTATTAACATTCAACAAGTTCTACCTCCACGGTGCTAACTTGCGGCTAGCTAGCGTCAGCTAACTAGCCTAGCTGCTAGGCAACTAGACTCCCCCTCCCCTTCCTCACTCCCTCACTCACACGTTTACACACACACACACACACACACACACACACACACACACTTTATCACTTGTATCTTTCGTTTAGATAACCGTTATACCAACGTGTTGCTGATTGATGGATGCACTGTGTCAATAAACCCATTTTATTATCAGAGAGAAGTCGTAGTGTCTTTGTGTACCAACTTGTGGTCACGTGTCTCAGCAACAGCAGTGCTGTGATCTCCTCCAACATCAGAGCCGTCCCAGGTAGTTGATGGTACAGGATATTGACTGTTGGTGGATCAACTCTGTTAGACACTGGTAACTGTTACAAGGTTGGTCGCAGTTTAGTTTCCCTGAACTCATCAGGGTGGTGCCCCGAATAATCAATATTTAATATTAATTCGTAATTATATTCATAATTATCGATTATCATGATTTTTGAACAGTTCGCTCTTCAGTGCACAACAGCTGTTTAGCAGCTTCTTTCTCCAGAACCTTGGAGAGAAAAGGAAGATGTGAAGTTGGTCTGTAGTTGGTAGAACTTCTGGATCCAGGCTTGTTTTTGAGGAGGGTTTAATTCCTGCTACTTTAAAGGACTGAGGGACGGAACCAGATACCAGCGCCACATTGACCATATCTAAGAGGGAGGGGCTAACGAGGGGAGAGAGTCTTGGAGCAGCTTAGTTGGGATGGGGTCTAGGAGACAGGTGGAGGTTTAGAGGAGGACATTATTGAACTGAGCTCATGAAGGCTGATGGGAGAAAAACTATCCAAGTGTGTGTCTGGTCCTCCAGCTGCCTCTAAGGTTCTGGGTTCTAGGGGCCATGTTGTCAGCTGATGGCAGCAGGAGAAGAAGTTTCTCTCTAATCAGGAGAATTTTGTCATTAAAGAAGTCCATGAACTCTTTGCTGCCCAGGGAAACAGGACTACTTGGTTCAGTAGAGCTGTGGCTCTCTGTCAGTCTGGCTCCAGGACTGAAGAGGAACCTGGGTTGTTCTTACGTTTGTCACGTGCGGGGGGTGTGAGGGGGAAGCCGACCCAGGTGCAGACAGTGGGAAGTTGCACAAGAGATTTTTATTAGGAGACGGGGAAACTTTAGACGGGGGAACTTGAGACCTGACGACTGTAAACGGGGAGACTTGAGGCAGTAGACGGGGTTGGGGGGGGTGTGAGGCTGGAGACGGGGGGGGGGCGTGAGGCTGGAGACGGGGGGCGTGAGGCTGGAGACTTGACGTGAGGCTGGAGACTTGACCAGTGACTGACGAACTTAAGCCAGACCATGAACGTGATTATACAAGACGACGACAGCGACAATGACCCAACAACCTAACAGCGGAAAACACACGGGTTAAATACAAGAGGGGAAACAAGACACGGGTGGTGCAATCAACCAGGAGAAACACATGAGGTAATCACAGGAGGGAGGTCAGGAAGACAGGACATGACTACAAAAAAAACAGGAAGCACGAGACAGGGATTGTGACAATGTTCCTCTATTCGTGCTGGGGAGGTCTCCTCTGTGCTGTGCTGGAGGTCAGGGGGCAACATCTGATGACGTTAAAAGTCCACTGACCTCACTGTTATTAGACAAGTTCCTCTCCTACAAACCAGCAAGCCTCCCAAACTAAACTCACACTCCCAGAATTCCCTGGGGTGCTTGATAGACGATATTAAGCTCATGCAACTTGGTTCTCTGTGCTGACCTTTACATGTCACCACTACTGGATCATCTGGTTGGTCCTGACAGCCCTAGCTGCGAGAACCACCTCGTCTTCTAGAAAATGACAAAGACATCTACAGCAGTGGGGATGATGTAGAACCACCACACCACCCACCAGATAAACTGCATAGATGTAGAACACTGTGTATATGTGGTGATATGGATGAATATAATTTACTGCATACATGTAGAACATTGTCTGCATGATATGATTGATTTAGTATACTACATACTGTATATGTAGAACACAGTATACATGTGGTGATATATAGATGTAGTATACTACATATATGTAGAACACTTTATACATGTGGTGATATGCAGAGATGTAGTATACTGAATATATGTAGAGCACTGTATACATGTGGTGATATGGATTAATATTCTTCATACATGGAGAACAATGTATACATACAGTGATATATATAGATGTAGTATACTGCATATATGTAGAGCACTGTATACATGTGGTGATATGGATTAATATTCTTCATACATGGAGAACAATGTATACATACAGTGATATATATAGATGTAGTATACTGCATATATGTAGAGCACTGTGTACATGTGGTGATATGTATAGATGTCGTATACTGCAGATATGTAGAACACTATACATGTGGTGATATGGATTGATGTCGTATACTGCATATATGTAGAACACTATACATGTGGTGATATGGATTGATGTCGTATACTGCATTGTCTTGACGCGGCTCAGAGATCGTGCCATGAAAGGAGGGAGACGTGGATTTGATGTAAAATCCACAACATATTATTGTTGACCTAATACAAGGATCAACACAAGACAAACCATAACGTACAATGGAGTGTGGTTATCAGTAGCATCAGTAGTGAGTGGGGGTGCGTGCATGAGTGTAAGGGGGGTGTAGATGTGTGCGGTGTGATGGATGCAGAGAACTAAACATGACAAAACACAAGAACGCAACCATCACTGCGACGTGAGCCAGGAAGAGTGAGCGAGAGAGAGCGCGCGGCCAGGTTGGCCGTCTGCCTTGTAGCTGGGAGACGGCGGGCCCAGGGGCTCCCAACCAGCTTACTTAACCAACAGCTCCACCCAGTGAAGCTCCAACCTGGAAAGGGAAGGAAGTCAACATAACTGATGCCACGCCCCCATGCCCGTGACCATGGGGACCAAGAAAAAATAAAACACAAATAAAGTGCCCACCCACAAGCCGCCGCATGTGCCACTGTGACTGAACACCAAGAAAGAAAACAAATCCACCGACAGAAAGACCAAGAAAGACCACAAATTTCCAATCGGCCAGAAGAGAACCACCACCGAGTGTTCTGGAAGCTCAACAAATCCCAAACCAACAGCCCACCCCAGCAACCGGTGCACCTGGGAAGCAAATTTAGAGGCAGGAGGAGGCCGGAAGAGAACAGCAAACAGAACACAAAAGACCCCGGAAAGGCTCAAGGAACCCTGGACAACGCGTCCGCCACCATGTTATCCGACTCTTTCACATACCGGATATCCAGGCAGTACAACTGCAGGAAATGGACCACCTAATCAGGCACTGGTTTGGACACTGCAGTGAATGAAGGAAAGTTAGGGGGTGTGGTCTGTAAAAACAACCAGTGGAGTGCTGCTGCCTACATAAACATCAAAGTGCTTCAAGGCTAAAATCAGAGCTCGTGCCTCCTTCTCAACAACTGAAGAGTTCAGCTGGCATGGAGTAAACTTTTTCGAGAAGTAACTGACAGGCCTCTCTATTCCCAGGTCATTGGCCTGCATGAGCACAGGTCCTGCTCCGACGTGACTGGCATCGACAAACAGCTGGAACAGCCGGTCAAGCCGCGGCGCCACCAGGACTGGAGCCCTGCATAGGAGCGTCTTAACCTGTTCAAATGCTGTCTGGCAGGCTGGCGACCAGATGTACTTGGCCATCCCCCTGAGCAGGTTGGTGAGAGGTGCCACCACTGTGGAGAAATTCCTGCAGAAACCTAGGAAAAAGGAAATGCATCAGCTCCTTCTTTGATGTTTGAACCGGATATCTTGCCACGGCCTCGACCTTCGCACCCAGCGGATGCACCTCACCCTGCCCAAGCACTCTGCCAAGGTAGGTCACGGTTGCCCTTACAAACTCACACTTTGCAAGGTTAACCGTGAGCCTAGCCTCCACCAACTGGGTGAACAGCTCAGGAACATGGTCCACGTGAGTTTCCCAGGTGTCAGAAAACACCACGACATTCTAAATACACAGTGCATCCCTGCATATCACCCACCACACAGTTCATCAAGTGTTGGAACGTAGCTGGAGCGTTCCGCAGCCCAAACAGCATCACCGTGTATGAGTATATACCTGTTGGAGTAATAAACGCGGCAGTCTCCCACGCTCGCGGGGAAAGGGGAATTTGCCAATAACCCTTCAGGAGGTCAGACTTGCTAACGAACTTTGCAGCGCCAACTTGGTCAACACAGTCATCCATCCTGGGAAGGGGAAAGGAGTCCGGCTTAGTCACTAAGTTCACCTTCCTAAAATCAGAGCAAAAACGCAGGGTGTTATCAGACTTTGGCACAAGCAGGCACGGAGAGGACCAACGAGACGAGCAAGGCTCTGCGATACCATTCTCTAGCATATACTTAACCTCAGCATCAAGATGATTACGTTTCTCAAAAAACAGCTCACATGGTAGAGCTTCAGCAGGTTGATGTGGCACAGCTACCATCCCACAGATAAGTTAACAATCATGAACTATATTTTTAATCAATAGTTGCCATAAATTACTACTGTTCAGTCTTTTTAATGCATAGCATTCAAATCATGACTCACTTATAACCATGACATATACATATATTAAACTGCACATGCTCTGCATAAGTTATATGCGGTATATATGTTGTACACTTGATCCTACATGTGGTACACTGTACACATGATGAGGTGGCCATCAGTTTGTCAGCATGCAGGGACCACCAACAGCTGCCTCTGTGACATCATGTGGTAGGGCATTTGGGCCGTCACTGATTCTAAGTCACTAACTGTACATTCGGCACATCTTTAATCTCATGCCCACTTTGATGAACTTTTCCCTGAAGTTATGGTCACCAACTTCATCTACCATGGTAGCGATACCATGAACGCCCTAGGAGGAGATAGCGTTTGTTCGGGGCGCAAAATTGTCCAAAATTGGACATTCGTGTCCAAATTGTGGACATCCTGTTAGAGTTAGGTCAGGAGTGTCTGCATATGATTTGTCCGTCTTGATGAGACAAATAAAGCGGTGTTGGTCCCATGTCTGTAGGACATTCCTACAGGCTGTGGCGGGGTTTTTGTGTATGTAGGTGGCGCTATTGAGTACAGCGCTTCTTTTTTGTTTAATTATCGAATTGAGCTGATTGTGTGTTCCAAACTTGATGAGTTTTTGAGCGTGTTTAGGGGGTCCAATTAACTTTTGAAGTGGCGTGTGTGTCGAGCAAACATAATAGGGTCTTCGCCCTGAACGGACTCTGGGCTCAGGCCCCAAAAATGTCAGAAATGGATGCCTTCGGAGCCCCATTCATCAGCTCCATCTATCCTCTGCTCCATTTGTCCTCAGCTCTATCCATCATCAGATCAATGAACCCTCAGCTCCGTCCAGCCTGAGCTAAAGCGACCATAAGCTCCATCAGCTCTAACCATGTCTATATTATGTGTGACTAATCCTGAGGAACCAAGTGCTGCAGAGTTGTTCATCCATGTACTAAACCTGTATTCACATGCGTTCTCACCCATGTGCTCACATTCAGATATTTGCAGAATAACCCACCTGTTTTCGCTTAACATGCTACCAAAGCTTTTCTCCCATCAGCCTTCATGAGCTCAGTTCAATAATGTCCTCCTCTAAACCTCCACCTGTCTCCTAGACCCCATCCCAACTAAGCTGCTCCAAGACTCTCTCCCCTCGTTAGCCCCTCCCTCTTAGATATGGTCAATGTGGCGCTGGTATCTGGTTCCGTCCCTCAGTCCTTTAAAGTTGCAGGAATTAAACCCTCCTCAAAAACAAGCCTGGATCCAGAAGTTCTACCAACTACAGACCAACATCACATCTTCCTTTTCTCTCCAAGGTTCTGGAGAAAGCAGCTGCTAAACAGCTCTGTGACTTCTCCACAGCAACAGCTGATTGGAGGATTCAGTCAGGTTCCAGGTTCATCCTAGCACAGAAACAGAACTAGTCAAAGGTACCAGTGACCTCCTACTGGTACCAGATGAGGGACCGGGGCCTCATGTATCAACGCAGTTTACGCAAGAAAAACTTGCGTATGCCAGGATCGACACTCACGTTCAGATGTATCAACGCAAAAAGTTCGTTGATTCTTGCGTTGTTTCACGCCAACTCCAGAGGTGACGTAGAAGTTGTCAGAAAACCGATTCTTGCGTTAACTGCACTTTGGTCCGTTGGCGACATCCTGTGGCAGTGTTCGGTAACTGACATTATTTGACAACCTCACATACACCGGAAACAAAAAGCCCAAAACACAAACCTAAACACCTGCTGGCATTACTGAAGCGGCAATAAAAGAGCCTTCACGATTTTGCTGAATGTGCAACTTTCAACAATGGCAGCACTTGTGCTGCTGGAGGATGTTGCAAATAAGACGGAGCGACATTTGAGGGAGCGGGAGGAACTGCTGCACAATTCTGATGAGTGGCCGATGAGCCGGTTCCAGCTACCGCGGACCACCCTCTTGCAAATTTGTGAGGAGCTGCAACTGGAGCTCCAGCGTCGACACTGGTGCTGAGCGCGCTCTGCTTTTTGGCCACTGGCTCCTTCCAGCGGGAGATGGCGGACCCTTCCGGGGTGAGTCAGTTGACCCTCAGCTGGGCCAGGCCCTGGGTGGTGGACCTGATCATTCGCCTCTCCCGTAGGTAGATTAAATTCCCTATTTAAATGAATTTGCGTATTTATAGGTGGGCTTAACGGGGGTTGGCCCGGTCTCAACAAGAACCAGTTTTCAAGTCCCATCCCTTGTCCTGCTGAACAAGATGGATCCAAGTCAAATCATCATCCTCGTCGTCATCATGTCGTGTTTATTGTTAAAAGCAGAACATCTTAAGTGCTGTGGCATTTCATTTTCCACTGCATTGTCTAATTTATGTACCATGATGACAAAGTTGACCCAAGTATTTCTATTTCATAAATACGGCATCAGCACTACTAATGGCATATGTGCAGTAGAAAATACTATCAAATGAATAATACATCATATTCAACCTCAAGAGCCACATTTATTTATGCGGATCTACTCAAAATACAATAGAAATATAGATTTGTCTTTGCTCTGTGTAGCATCACAGCTCAGCGTTGAAGCCCCACATGATAATGATGACTGGAACTGAACTGTCCGCGTCATCTTTGAGTGGCAGCTTCTGCTTCATGATGATGTCATCATCTGGCCTGACCTCTGCAACTGTCCCAGGGCCTCTGTGTCCGGGGCCCCCAGTTTTGGGGCCTGAAATCTGATGAATTCTAGATGATCCTACTGGAGCTGAGATCTGGAAAATAATCTCCAACTCTTATTCTTTTGTTAACTTTTGTAACTGAGAGTGAGTGAAGGATGAACATAATTCATATGGACAAATATAATTATTTATTTTCTGTCAAACAATCAACAAATCCAGTAGGCTGTTGTGACCTGGACATCATGACCTCACTAGCTCCAGACTGGGAGGCCTGTCCTGAGTGTGGCGAGACACAGTCAATAGATGATATTCACACACAACTCTCGTCTCTGTGATGGTTGTCTGATCCCGGTAAAAAGAATTCCTTCACTTCGCCACAAGAGTGTGAGGCTCCATTGTGGAGCTTGCTGATGTTGGTGAGGGGCAGCTGGGTGGAGCTGTAGGCCAGTGGCGGGATGGTGTTGACCAGTATGAGCTGAAGAGGCTTCTTCTCTGGCTGGTACTGGCAGCGAATGTAGCGTAGAAATGCTATGCGGTAGGTTTTATTAAACAGTGTGTAGACCAGCGGATTGACGGCAGAGGACAGGTATCCCACCCACACGAAAACATTCAGCAGACCTCCCATCAACCCTGCGTCACATACCGCCGGGTCACATGCCACCATCATCACATTGGTGATGAAAAATGGGCACCACATGACCACAAAGAGAAAAAACACCACCCCGAGGACCTTGGATGCCTTCTTCTCATTGCTAATTGACTGCATGGTACGGCGGCCATCCAGTGTGCCAGAGATGCTCCCATGAGTGCTTGCGAGACCACCACCACTCCCCCTGCCTCCAGCCTCACGGCTGATGGAGCATCTGAAGAGTTTCTCTGAGGAGACGGAGGCTTGTGGTAAGAAGCTTAAGGTGAAAGTGGTGGTCCATTTAGGCCGCGGGACCAGCTGGTCCAAGCAGAGTGTGGCTTCATTCTGCAGGGCCTTGATGGTCAGGAAGTAGGTGAACACCATGATGGTGAGAGGGACAAAGAAGGCCACAAAGGAGCCGGCCAACACAAAACCGTTGTCTGTCAGCAGGCAGCTGCCATCTTTGAAGACCTTGGAGTGGTCTCGCAGTCCCAGCACAGGAATCGGCATGGAGATGCCTGCAGGGAGGAGACAGAGGGGAAGAAAGTGTGGGGCAAAAAAGTATTTAGTCAGTTAGTGTTGCTTTCGTCAACGAAAATTATGATGAAATATTCGTCAACGAACCTTAAGCACGTGACGAAGACGAGACGAGACAAAACATAAATAGTGCTTGTATGACTAGAACTATGAAAATATAATGCAATATTGTTGACGAATAAAAACGAAAACTTCATGCGGTTTCAATGACGAAAACTGCTAAAATTAATCACTTATCGTTAAACAAAACGATCGGAAATTATGTTGTTTGGTCGCATTGTTTATTTCTGCCGCCTCCGTTTCCTCGGTGCTGTGGGCATCTCGGCGTCCCTTCTCTGGTGCGCACATGAAGCCAACAGAGGTGGTGCCTTCGCACCAGCTAGTGTCATGGCTGGACAACTGGGAAGGAAAAAAAGAAATGATATCTGGATGTACTTCAAATACAATCCAGTGGACAACAAAACAGAATGTGTTGTGGAAAAAGATGGGGAGACAATGACCATGTTTTATTTGTGAAATAGGTTTGACGAAACTTTGAAATATATATTATAAATTACTAAAAAGAGATTAAAACATTTTAATTCACTTAAACTAGACGAATAATCAGTTCAAGTCGAATAAGTAGACTAAGTCATCAGTTTTCAGCGACGACAACTAGACAAAAATGATTATAAATTAATAATTATTGTGACTAAAATAGTACTAATATGCTCTAACCTACAGTCGACTAAAACTTGAAAAAAAAATATTAACATGACTAAAACTGATAAAAAAAATAATAGTGCATATTGCGGCTTCCAGCACAGCCCTTTTAGCCGCTGAGAGTATGAGGTTGGGTCCTCAGATTCATAGATTTATAACGCACTCCAGGAGGCCATGATGACAGAAATGCTGAGATCCAAAGATGCTTCTGGTGCATTTATTGCAAAACAACCAGCACAGAGCTTTCACAGCGCATCAAGGATGGATGAATGGAAAAAATGAAACCGCTGGGTTAAACAGGAAAAAAGGGTGATGAATGAATGAGTGGGTCGCGGTCAACAAAAACTACGGCTACGACCCAACCCTGACTCTCTCATCTGTGTCACAGGGATATTGTGGGGCTGTCGCTGGGCAACACTGACTTTCACCTCCTCCAAAGATTTTCTATGGAGTTGAGGTCTGGAGACTGGCTGGGCCACTCCAGGACCTTGAAGTGCTTCTTAGGAAGCCACTCCTTCGTTGCCAGGCGGTGTGTTTGGGATCATCGTCACGCTGGAAGAGCCAGCCACGTTTCATCTTCACTGCCTTCGCTGATGGAAGGAGGTTTCTCTCAAATCTCAGGATCCATGGCTCCATTCATTCTTTCCTTTACACGGATCAGTCGTCCTGGTCCCTCTGCAGAACAACAGCCCCAAAGCCTGGACCTGTACTGGCTTCAGCAGGGGGACACGTCTGGCCCTGCAGGGTTTGAGTCCCTGGTGGTGTCCTGTGTTACTGAGGGTAGCCTTGGTAACTTTGGTCCCAGCTCTCTGCAGGTCCTTCACTAGGTCCTCCGTGTGGTTCTGGGATTTCTGCTCCCCGTTCTTGTGATCATTTTGGCCCCGCGGGGTGAGATCTTGTGTGGAGCCCCAGATGGAGGGAGGTCATCAGTGGTCTTGTATGGCCTCCATGTTCCAATAATTGCTCCCACCGTTGGTTTCTTCACACCCAGCTGCTGACCTACTGCATATTCAGGCTTCTCAGGCTGGTGCAGGTCTACAAGTTGGTGTCTGTGTCCTGTTGGGATTCAGAGCCCATGTGCTGACATCCACCATTTTCTTCTTCCCTCTGTTCCATGTGGAGATGGGACAGAACAAAGACGAATAAAAACTTTCCCGCCAGCCACCAGGTTGAGGTGTGGCAATCCTCTTCAAAGGGGGAAACCCACTTCTAATTGGCTGAGAGCCCAGGGGGTCCCCGCTACGTCATCATCAGCGGTGGACCTGTAAAACCAGACGTACTGCCGAAAAGCTTCGCATTTTCCCAGGTATGCTAACTTAGCCAAGTAGCGTCTGCCAAAAGGAAGCAACAACCATGTGTCTCCCTTTGTTCCTGTCTTGTTCGTGGAGCAGCAGTCTACAACTCGCGGGACGAGTCCAGTCCACAGACTTTCGCTTTCAATTCAGTCACGTGACCGCGGTTTTCCTCATCTCCTAACACGGAGAATCCGCGCATCCCTTCTTTTTTTTTTTTGACTTTGTTTTGGATCCAAGGGAGACAGCCCGCACCCGCTGATCTCCTCTACCCTGCAGAAGGACGCAAGTTTTGTCGGGACGTGTTGCTCAGGACAATTCCCCGACCCGGTCGACTGCGGAGGCGCGTATCCGAGCCAAGGAACGGACCCTCTGCAAGCGCCACCTCCATCTCCGCCTCGGAGCGGAGCAACGATAGTGAGGCATCAGTGTGTCTGGGCAGAGATCGTAGTCAAGAGTGTGACAGTAAACGCTGCAAGTTAACGAGCCGCCGAGCTCTCATCACTGTATCACTGTCACTGTGTCATTGTGCTGTGTTAACTCTGTTGTATCAGACGGGCCGCCGGGCCCTCAGCTCTGATCATCAGGAGTTATCACTGTTTGGTTTCCACAACCGAGCTGAGTTCATGATCAGTGGCCGTCTATGAAGTCGAAGGAGCTGTAACCTCGTCTGTGGAAGCGCACGTACCAGACTCGGTCGAAACCTGTACGCGCACACGGCGAGCGGGAGCGAGCTCTTTGTCTTTGTCGGCGCCATTTAATCTGAATCTACAGTAAGGTTAGATCTTCCCCCCCCCCCCACTCTGCTCCGAATCTTCACACCTCCACACACGTGACTAGGACTCTGTTGCCTCCCTGCCCCCCCCCCCCCCCCACTCAGCGGAAGTCAGGGCAGCCATCTTGGCTCTATTCGTCCTAGTCAGTTACCCTGACCCGCTCAGGTGTGCACGCGCACCCACTCTCGCTCTCTCTCTCTCTCACACTCACACTCACACACACACACACACACACACACACACACACACACACCCTTGATAGAAGTAGATGTTAGATAGTAGTCCGTAATTGTGAAGATATACCTGTTGATTATTGCTGTGTTAATTGTAAAATTAATATTGTGATAATAAATGTGTTATATTTTGCAACAATTCGACTCCTGGTTTTATTGTGTGTGGATTGAACTTTGATTGCTGGTTTGATTGGTCAGTGCTCGGAATCACACCTTCTATTTGACTGAGACTGAATAGACCTGTTAGTAATTGATTTTAATTAAATAATTTATTGTTTAATTTTAAGTGATTCAATCGCTGTTGAATTTGGCCAAGCAAATTTGACAATTTGCTCACCCTGTTCACCTTTGATGTCGATAACAGAGGATTGGCTGTTCCCTGATTCCAGGGTGGTGCCCCGTTAATAGATTATATTGTAATAATCATATTTAATAATTGATTATTTTCTTTATAGTTCAATTTAAGGTATCGCCAATCCTCTCCCCCCTTTACGAGCCCCAACATTTTGGCACTCCTTGTGAGGCCTAACCCCAACAGTCCTTTGCCAGCTCTTTGGTCTTGGCCATAGTGGAGTTTAGAGTGGGACTGTTGGAGGTTGAGGACCGGTGTCTTTTATACTGATAACAACTTCAAACAGGTGCCATTAATACAGGTAACGAGTGGAGGACAGAGGAGCCTCTTGAAGAAGAAGTCCAGAAATCTTGCCTATTCGTAGGAGACCAAATACTTATTTTACCCAGGAATTTAACAATTAACTCATTAAAGTCCTACAATGTCGGATCCCCCCATTCTGTCTCTCATATTTGAAGTGTTCCTATGATGAGAACTACAGGCCTCTCATCTTTTTAAGTGGGAGAATTTCAACAGTTGGTGGCAGACTAAATACTTTTTTGCCCCACTGTATATCATGTTATCGTCCCATTAAACGTGGTGGGGGTGGAGCCTATCCCAGCAGCCTTCCCCCTGGACAGGTCACCAGTCCATGGCAGGGCCAACACATAGAGACAGACAACCATTGGCTCTCCCAGCCACACCTACGGTCAATTTAGAGTCTGGATTAACCTGGTCCCTCTTGATGTCTTTGGACTGTGGAGGAAGCTGGAGTACCACAGAGAACCCAGCAGGAACAGGGAGAACATGGAGACTCACCCAGAAAGACCCCATGCTGCAGCCGGGGCTCCACCCACAACCTTCTTGCTGGGGGCCACAGGGAGGACCACTGCCCCACTGCCGCCGTCAATGAATATACAAAAAATGTTAATTCTAAATGTTAATCTACACACACACATACACACACACACAAATATATCTGTCTGTCTCTATCCACATTGTATATATGTATAAATATATACATTTGTATATTTACAATTATATACATTTGTTTTTTCTATCTATGTATATACACACATATATACATATAAATATGAGTATATATAATATATATATGTGTATGTGTCGTTCTTTATCTTGTGATCACAAACTTGACACCATGTGAGAACGTAAGATGGCGCAGTGACATCCTGTTGCACACCACCAGAACTATCCATCAGGTAGCCGAGGATATGGACAGGATGTTCTCCTGTTTCTGTCAGCTTGAAGCAGAACACATTGAGCTGGAGCGAGGAGTTAGCTGCCTCAGAAGGGAAATAATGTCGCAGTGGCAGACGTTACCACACGTGCTGCTGACATCGCTGGCCTGAACCGTCACCCAGGTTATTCATGCATCACACAACTGCAGAGTTTTTGTGTGTATGTCCTGTCATACCAGCATGGACAGTGTGAAGCACAGAGACAGTGAGGAAAAACATCTTCCAGGAAAATGAAGTCCTATGTTCAGGATGGACTCAGGATTCGTGGGCTGAGAGAACACGAGTGGACTGAACCTCGCAGCATTCCAGCTGAGCTGGGATCAGGGGTACTTCTCCTCGACAGTGACTTTGGAGTATTTTGACCAAATTCTTGTGTTTCAGGGTTGTAGAACTACAGAAAAGAGAAACAACTCAACCAAGGACTGAACGTCGTCAGCAGAAGTAAGTTGATCTCAGAGAAATGACATAACTGCATACTCCGAACTAAAGGATGAGCGAGTGTGTCCAAGGGAAGAGATGCAGCTCCGGCAGGCCTCAGCCATTAGAGCCACAGAGCACCATGACTACCCTAATGAACTGGAGGCAACAGGAAGCTCGCAGACATTAGACCGAGCTGACAACTCATCCTACTGCATTAGTGCTTCACTTCATTTTGATGAGTGTGGAGAGGAAGGACTTCTGGCTTCAGAGGGGAGGAGATGCTTCTTATTTCAGTTTGCTCTTAAATCTTTTTAAAAAATGTTCCTTTGCTTTGCCCCTGCCGGGAGATGATACTCCTCCATGACAGTCCAGGGTGAGCTCCCTGTTTAGGGTGCAAGTGTTACTTCACCAACCCACTGACATTTTCATAGTCCCCGTCCAGGGCATCAAACCTGTGACCTGTACCAGTCTACTCCTCTAATAAAAGTGGAGCTGCATTCCACCCTGACTCTCCACACACCTGACTCTTTGCTGCTTTTCCTGCTGTGAAACATACCTGGAGGTGCAGGTGCATGTCCTCTGAGAGCAGGTCCGGAGAAGCGACATCTGATGTCGGCACACAGCACAAGCATTTCCATGCAGCAAGTTCGTGTACATGTAGCCCACTCAGGTCAACTCATCCATCCACCATGCAGCACCCTCACTTCCACCCAGGATGTAGCATCCAAACATTCACGTAGCGTGTAGCACCCTCACTTCCATGTAGCATGTAGCACTCTCACATCCATCTAGCATGTAGCACACCCAAATCCATGCAATGCAAGGTCACTTCCACGCTCCCTCCTCCTCTCCATGTGCTCAAGATAAGCATTAGAAACATTAATGTTTGACAGGCCCCAATGGAACCAGGGGTGTCTGTTTTTGTGTGCATCCGTGCATCTTTGTGTGTGTGTGTGTGTGTGTGTGTGTGTGTGTGTGTGTGTGTGTGTTTGTGTGCGTGTGTGTGTGTGACATGCCCTCACCGGCTGATATGGTCCACACTGCCATGATCTTGAGGCGGGCCTTGGTGTGGGAGTTGAACCGGCTGTGGTGGATGGGGTTGCGGATGGCGATGTATCGATCTAGAGAGATGGCACAGAGGTGCATGATGGAGGCTGTGGAGAACAGGACATCCAGGTAGATCCAGACAGGACAAAGGTTGGAGGGGAGAGGCCAGCCGTAATCTGCAAGCAGGGTGTGGGGCAGAGGTCAGTTAATACTCTGGTCCTGCTAATAAGGCGCTTATTATTATGATCCACATCGGATCAATTTAAAAACAAAACCTGCCCAACTAGCATTGGGTCTCCTGTCAGACAAGGACCAGGTGGCCTGCTGGACTAGCACTGGTTCACCTACCAGACTAGGACGAGTAGCCTACCAGACTAGCACTGGGTTGCCTGCTAGAGTAGGACCATGTTGCCTGCCATACTAGTACTGGGTTGCCTACCAAACTAGGATCATGTTGCCTGTCAGACTAGCACTGGGTCGCCTCCCGTAATATTACCAGGAAGTCTGCTGGACTAGCACTGGGTCACCTGCTAGAGTAGGATCATGTTGCCTGCCGGAGTAGCATTGGGTTGCCTGCCAGTGTAGGACCAGGTAGCCTGCTGGACAAGGGTGAAGTTTATTGCTGGACTAGGACCACATTGCCTGCTGAATTAGAACCAGGGGGAATTCTGGTCTGGGACCATGTTGCCTGCTGGATTAAGACCAGATTGCATACTGGACTAGGACCAGTTTAGATGGATGGATGGATGGATGAGTGGATGAATGATAGATCGATGACTGAATGGATGGATGAATGGCAAGACAGATGTATGGACTGTCTTTATCTCTGTCCCGCTCTTTCCTTCTGTCTCTCTGTCCTCCTCCATTCTCTGTCTTTGTCTCTGTCCATCAGTCTCTCCTCCTTTCTCTCCCTCTTTATCACTGTCCCTCTCTTTCCTTCTGCCTCTCTGTCTTCCTCCATTCTCTGTCTTTGTCTCTGTCCTGCTCTCCTGCTCTCTCTCCGTCCCCACTGATCCTGGATCTGCTCCACCTTCCTGCTGGTAAAGGAAGGTTCTGGTGGCTGCTGTTGCAGGATGTGCTGCTGATGGAGAATTGTTGGGTGGAGGTTCATTGAAGGAGGGAGGTGCTGGACCTGCTCTACTTGGACAGAGTCAGGACAGAACTTTGGTTGGGGTTTGGTGACACACATAAAACTGACTTGACTATAGACTTGACTTGACAATAGATGGGTGGATGGATGAAAGAATGAGTGGACTGATGAATGGGTAGATGGGTGGAATGTTTTTGGACCTGGACATGCAGTGTTCTGTCACAAGTTGAGCAAAACGCCCTCCACCACATGGCAGTGATAACCCTGATTGTTGGAATATCTCATCAGTGGTAGAGACAGAGTTAAAGGCTGCAAGGCACTGTAACTACAACCTAAGTGTCACATGATCATATCTGGTGTATATTGTGTGTACAGTCCCGGGTCTGAGGATGCACAGCTGCTGTTTTGTCACAGAACCTGATCTAGCACCTCTGATCTGGTGACTTTTGCAAAAACATTAAACTTAACTCTGCAGTCCAATGATGCTAACAGAGAGCTACTGAATAACTCCAGAATTACATCACTAGAGGCTGCAACTCTCTCAGCAGAACTGAAGTCACTGACCTTGTCCCAGGGGTCGGACTTTCACTGCTGCTTTGGGATTCAGATCCACAGCCAGCAAGTGAGCGGCTGCTGCCTCCAACACCTGCTGCACAGTGTCTGACTGCATTTGCATTCCTGCACTTGAAGGGAAGAGGAGAAAGTCTCCACATGTCTGTCTGCTCGCAGCTTCAACTCTGATCCTGGGCCGTGTCAGTTCCTGCTGGGGGTGCTGGGTGGGCCTGGGACTACAGTGCCATCCAGACACCTGTAGTGTTACCTCCGGGACTATTGAAGTCCGACAGGGAATTTGGACTCTGTCAAAGGTGTCTTTACTTACACACATTGGTACATGCATCAGAGAAGCAGATAGAGGAGGGTCTGATGGCAGCCCTCAATCATCAAAACCTCAGAAAGCAACAGCGCAACACAGATGTAGCTGTTTATTTTGGTTCAGTGAGGTGACCGACCCCAACCCGTCAAAGATTGTGATTGGTCCACTCAGAGGAGGTCGCCGAATGCATGAAGAAGTGAAAGAACCTCCGCGACAAATATGTGCCTCACCAGAAGAAAATGACCACAAGAAGCCATGTTTGTCATGTTCAAAGTTTACATTTTGATTCATGAAAGCAAACAGTCGTTCAAAGAAAAGCACTGGACTTTCTGTTGTAAATAGTTTTGTTTTGGAATCTGACAAGAGCCCCCGAAACCAGACAAAGACAGCCACACCCCCGTAGTGGCTTGGCGGTGAATTACAGAGCAACGCGTTCCCTTGACGCAGAACTTCGAATGCTCAATGACAGCGTGCGGTGTATGCCATCGCTACGCTGTCGCCATGACGCAGAAGCATAAACCAAGCTTGAGTGTCTGTGTGTGTGTCAGATACGTATTAAGGTAGATTTGTAAGGGCGCAGATTTCGATGGGGACAGATGTGTTTAGGATGGATGCATACAGTGCAGAGATGTCCATGGGGGACAGATGGGTACCGGGGGGTAGATGTGTATTGGGGCAACATTGTATAAGGGGCAGATTTCAGTGGGGACAGATGTCCATGGGGGACAGATGTGTTTTGGGGACAGATGCGTATCAGGGGTCGATTTGTCAGGGGGGACCCACATGTGTTTCGAGAGCAGATTTGTGTTTAGGGGACTGATGCTCATAGTGGACAGGTGTCCATGGGGGCACAGTTGTGTTTTGGGAACAGATTTCTAATGGGGACCTATGTGTTTTGGGATTGATGTGTATATTGGACAAATGTCCATGAGGGACAAATGTGGGGTAGCGACAGATTTGTACAGGGAGCAGATTTCTATGGGGACAGCTGGGTTTAGGACAGCTGTGTACAGTGGACAGATATCCATAGGGGATGGATGTGCTTTGGGGACAGATGTGTATCAGGGGTCAATTTGTAAGGGGGGGGGGGGTTTTATGGGTAACAGATGTGTTCAGGGGACAGATGCAATTGGGTTAGATTTGTATGGGGAGCCGATTTCTATAGGGAACAGATGGTATTGTGGACACTTGTCCATAGAATAGAGAAGTGTATTGGGGTAGATTTGTAAGACGGACAGATTCATATAGAGAGCAGATTTCTATGGGGACAGATGTGTTTAGGACAGATGCGTACAGTGGAGAGAAGTCCATGAGGGACAGATGTGTTTCAGGGGTCAATTTTTTTTGGGGGGGGGGGCAGATTTCCATAGGGGTCAGATGTTTTGAGGGGACAGATGCAATCAGGCTAGATTTGTATGGGGAACAGATTTGTATGGAGAGCCATTTTCTATGGGGGGGGGGCAGATATGTTTAGGGGACAGATGATATAGTGGACACATGTCCATAGGGGACAGAAGTGTATTGGGGTAGATTTGTATGAGGGCAGATTTGTATAGAGAGCAGTTTTCTCTGGGGACAGTTGAGTTTAGGAGACAGATGCATATGTTGGACAGATGTCCAGGGGGGACAGATTTGTATCGGGGTAAATTTATAGGGGGGCAGATGTGTCTGGGGAGCAGATTTCTATGGGGACAGATATGTTAAGGGGCAGATACCTACAGAAGACAGATGTGAATGAATGAATGAAAAATACACATCTGCATGAGGGAAATTCAAGGTAATGCAGCTCAGTGTTTGGATTAGAAAAAGAAGCAGCATGGGAGTTATAATCAGTCCCACCATAAAAACGCTAATGCAAGCACGTACCTCAACGCATAATCAGACAGAGGCTGTACATTTTTGTGGGGGCCACATTTTTTTCAAATATGCTTCACTTTTGCAGCATAAATGGAAGATTTCCAAGCAAAATACGCAAAATATGCGGGGCTTGCATGATTTCATTATTCCTGAATTATTATTAAAAGTCATGTTTCGGTGCATAAAGTTGAAAGACGTTAGGTTTACTTAACACAAGAGACGCTATTTTCCTCCTGTTGCCTTGGGAACGTTGTGAAATCACTGGAAAGCTGCAAACCCTGCTAAGAAGACATGATGAAGTCCGCAAATCCGTCTCAATTGCCACCAAAAACAAGCTTGGAACTTGTCTGACTCATAAAGGTTTTGTAAGTTTGAGCCACGTGTTTATTGAGGTCTGACTTAAAGTTGAGAACTTAATTATTCCCAGCACTTCCTGTGATGTAGTATGCTTGTCTTCAGATATAGATAGATAGATACTTTATTGATCCCAGAGGGGTATGGCAGTAGTACAATGTTAAAATAGACAGAATGAACAGAGCAAATGGAGGCAGTAGTGCAAAAATGCAGATGTAGATGGATTGTACATGGGTGGGATATATTATATCGAGGGGAGGGGGGGGCTGAGGAAGCACAGTTCAGTTCAGTCCGGGCTCCTCACAGCGAGCAGTTGAAGAGCCGAATGGCCCGAAGGACAAAGGACTTCCTCGGCCTGTCGGTGTGGGACGACAGTGACAACAGCCTGCCACTGATGGAGCTGTTCTGCCTGGAGAGGGTGCTGTGCAGACTATGACTCTTTACATTATGGTAGAAGCCTAGTGAGAACAGAGTGTTGGGTAAATCACTTTCTTTTCTTATTCATCAAACCACAGATTTTGCAAGTTCCTTCAATTTCATCACATAAATTTCATAAATATCCCAAATATTCCATCGAATTTTTTAAGAAAATGTGCTGCATAATCAAGGATTTTTGCTGAAACAATCACAAAAAACTTTGCATTTTTCTGGAAGGACTGTATAATAAAGGAATGAATACAATAAGTGAAAAGAGTTAAAAGAGTGGTCGTAGCAGCACTAGATATTGGCATAGTGCACATGAGAGAACCTGGTTGTTGTCAAACCCTACTTATTGAGCAGTCAAATGATTGCTGGGATAAAGGACCTCTGGTGGCACTCTGTAAGAAGAGCATACTGAGAGGAGCCTCCCGCTTCGACTATTGCTGGTCTGCCCTACCAGGGCATGATAAAGGGGGGGGGGGGGGTTGACATTTCCCCAGATAGACAGGAACTTGCTCCTCATCCATCTCTCCACCACAGTCCCATGAGAATCCTGGCTCCACCCCACCACTGACCCAGCCTTCTTGACCAGCTTGTGCAGTTGGTTGGAGTCCTTCTTAGTGACGTTGCTGCCCCAGCAGACTGCTGCTGAAGAAGAGAATACTGGCCATCACAGCCTGATAAAACATGACCAGCATCTCCCTACACATATCAAAGGACTGAAGTCTCCTCAGGAAGAACAGCCTACACTGTCCCTTCCTGTAGAGTGCATCAGTGTTGGCAGACCAGTCCAGCTTGTCATTCAGGTGCAGTCCCAGATTCTTGTAGGTCCTCACCACCTCTATGTCCTTGCCTTGGATGTTAACAGGCTGTAGAGGTGGCTTGGCCCTGCAGTAGTTGAAGACCATCTATTTGGTCTTGGTGGTATTTAACATCTGGCCGTTCTTCTCACTCCAGTCCCTGAAGTCTCCCACCAGGTCTCTGTACTCTCCCTCTTGACCATACCTCATACACACCACAATGGCCATGTCCTTGGAGTATTTCTGGATGTGGCAGGTATCCAAGTTGTAGAATCTGTCATGTGGAGGGCGAAAAGGAGGGGGGGCCATTACAGTCCCTTGTGGTACACCAGTGTTGCTCACAACTAAGACTCAGCTTCCCAGCCTGATATACTGTATTGTTGTTGTCCCGTCGGGTAGATCATGATCCAGTCAACAGTGGAGGTAGCCATCCCTATGCGGACCAGAATCTCTCTGAGTAGGGTGAGCTGGATGGTGTTGCTCAAGAAGTCAAAAAACATAATCCTCACCTGGCTGCCAGGATCCACCAAATATGAGAAGGCCCTGTGAAGTAGGTAGAGGACAGCGTTGTACACTCCCACACTCTCCTGGTACCCGAACTGCAGAGGTTCAATGCCTGATCAATCATTGGTCCCAACTGTTGTAGAACCAGCCTCTCCAGTACCTTCATGATGTGGGAGGTGAGTAACACTGGCCTGTTGTTGTGCTCAGTTGGGGCCCGTTTCCCAGAAGCTGTGGGCACACCTCATCCGGGCCAGCAGTTTGCTCAATGTCAGTTTCCTCAGCTCAAGTCAAATCAGTTATTTGTATGGCGTCAAACCCCAACCAAAGTTCTGTCCTGACTCTTTCCAAGTAGATCAATGAACCTCCACCCAACAATTCTCCATCAGCAAGCACATCCTGGAACAGCAGCCACCACAACCTTCCTTTACCAGGCAGAAAGGTGGAGCAGATCCAGGATCAGTGGGGATGGAGAGAAAGCAGGAGAGCAGGACAGAGACAAAGACAGAGAATGGAGGAGGACAGAGAGACAGAAGGAAAGAGAGGGCCAGAGATAAAGAGAGAGAGAAAGGAGGAGAGACTGATGGACAGACAGGGACGTGAGCAGGTGGAGCTATGGGTGGCAGCTGGAGCCTCTTCAGGTCTGGAGCCTCCTCCAGCAGACCTCGGGATCTGGGATTCGGGAGCCTGAAGGCTCCAGAGAAGAAGACGAGTTCGTAACACGTATCAGTATGATTTATATACGACACATATAGGAGGACAGAGAGGAAGAGAGGAGGAGAGAGAAGCCCAGTGCATCATGGGAAATCCCCAGCAGTCTGAGCCTATAGCAGCAGATCTAAGGGCCAGCCTAAGCAGTTCTGACTATAAGCCTGATCAACAAGGAGGTCTTAAGTCTGCTCTTAAACCTAGAGAGGGGGTCTGGGTCCTGGACTGAAACTGAGAGACAGTTCCACAGGAGGGGAGCCTGATAGCTGAAGGCTCTGGCTCCCATTCTACTGTTAGAACTCTAGGAACCAGCACGAACCCTGCATCCTGGGAGTGAAGGGTTCTAGCTGGATCATAGGGGACTAGGAGCTCTGTCAGGGATGAAGGAGCCTGATTGTTGAGGACTTTGATGGAAGAAGAAGAATTTTAAATTCTGTTCTGAATCTGACAGGGAGCCATGCAGAGAAGCAGTCCAGGAGAGACCTGGTGTCTGCTACCAGTTTTAGTCAACAAGCAGGCAGCAGCGTTCTGGACCAGCTGGAGAGTCTTTAGGGACTCGTCAATCCAACCTGACAAGGACAGTATGAAACTAATAAAGAACTATGAGAAAAATGACTGTGAGGTGCAAACTACTGACAGCCTTTCTCCTGATGATGTCACATGACAATCTAGGCCAGGTGAAGCCAGTTTCAACCAGCCCCTGCCGGGCCCAAAAAGATCCAAGCGACTGTAGGATGCCAGGAGGAGAGCAGAAGGCTGTGGGCGGAGCCACTCTCAATGACTCAGATGAGTACGATGCAAAACCAGACACACCCATCCAGGCAGAGCTGGGGCCCACACCAGGTTTCCCACCACAGGTTCACAGAACACCAACACTGAGTATTAAAGAGCAGACCAACATACGAGTTAGACAAGATACACACACTACAGGGGTATGGAGACAACTGGAACCCCAATTTATCACGCAGACTGAAAGGTTTGAGAATCCAGGGTTGCTGGACCAAGACTGTGAGACTGTAAATATGACTCGTCCATGTCTACACCTGTTAGGTGAGCAAACAAACGCTGTAGCTGATAGTTTTTGGACATGTGGGGATGATGGGTTGCATAACGTTCTCCCACCACCAAGGTGTACAGTAGGAATGTGCTTTAGTTCGACTGAAGGTGCCAATGTAGGGAGTGACAGAAAAAATGTGGCAGAAAATGGAGTCAGATCACCCTCAAAGATCAAAGCGACAGTTCACTCCAGACGAGGGTATCAAGTTGAATGTGATAGGGCTACCAACAGGAATTCCCAATGAATTTAAGGTCGCCACTCACGTTTGGTTCAATGATAAGTGAGACCGGGAAATGTCCCTTTCGCTTCTGGTATTTAAGATCGCCTAAAAGTCTGGTAAACAGGATGATCAGGCCACACAAACACATACACACACCGCCTGACTACAGTATAAAAAGGTACGTCACTTCTGTAACGTTGGAAGATGTCTCTGTCTGCATCGTAGTAGGGTCTTTGCTGTGAATAAAGAGATTCTCCATCTGACACCTCTCGATCCTCTGATTCCTCTCATCCACCTTTTTTCCGCTGCAAGAAAAATATTTATGAAATAAAAAACAAACAAAACCTAAAATAAATTAAAATTAAAATTTATATTTGATAATTTACAAAAAAAAATTACATGATTGAAAAATAAGAATATTTTATTGCATGTGTAATTGCACATTGGTGGAAAAACAGTAATGTGAATGTTTACAGTGTGAGATTGTACAGCCTGATGGCTGCACGCAGGAATGACTTGTGGTGCTCCTTCCTACACTGAGGGTTCAGCAGTCTGGAGCTGAAGCAGCTGCTCAGGGTCTCCACAGTGTGGTGCAGGGGGTGGGAGGTGTTGTTCATGATGGATGTCATCTTGGCCAACATCCCTCTGTCAGCCACCTCTTGGATGGAGCCCAGTGAACAGCCCACAACAGAGCTGGCTCTCCTCACCAGTTTACCAGTCTCTTCTTGCCCCTGTCAGTGACTCCACTACCCCAGCACATGATGGCTTAGCACTGCAGAGGCCACCACAGTGTCATAAATAGTCCGAAGTAGGGCCCTACTAACCCTGAAGGACCTCAGTCTCCTCAGCAGATGGATGCGGCTCTGGCTCCTCTTTCATGGGCATTGGTGTTATCAGTCTAGTTAATTGTTCATGTGAACATCCAGGTACTTGAATGAGTCCGCTATCTCAGTGTCCGAGCCCTGGATGTTCACAGCTGTGTGTGGGGGAGGTTTCCTATGAAAATCAATCACAAGCTCCTTGGTCTTGTTGGTGTTCAGCAGCAGGTGGTTCTGCTCACACCAGTCCACAAAGTCTGTGATGACCCCTCTGTACTCCTGCTCGCTCCCCTCTGATATGCAGCCAACGATGGCTGAGTCATCAGAGAGCTTCTGCAGGTGACAGAGGTCTGAGTTGCAGCTGAAGTCCACAGTGTGGAGGGTGAACAGGAATGGAGAGAGCACCATCCCCTGGGGGGGGGGGGGGGCCCGTGCTGCAGGTTACTTCATCCGACACACAACCATTCGTCCTTGCGTTCTGTGGTCTGTCAGAGAGGTAGTCAACTGTCCAAGTAGCCAGATGTTGGTCCACGCCAGCCTCCTCCATCTTCCCCTGCAGCATCGGTAGCTGGATAGTGTTGAAAGCACTGGAGAAGTCAAACAACATGACCTCACTGTCCTCCTGGGGGACTCCAGGTGAGACAGGGTCTGATGCAGCATTATCCACCCCAATGCCAGGACGATAGGCGAACTGCAGTGGGTACAGCGCAGAGCTCACCACAGCACAGAGGTGGCTCAGGGGGAGGCACGTGACCTGCAGACATGATGGCTGCGTAGCACGATTGCTCTCGCCATTTCCCCCCATCTGTTAAATATTATCCATCTAATACACGCTGCAAACGGAACAACTCTTTGCCCTGAATCTCCGTAAACCCTGTGGTGCACGATGGCTGAAGGTTTGAGAAGCAAAGTCACGTCTGACTCTCTGAAAGACGACGAAAAGCTGGAGTCTTTCAAGCTAGCCGTCTCGTCCATGCTAGCTACTGCAATGAAGGAGCAGCAAACTTTTATTGAGAAGGAGTTTGCAAAGTTTGAAGAACGACTGGACAACATAAGAACAGAGGTGACGAAGAACTCAAACGAAATCAAGAAGCTGAAAACGGACCACAAAGGACTCTCCACCCGACTGACTAAATCCGAACAGTCTCTTCAAACAACATGCTGCAAGCTGGAAGCGGACATGGCGGAGCTGGAGGATCGCTCCCGCAGAGACAACGTGCGCATTATCAACCTGCCAGAAAAAGTTGAAGGTGGCGACGCAGCCGGCTTTGTGGCTTCTTCGCTCCCTAAATGGTTCCCCATTCTTGCCGACGAGAGAATGGAGTTTATGCGGGCTCATCGCATAGGACCGGAACGCAACACTGGACCCCGAACCCTGATCTGCAAGATGCTTCGTTACACAGACCGGGACCGCATCCTAAAAACAGTGAGGGGCGCACGGATTGAGGTCGACGGCAAGGAAATCCGCTTTGCCGCGGACTACAGCAGCTACACCGTCAAGCGGCGCTGGGCATTCTCCCAAGCCATGGAGACGGCGAGGAAGCACGGCTTCACTCCGTTCCTGATTTACCCGGCCAGGTTAAAGTTGTCCCGCGGATCGGAAGTACACGTCTCACGTCCCACGAAGAGGCTGAGGGTTTCCTCAGTCCCCTGCAGCCGCCGTCAGGGGATTCTGATGACTGATTCTACCAACACGGGACCTCTGAATCTGTAAAGTATCCCATACACCCAAAACTCTCCTCTGGACATGTTTATAGCTATGTAACTCTTTACATTACTTGCAAAAAAGGGGTGATGTCTCTCTTTGTTTAATTTAATACTTTGGATTCATACTTTTCATGGGTAAAATCTCAGGTGGGCTTGCGACACAACTTTAAATAACTTTAACTTTGATGAATAATTTTCATTTGTTCTCTTTTTATTTTACTATGGCCGATTTCAATTGTTTTTCATTTGAACAATGTCAGAACATATACAGGGGGGATGGCCTTTGTAATGGTGTGAATAGCCAGCTTTCTCAGTTCAGGTGCCCATATAGTGGGTGTTTTGTTTGTGGCTTCTGCCACCTTGTTAAATGTAATGTTAGTTACGAGTTCGCTTTTTTTCTCTTTTCTTTTTTTTTTCTTTTTGGCGACATGGGGTTTTTCATGTGGATATCCGTATCTCTGAATATAATTTAATGCAGGAATGCAAAACTTTGCCCAACCTTATCTGTTATGACTACGTTACACATAGCTAGCTGGAATATTAATGGCCTGAATTCTCCCATTAAATGTTCAATGTGTTTAGATTGGCTCAAAAGACACAAGATAGACGCGGCCCTCATTCAAGAGCCTCACTTTAAACATTCTGACAAACAACGCTTGGCGAACCGATATTACTACACTCCAGCTGGAGCCACTTCCAACTCTAGAGGTCACGGTGCACTGGTGGTGTTGAGGCGCAGCCTATCCTTAACAATAATTGGTAGCTATGAAAGTGAAGATGGACGTATTGCTTACATTAAAACAAATATTTATGGCCAGAAAATAGCATTTCTTTGTATATATGCCCCCAACAATTTTTCCCCAGAGTTCTTTGGCGCAATTAGTAAGACACTATTTGATCTGCAGGACTTTTCAGTCATGATTGGCGCTGATATGAATGCTGTCCTTGACCCCTTACTCGTAGATCCAATACTCCTACTCAACATATTCCTCCATCTACAGCTGCCTTTCAAGGTCTAGTTGACGATTTCACTCTCACAGATCTCTTTAGAGCTTTAAATCCTTCTTCAAGACAGTATAGTTTTTATTCATGCAGACACAAAACTTATTCAAGGATAGATCATTTATTGGCCTCTGCTTTTTCATGTTCTGAAATCCATTCAGCTGAAATCCACCCTAACTCTTTATCTGATCATTGCGTTATCACTTCACAAGTCACACTTGCTAAGACTCCAAGTAAAGCCACAAGATGGCGCTTTAATGTTACGCTACTTAAAAACAAGGATTATTGTGTCCATTTTAGAAATACTTTTAAAACCTTTATTTCTGAGAATGCTGGCTCAGTGGATGACCCTCGAGTCCTGTGGGGTGCAATTAAGGGATTTGTGAGAAATACAACTATTTCTTTTGCTTCTTACCTTAATCGAACTAGACTGGGCAAAATTAATACACCTGAAAAAGAATTACAACGGCTTGAACAGGTACAGCAAAGAGATGGCGCCACAGAGGACAATAAAAAGAAAATTGACTAGGTCAGATTGGAACTGAATAACATCTTGAGATTGCGAGTTGAATTTCAGATGCGCAGGACCAGAAGGAACTACTACTTTCATGGCTCACGGCCATGTCACCTACTCTCTCTTAGTCTTCAAAAATGCGAAAAATATTCCAACATCACAGCTATCAGCTCAAATCAAAAACTGCTGACTACCCCTAAGGGAATTAATACAGCATTTAAAGATTTCTATGCAGAACTGTCCAAATCGGAAATTTCTTTAGATAAAACTGAATGTGAAACCTTTTTTCAAAATCTGGACCTTCCCACACTTGCACAAGAAGATGCACAGCGCCTTGGTGTCTCAATTACCCTGACTGAGCTGAAAGGTGCTATAACTGGAATGAAAAAGGGCAAGTCCCCGGGTTGGGATGGGATCCCCCCAGAGTTTTATCTTGCATTTTGGGATGACCTGGGCCAGTATTTTTTAGCCATGATTCATAAAGCTGTTGAAGTTGGTACTTATTTCAATGACATGAATATTGCCTTGATTGCTGTATTGCCCAAGCCCAATAAGGACACCACACAATGTGGGAATTATAGGCCTCTGTCTATTGTAAATGCAGAAATAAAAATGTTTGCCCGCATATTGGCTACCCGAATAGAACCCTACGTAACAACCCTAATTAAAAATGACCAGACAAGTTTTGTGGAATCACGGCTGGCTTCTGATAACGTACGGCGCCTTCTGCATGTAATTCATGCTGCCAAGGATATACCTTCCCCATGTGCAGTATTGAGCCTTGACGCTGAAAAAGCCTTTGATAGGCTAGAATGGGACTACTTATGGATGGTACTGCAGCGTTTTAGACTGGGCCCAACTTTTATTAATCTAACCAAGCTACTATACAATCTGTCTGCAATGATAAACACGAATGGCATCATATCAAATAAATTTAGCTCATCACGTTCGTGCCGTCAGGGATGCCCATTAAGCCCCTTTCTTTTTATTTTGTCATTAGAGCCACTTGCGCAAAAAATTTGTCAACATCCAAATATTTCCCCCATCATTTTTAACAACACCACACACTCCATATCATTATATGCCGATGACATATTACTATTTTTTGATAAAGCAGCCACATCTTTACCACATATTTTAGATACTTTCCTCAAATTTAGCTCTCTCTCGGGCTATAAAATTAATTGGACAAAATCTGCTCTTCTTCCTTTAAACCCTAAACTGAATTCAAACTTATTACCTCAACACATCCCAGTGGTGAAACAATTCAAATACTTAGGGGTGGACATTTTTCCTTCACTGACTACTATTGCCAATAAGAATTTTCAGGGCATCTATAATAAAATCGAGGCAGATCTCAATAGATGGTCTCACTTGCCAAAATCATTACAAGCTCGTGTGTCAACTATTAAGATGGACATTCTACCACGCATAAATTTCTTTTCTTCAATGTTACCTTTGCCACCCCCAACTGACTATTGGAAAAAAGTTCATTCTTTGATCTCTAAATTTATTTGGGGAGGGAAACGGCCCCGTGTAAAGTTAACAACACTCCAACGCCATAAAACAGAGGGTGGTCTTTCCGTACCTAATTTTAAATACTACTTTTGGTCATTTGTATTGAGACCGCTCACAGATTGGCTTAACCCAAACTCGGACCCCTGTTGGAAACAAATAGAAAAGAACCTAGCAGCCCCGCACAGACTCAAGGATCTGATCTACTCTGCTGTTCCTTTGAAACGGGCCAAACTGCGATTTGGTCCTATAATAAGTTTCCTCTTTTCAACATGGGCTACTGCTGAGAAGGAATCTAAGAGTACATGTAAATGGCACCTGAATAGTCCACTCTTTAATAACTATTCCTTACTTACTGGGGAAATCCCATTCTCGTCCCCAGAGTGGAGTGCTCGGGGTGTCCATGTTTTAGTAGATATATGTAATGAATATGGGCTTCGTGACTATAATGACTTGCAATTGTCTTATCAGTTACCTGGAACATCACTGTTTTTATACTTTCAACTGCGATCATCCATGAAAGCATATGGAGTGCCTTGGAATTCTCCTCTTACTACTCATCCCTTGCACTCCATCCTATACAATAGAGAGCGAAAAAGAGGTCTGGTCTCACGTACATACTCACTTCTCCGGGATGCCTCTTATAACTCTCTCCCTATTAAACGTGTATGGTCTAGTGAACTGGAGCACTACGTCGGAGGTGATTCACTGGACTGGGATACGATTTGGTCTTCTGTTATTTTTGCTTCTAAGAACCCAGATCATCAACAAATCCATTTCAACTATTTACACAGGACTTACCTCACTCCAAGGAAGAACTTTCTCATGAAACGTATAACATCTCAAATCTGTACCTTGTGCTCAGATGGACTCATAGGCTCATACATGCATATGTACTGGGAATGTAAGGATGTGAAGCTTTTCTTGGGTGAGGTCTGTGTCACTCTTTCTAATGTACTGGATGTCACTGTACCATGTTCTCCTATTGTGTTGCTTCTAAATGATACTACAACTTTAAAGCTGGCACATTCAAAAAAGCGTATGTTTCTAGCAGGCATCACTGCCGCCAAAAAGATGCTGGCTGTACGCTGGAAGCCTCCGCACACAATTAAGAAGCCCCACTGGCTAAACACTTACATTGACATCATGTTCCTGCTGAATTCTTGTAGGGATCCAGATGGGGGGGGGGGGTTGCCAATTTTTTTTTCTTTCTTTCTTTTTTTTCCCCTGTTATTGTAAATGGAAAGATATCTGACTACTGTAATTGCTTCACAATTTGAAAAAATAAAAAGTTATTCACAAAAAAAAAAACAGAGGTGGCTCAGGATTATCCTCTCCATGGTCTTCATCAGGTGGGAGGTCAGGGTGACAGGTCTGTAGTGGCTCGGTTCACTAGTATGAGCTACCTTAGGAACCGGCACTACACAGGAGGTCTTCCACAGGACTGGCACTGTGTCCAGGCTGAGGCTCAGGTTGAACACATATTGGACATTTCACTCCGCACACTCTCTGAGCAACCTGGAGCTGATAGCATCGGAGCCTGTGGCTTTCCTCACCTTTGTCCTCCTGAGCTCCCTCCTCACTTGGTCCTTGGTGAGGGAGAGCTGGGAGGGGGTGACTGGGGAGATGAGTCCAGGGATGGTGTTTGGTGGCATTCAGAGGAGGTATGGGGAGGGTCGGAGCCCTGTGTGGGGAGCTGAGGTGTAAAAGGCTGCAGCTGGGAGGAGATGAGGTATGAATAAGCAGGGCGGTTGATGGGGCTGGCAGGGAGAACTAAGTCAAACCTGTTGAAGAACTGGTTTAATTGGTTTGCCAAGTCCTGATCCTCTGTGGTGTCCTGCCGTTCCCCACGTTTGCTGTGGCCTGAGATGTGATTCAGGCCTCTCCACACCTCCCTGGCATTTTTCTTCTCCAAGTGCTGCTCCAGAGTTTCTTTGTAGGCCTTTTTCCACCTCCTGATGGTGTACTTGAGCTACTTCTTGTCCCTTGGTCTGCAGCGTTGACACCACACAGTGATTGCACTCACACAGCAGCCGTGTCAGCTGACGGAAGGACGTAAACAGTTATAACAATAAACATGAAAACTCCCGTGGGAAGTTCCATCCCTCCATGTTCTCCCTCTTCTCCTGTTTGGGGGGGGGGGGTGGAGCCTATCCCAGCAGCCTTCCCCCTGGACAGGTCACCAGTCCATGGCAGGGCCAACACATAGAGACAGACAACCACTGGCTCTCCCAGCCACGCCTACGGTCAGTTTAGAGTCTGGATTAACCTGGTCCCCTCTTGATGTCTTTGGACTGTGGGAGGAAGCTGAATTACCGGAGAGAACCCACGCAGGAACAGGGAGAACATGGAGACTCACACAGAAAGACCCCGTGCTCCACCCACAACCTTCTTGCTGTGAGGTGAAAGTGCTAATCACTGCACCACTGTGCTGCCGCCCCTGTGGGAAGTAGTACAACAAAACACTGACTGCTAGCAGCTCAATGTCTCAACTGCAGAGTTGTTCTTTAACAGTGATATACCTGGGGTTGCACCATCTGTCATTAAAAACACACACAATCCTCCACCTATCTTCTTGCTGTGCTACGCCATTTTCCAGTCCGGCGCGAGAGTGAATCATTCCAGGGTGACAACAGAGCCCAGTACGTCCTGGTTCAGGCATGTCTCCATGAAGCACATGAGGCTACTCTCGGTACCCCTGCTGCTTGTCAGCACCGACATTGCATCCCTTTTGTTGAAGAGACAGCGGACATTCCCCACATTAACAGCCGGTATGCATGGTTTATACCTCCGTTTTGTCTCCCGGCGATTGACTCCAGCCCTGCAGCTTCTCTGCTTCCTTCTAATTTCTGCTGGAATCTTTGACATTTCAGTGTGAATTAGCCAGAGGGTCAGAAGGCTGACAGCTGCTCCAGGCAGTAAATAATGGAGCCATGGCTGAAGGGGTCACCTAGGGCAGACTCACAAAGTCCAAAAAACAAAACCAAAAGTAGTGCAAGAGTTATGAAGCCGAAACCCCGAGGTGCGCAATTCCATAGTGGTTTCATAGAGGGATAGTAAACAAGAAAAGACAAATAAATACTTAAAAGCAATTACTGAGAAAAGAAACATGAGAAAGCTGCTGCAACTCGCTGCCACTCACATGGCGCCATATTGAAACAATGAGTCCATTTACCTTGTCTGTTGAGGACAGATGCTTACAAACAACAGATGTCTACAGAGGACAGATGTCTATACATGACAGGTTCCTATAGAGGACAGGCTTCTATACATGACAGGTTCCTGGAGAGGACAGGTTCCTATAGAGGATAGGTTTCTACAAATGACAGGCTTTCACAGAGGAAGGGTTTCTACACATGACAGGTTCCCATAGAGGACAGGTTCCTATAGAGGACATGTTCCTATAGAGGACAGGTTTCTACACATGATAGGCTTTTATAGAGGACAGGTTTCTACACATGACAGGCTTCTGTAGAGGACATGTTCCTATAGAGGACAGGTTACTATAGAGGACAGGTTTCTACACATGACAAGTTCCTATGGACGACAGGTTTCTTTCATGCACCATAGCCAGCACCTTTTCTTGCAGGACATGTCCCTCTCAACGACGGTTACCCACATAAAGCAAGAACTGACTCTTATCTGTCATTTAAATCTCTGAGGTGCCACAGACTATTGATAACACCTAAAAAGGACTTCCAACCTTACGATTCAACAGAACTTTCATCTGTGAACGTGGTTCTGTCAGTATTTTTTTGTAACTGTGTTGCTGAGTGATTTTTGTTTGTGAATATCTAGTTAAGTGAGATTAGTGGGTCGAACCAACCAAAAGCAGAGGGGCTAGCCCAGCAGAGGGGCTAGCCCTGGACCTGTGCACAGGGAGGCCAGTGGTGGAGGGGATCCTGGGAGGGCCAGCCAAGGACTCTGCCGGAGAAACTGACCTCTTCATACAAGGTACATTATTGCAGTTCTCCTGCTCATAGAACATGATCAAATCTTCGTATCTGGCTTCACCATCAATTTCTCACTCAAATGAAAATGTCATTATGGGGGTGAGAGGGTTTATCTGTGTTTACCTCATAACATATGAGGATCCAGGGGCCTCCCTGTTATATTCAAGGTATTACCTTCTTCCAGAATAAAATTCAACTTCATTTGGAACGGTCAATAAACATCCCTGAGGAAAAAAAGTGCTTAGAGATATTTTTTTTGAAATTGTAGCATTTTTTAATGAACAAGTTTAAAATGTGCCTAAAACTGTTGGATGTAAATTTCTGAGTGACGCAGACGAACAAAGAACAATAAAGGAGCTGTTGCCTTTGGGGGAAGATAAAATTAGTGCCTGAAATTCATTATTCACTATCTCCAAAATATGCAGGGACCATCTGTTACGGGAGCCATTTCATGTTTTACAAGGTAGATTCTTCAAGAGAAGCCATTGTGTGTTCTTCGAGTATCCTGATGGCAGATTGTATTGAAGTGAAACTCGAAGGAGTGCTCTGAGGGGGGAGTCAGGTTTGTCAGCTTGATCCTGACAGTTCATCCCCAAAGAACACAACGGGAACATGGTGACACAATCAGAACTACACCAGCAAAAGAAAGAAAACGCAGTCTGTCTTCGCAGCCACAAGTAATGCCTCATACAAATACCGTAAATTCCGGACGATAGAGCGCACCGTTATATAAGCCGCAGATGCTTATTTTAGGGAAAAAAATCAACTTTGAACACGTATAAGCCGCACCGCACCGGTAAATAAGCCGCGGTGCACGGCGGGAACACCTCGGCCGCCCGTTCTCGCGTTTTCACCCAGTCTTCCAGAGCATTTTCAAGTCCGGCCATCTGCTATTATGACCTCTGAAAGCTTTTGTCGTCTTTTTGCATTGGGTCAGTTCATCATGTTGCCGCCTCCAGCGTCTCACCATCGATTCGTTTATGCCAAACTTACGTGCTGCAGCTCTATTTCCATCTTTAACCGCCAGATTGATTGCCTTTAACTTGAAAGCTGCATCATAAGCATTCCTTCTTCTGCTCTCCATCTTGAGGGTGAGTACAAATGACTGAAAATATAGTGTGATGCTCTTTTTACACTGCACCGCGGCATGGACTGGACGGTACTTAGAGAAATTACCATAACATTTGGCCAGGAATTTCCCGAAGTACGGTACTTGGAGCTGCCATCAGGAACAATAGGGAATTACTGCCCGCTGCGGCTGCCCGCCACACCCCAGGGTGAAGGTAAAATCCTCGTATGAGACGCACCGGAGTATAAGCCGCGGGGCATGAAGCGTCGAAAAAAAGTCGCGGCTTATAGTCCAGAATTTATGGTACTATATATGTAGTTGTATATGTACTTTATTCACCTGATGTTTCCAGGGGGATCTGCATCTGGACCAGTTCTAAGACAAGTACCTGTTTAGAGTCTGCTCAGGGAGATCAGGGTGTGCTCTGATTCTTCAATGCTCAGTGTTTCTGAATGTTCAAATGTCCATTTCTGAGTGAACTCCCAGGGTACTGACTTGCAATCAGAGATCAATACCCAGCTGACTGATTCCTATGACTAAAAAAAGACTTGAATGACTTAAACCAGTGGTTCCCAACCCCCGGGCCATGGACTGGCACCGGCCTGTGGGCCATTTTGTACGAGGCTTCAAAGAAAGAATAAGTAAATTACATTAGTTCTGTTTACTCATAATGAGTCTGAACGATGTTTTATTTTGAAAAATGACCAATTTCTCTCTGTCACATCCATCTATGAATCACTCTTGATGCATGTCATGACGCTTGTCATGACGCTTGTCTCGGTCACGTGATACATTACCACAAAATTTAAACCCAAAAGGGTAGCAAAATGAGTAAAAAAACAAAGTTCTTTGGAAAACTTCTTTGCAAAGGAGAAAAGGCCCAGTGAGGAGACAGAAGAAGAGCCTATGACTTTTTTTTTAGAAGAACCTGAGCCCGGGCCTTCATTCCCCCAGCTGCTGCACGATCACCTGTCTTTTGCTTTTAAATGTGTTCCAGTTCTCCCACCCAACCACAAAAACCACAAAACACCCACAAACTGCCAAGGAACGGATCAGCGACCCGTTGGTCAAAAAACCAGGTGAATCCAGCGTGTATTGTCTATACAAGAAGAAGATCTTTGCAGCCTGTTTTCCCCACCAGTTTGTCTCCAGGCTTCATGGCATCATAACAACATCCTCTGCCCTCAGAGCCTCACATCGACTGAGGAGAAACTCCATAGAAAACCTTTAACAGGGAAAAATGGGAGAAACCTCAGGGTGAGGAGGGGAGGAGGATCCCTCACCAGGAGGGACAGACGTGCAGTAGATGTTGGTACAGACAAGAAAACAGTTTATAACACAGAATGGAGGAAACATGGAAATGTTAATAACAGTAGAAGAAGGAAGCTTCTGGAAGGGGAGGCAGGGAGAGCAAGCCAGCTTGATGGGGGACTGGATGGTAGACTGGTTCATGGGAGGGGAGGCAGGGAGAGCAAGCCAGCTTGATGGGGGACTGGATGGTAGACTGGTTCATGGAAGGGGAGCGCAGGCCGGTGTAACAGTAGGGAATAAGAGGGAGGGGGCGATGCAGGCGGTGGTTGGAGCAGAGAGATGGAGCTCTGGTGGATCTGAGGAAACACAGAGAGACTGAGAGACACCAAGGAGGAGAGGAGAGGAGAGGAGAGAAGAGAGGAGAGGTGAGGAGAGGAGAGGAGAGAAAGGAGAGGAGAGGACAGAGGAGAAGGGAGAGGAGAGAGGAGAGGAGGAGAAAGGAGAGGAGAGGAGAGGAGAGGAGGGGAGGGCTCCATGTAACCTGATGTGTCCCCCAGCAGTCTAAGCCTGTAGCAGCATAGCTATCAATGGTTCAGAGCTACCTGAACCAGTCCTAACTGAAGGCTCTGTCATAAAGGAAGGTCTTAAGCCTGGATTTAAAAGTAGTCAGAGTGTCTGCCTCTCTGACCCATGGAGAGATGCTGGTTCCACAGTAGAGGAACCGGTACCTGAAGGCTCCACCTCCAAGTCTGTTTTAGAGATACTGGGAGTCACTAACAGACCTGCATTCTGGGAGCGGAGTGCTCTGGTAGGACAGGAGGGACTAATGAGTTCTTTCAGAGAGGATACAGCTTTATCATTGAGAGCCTTATAAGTCAGCAGAAGGACTTTGAAGTGGATTCTAGATCCTACAGGAAGGAGAGAAGCTAAAGTGGGAGAGATGTGTTCTCTCTTCTTAAATCCCGTCAAAACCCTGGCTGCAGCGTTCTGGACCAGCTGGAGACTCTTTAGAGAGTTGTTTGTCACGATCGGGGTTTGTGGGATGATTGAGACCCAAATGCAGACAGTAGGGATGGTGCAAAAAGAGGTTTATTAGGAGCGCTGGAGGCTTGAGCCTGGTGACGGATGACGGGAGACTGGCAACTTGAGACTGGAAACTTGGATGATGACGACAATGACAGCAAAAGACGTTAGTGAACAGTGACAACTATAATACTGACAACAAGGACGACGACTACATAACAGCAAAAATGACCCAACAAGTAACTGAGGAGACACACAGGTTAAATACAAGAGGGGAAACAAGACACAGGTGGTGCAATCACCCAGGTGAGACACATGAGGTAATCACAGGAGGGAGGTCAGGAAGACAGGACATTACTACAAAATAAAACAGGAAACACGAGACAGGGATCGTGACATTGTTGGGACATCCTGACAGGAGAGAGTTGCAGTAGTCCAGCCTAGAAGTGATGAATGCATGCACCAGTTTCTCAGCATCACTCTGGGAAAGGATATTCCTAATCTTAGCGATACTGCAGATGGAAGAAGGCGGTCCTGGTCACATGCTTTATGTGGGAGCTGAAGGAAAGGTCCTGGTCAAAAATGACCCCAAGGTTCCTTGCAGTTGTCCTCAGGGTCAGGGTGATGCCATCTAGAGTAGTGATCTGGTTAGAGAGGTGTCCCTGAGGGGTTTAGGTCCAAACATGATGACCTCAGTTTGATCTGAATTTAGCAGTAAGAAGTTAGAGGACATCCAGGATTTCATGTCTTTCAGGCAGTCTTGCAGATGAGTAAGCTGGCTTGTGTCGTCTGGCTCCATCGACCAGTAGAGTTGTGTGTCGTCCTCATAACAGTAGAAGTTGATTGAGTGCTTCTGGATTATGTCACCTAATGGGAGCATGTAAAGAGTGAAGAGAATCGGTCCTAAAACTGAACCCTGTGGTCCACCATATGTGACTCTGCTGTACTCTGAATGGTCATTATTAACATTAACAAACTGAAACCTGTCAGATAAGTAGGACTTAAACCATTTTAGGACAGGTCCTTAATCCCAATGTCATGGTCTAGTCTCTGTAGCAGGATGCTGTGGTCGATGGTGTCAAATGCAGCACTGAGGTCCAAAAGGACAGAGACAAGACCTCTGTCTGAAGCTGTAAGAAGATCAGTAGAGACTCTGACCAGTGCTGGTTCAGTGCTATGGTGTTCCCTGAATCCAGACTGGAAGGCTTCAAAGAGCTCGTTGCTGTGCAGATGTTCATGTAGCTGCTCCAGGACATCCTTCTCAAGGATCTTGGAGATGTAGGGGAGGTTGGATATCAGGCTATAGTTGGCTAACACATCTGGGTCAAGAGAAAGTTTTTTAAGTAAAGGGTTGATGACAGCCACCTTAAAGGCCACCTTAAACATTCATCGTGAAAACGAACCAATCAAAGATTATATACAAGAACTGAGCGAATATTATGAAGATAGAATATATATTTCTCATCAGAAATGTCCTCAATTTTTTTTTTAAAATCAAAACTATCTAGGAATGAGGCTCGTCCGTAATGGCGTCCTTAGCAACCACCATAACAACCGCAAAAAATGTAACATTGTAACGACTCTCTTCCGCGAGGTGAAAGATTCATCGTAATAACAAACAAACCAAAGATTATACACAAGAACTGAGCAAATATTGTGAAAACAAAATGTATATTTCTTGCTAGAAATGTCATCAGAATGCTTTTTTAAATCAAAACTATCTTGGAATAAGGCACTTTCCTCCGACAATGACAGGAGCGGCCGCCATGTTTTTGTTTTGAGAGGCCCGCATGAAAGAGTCACATGACCTACCAGCACTCCAATCGAAAAGAATAGGGAAAGAAAATGTAAACGTCACGATTTTTAGGCCTTTATGGTAGAACTGATACGTTTTGCACTGTGGACAAATGTAGCCTTTTCACGTTTTGACATGAGACTGGGTTGGCCGTTCCCCACTGTGTATCCACCTGTCACCTCAGACCCTATCCTAACCTGTATTACCCTGTCAGAGAGGAAATCTTTCACCCAGTTAAACACCCTACCTCCTACCCCCAGCATGTGCAGCTTAATTAACACCCCCTCCCTCCACATCATATCACATGCCTTCTCAATATCAAACAACACCACCACAACTGACTCCTTATTTACCTGTGCCTTCCTAACCTCATTCTCTAACCTCACCACTGCATCCATAGTACTCCTACCCTTCCTAAAGCCACTCTGATACCCAGCTAACCCCCCCCCCCCCTCCAACACATACGTTAACCAACACACTAACTGCTCCATAACCTTACCCAGGTTGGAGGTAAGGGCTATGGGCCTATACCCTGAAGGTTGAGTGGGATCCTTCCCTGGCTTCCTAACCAGAATCACCACTGCCTCTTTCCACACCCTTGGTATCCTGCCCTCCTCCCAGACCCTATTGTACAGCCCCAGAAGTGCCTCCAGTGCTCCTTCACCCAAGTGCTTCAGCATAACATACCCCACCTGATCCGCCCCTGGAGCCGTGTGCTTAGCCCTACCTATAGTCCTCACCAACTCTGCCATCGTGAACCTATCATCCACCCGTATCCTCCCTCCTGTCCAACACCCCCAAATGCTTGCCCATAGTCGCCTCCCTCCCCCTCCTCTCCTCTCCTGTCAAGTTATCCTCACTATGTATCCTTGCAAATGCCCCCGCCATCATCTCCACCTTTTTTCTATCTGTCACCGCTATTTCCCCCCCTGCTGTCATCACTGGGTAGTCTCACTCCCTCCTATCCCCTCCCATTTTCCTAATCATTCCCCATACCTCTCCCACCGGGGTTGTCCTCCCTATGCTACTACTAAACTGTCTCCAACTATCCCTCTTAGCCTACCTAACCACCCTCCTCACCACTGCTTGTGCCCTCTTATAACTCACTAGACAATTCATGTTATGACTCCTCTTCAACTGCCTAAATGCCCTATTCCTTGCCCTCACTGCCTGACTACACTCCTCTGTCCACCACGGTACCATCTTCCTACCTCCCCTCCCTCTACTCCTCGGTATACTCTCTGCTGCGCCCTACAATTATTGCTGATGTCAGCCTATCATTTACCTCATCTACACTCCCCTCAATATCTAACTCAGCCACCTTCTCCTCCACCACTTCCTGAAACACTCCCCAATCAGCTTTTCCAAACACCCACCTCTCCACCCCCTCACCTGACACTACTTGCACCTTCTCACCCACTGCACACACCACGGGAAAATGATCACTCCCTACAGTCGACCCATTCAGCACCTCCCATCTGCTTACCCCTGCCAAGCCGCTTGACACCAGTGTTAGATCTAAAGCTGACTCCTTCCCTGTCCTGACATCTATCCTTGTCCCCCTACCATCATTCATACATACTAGTGCCCTAACCTCCATTAATTCCTCTACCGTCCTCCCATTACCATCTGTATGCCCTCCCCCTCACACTACACTATGAGCATTAAAATCTGCGCACCACACTACCCTCTGCCACCCCTGCCTCTGGATACTGACTAACTTTTCTACCACTAACCTGACACAGGGGTTATAGTAATTAACTATGACAACCCCTCCCCCCCCCCTCCCAAACCTCCACCACTATGTACTCCTGTTCTAACCCTCTATCTAGCTCCCTAAATGACACACCCCTATAACCAGCGTGGCACACCCTCCTCCCCCACCTCCTACGCGTTCCACTGAAGGATCACCACCATACTCAGGTGTGCCCACCCTTCCCTGCCCCCGATCTATTCCCTTCAACTATCCTGGCCATGACCTTCTCAAAACTCACTTCCTCCATCCCTAACAGGCATCCAGCTTGTCTCACTATGATCTTAATCCTCTCGGTCTTTGAGGAAACTTCCATAGTGGAGGTAATAGCTGCCGCCATGAACGCTACAACCTGCTCACTAGCCACCCACCCCTTCTCCCTACACTGACATCTCAGCCCTCCACTCCTGTTCTCCCGACCCTCCATGCCTGGCTGTTCCCTACCCCCAACCGTCTGCCCTACTACACCTGCCCTCCCTCCCAAGCCTGCCCCCCCCCCCCCACTGCTCCCGACCCTCCTACTGCACCCTGCCCTTCCTCCCTCTGCCTGACCACCTTCACCGCCTCAGCACACGACAACTTCCCTAACACCCTCACTCTCTGGACCTCAACCTCCCGCTTCATCACCTGACATCCTCCAAAAGCCACACTATGCCCCCCCCCCCCCCCCCACACACACACACACACACACAGCTACGGCATCAAGGCTGGGCATCCTCAGGACACTCTCCAAACTTGTGCTCCCCTGCGCACCGTGGACATCTCCTCTTCCCCTTACAACCCTGTGCAGTATGCCCAAAATACTGACAATTAAAACACCTCAGTGGCAGGGGAATGAAGGCCTTCACAAAAAAACACATACACCCCAGAAATACCCGAGCTGGAAGAACTTCACCCTCAAACTCCACCACCACCGTTTCACTAATCTCCCTCTGTGGCCCCCTCTTCATCCTTGTCACTTTCACCACCCTTGGACCTCCCTTCATGTCTATCCTCTCCTTTATCTCCTCCTCCCCCACCTCCATTGGAACCCCTGTAATCACCCCTCTACACCCCCTCCTGCTGTCCTCTTCAACCCCACCTGCACTACCCTCTCCACTGTGTACCCCACTATCTTCCTTCCATTCCCTCCTTGTATTGCTTTCTCCACCTGCCCCAGGTTCGTGCACCCCACCAGTAAATTCCCATCCCCCAGAACCTGTGCAAATTTTATCTCCTAGCCAGCCTTTCAGTGCCCCTGTCAATCCGAACGGATTCTTCTTGCTCACACCACTTGCTTCAACAAACCTCACCACGACATTCAAGCACTCATCCTCCCTACCTCCTCTCCCCTCATCCTCACTTTGCATATCCTCCGCTGACTCACTCTCACTTTCTGTCTTCTTCCTCTTGTGCTTTCCCTGTCCCTGTCCTACCCAGCTATCGCTCCTCAGCTCCCTTCCACCTGTGCTCCCGTCAGCCCTCTTCTGAACCAGGCTCTCCACAGACCCACCCCCTCCTTTCCCCTTGCTCCTTTCCTACCCCCATTTATACTCCTTTGCTTAGTCATGTCCCTATATCTCCTACACTCTTCTGGCCTTAACAACAAACAAAAGAAAGTAAGAGAAAGGAAACGGGGGAGCCGGTCGGAACCTGACGGCTGTCGGTCGGCGCCCCAAAACTACTTACCCTAACAAACTCCCTCACTAGCTAATACCTATCACTAATAGCCTACCGCTAACACCTATCTCTAAAACCTACCACTAACAACCTACCACAAACAACACTAATACTGCCCTACCCCCGCGGAAGCGGGTTCTGCAATAGTACAGAAGTGGACGGCAACTCTCTCAGCCTGTTTCGCACCCCAGTGAGCTCCCCCCCTGCGCACACGGACGCTCCATCAAACTTCATCCAAGAAACCGATGTTCTTCTTGAAAGGACCTCAAAAATCTTGACATCAACTGCTGGAGATTGCAAATGACTGCAGCCTTGAAGTGTGTTGAGACAACAACTCTGCCAATGGTCTGGGTTAAAGTGACGGCAGGAAACCCTGAGATCGCCACAACAGCACTGAAAACCCATTGCCATTTCCAACATCCTATTTGTGTGAGGCCGGGTTTTTCAAGCACTTTATATTTGTTTTTGTGGTGTATCTTATTTTGAAGGCATGTTTAAATGGTACCATAGCAATCAGAGTGTTAGGGGGCAGAAAGGATGTTGACTCTAGTTATGTTGTTGGTGTGATGTTACAAGGATGCTGCTAATAGAGCTGCGTATGAGTACTTTTATCATTATATTTAGAAAAAACACAGATTTTTTGCCAGTAGTATCATTTTATTTTGTTGTATTTATCCACCACACCTTAAAGGCCGGTCCGTGAAAATATTGTCTGACATTAAATCAGTCCATGGCACAAAAAAGGTTGGGAACATCTGATTTAAACTGTCTCCAGTAATTACTGCCCACCAGACTTGTTCCCTCCAATCACACACAGATTTGATAAGATAACTCATCATCTGACTTGTTTCCCAACCAAGTGGTTGGGACCTCATTAATAGTCTCATCTTTATTGGTCACCTGAGCTCATTTGTTCATTATCTCACCTTCCATGACTCCGGGATTATTCAAGTTATTCAAGTTATTCAAGTTTTTATTTGTCACATGCCTAAATGTATAGGTACAGTGGCAGTGAAATGAAAGTGACTTCTGTGCAAGAGAAACCGAATATAAATATAACATAAGTATGTAAGAAAAATATAATAAAGTTAAAAAATACTATGTGGTAAAGAGAAAATAAAAATAGAATTAGATAAATATACACTCCAATAAAAAGACTCCTATGTACAAGTAAACAGGTAACAGAGGCTATGTACAACATATGTAAACAGGTAAGGTGACCAGTGTTCAGAGGGTGTTGTGCAGTCAGTTAAGGGGGTGTGGAATGAAGAGTTCAGGATCCAAGTGGCTTGGGGGAGGAAGCTCCTTTTCAGCCTCTTCGTCCTGGCTCTGATGGAGCGAAGCCTCTTTCCTGAGGGCAGCCACTCTAGCAGTCTATGGTTGGGATGGTGAGTGTCTTTGATAATCCGTCTTGCTCTGGACCTGCACCGCTGGGTGTAGATGTCCTGGAGGCCGGGCAGTGCAGTGCGGGTGATGCGTTCAGCACAACAGATGACTCGGTGTAGATCCTTACTGTCCTGAGAGCTGCAGCTGCCGTACCAGGCAGTGATGCTCACAGAAAGTACAGACCCCACTGTGGCGGTGTAGAAGGTACACAGCAGCTTACTGGAGACCTTGCATTTCCTGAGCCTCCTGAGATAGAATAAATGCTGCCTCGCCTTCTTCACCAGGTTGGAGGTGTGTGTAGTCCAAGACAGGTCCTTGGAGATGAGTAGTTCCCTTTGCCAATGTCCATGCCGATTATAAGAATCATCTAGCTCCCATGACATCACCACGCCACTCTCACCCTTACACAAAGTTGCAGTGTATTCGTCAGGGAATGATTCGTAATAGCAGCCATGTAAAGATTCAAGGATTCAAGGGTCTTTATTGTTGTACCACTCACATTTCCATGTTGGTGGTACGAAAATTGAACTCTAGTCCCTGGATAGCAAGAGATAGCATAACAGAGAATAGAGAACAGAAAGGTATTTAAGACAGAAAAGATATTTACAGAAGGAGATTTTATATATACATATATATATATATATATCTATATATATGTATATATAGATATATATATGAATTTAAATATATAAATAAAGGCAAGAATGTATATGTACAAGTTCAAGTTGAGGGATGTTGCACGTAGAGGACGAGGGATGAGATATTGCACTGTGGATGGGAGAGGGAGGGAGACTACAGGGCACGGCCAGAGTTCAGTCCTGCAGGGAAGAAACTGTTCCTGAGCCTGGTGGTCCTGCTCTGGATGCTCCTCAACCTCCTGCCAGAGGGGAAAGGATGAAACAGACTGTGGGTGGGATGGGTGGAGTCCTTCATGATGCGGAGGGCCCTCCCCTTGCATCGTGAGGTGTAGAGGTCCGAGATGGAGGGAAAACTGCTCCCCACAGTTCTCTGTGCAGCGTTGACCACCCTCTGCAGAGCCTTCTGTTCTGCAGCCATGTAGCTGCTGTGCCACACGGTGATGCAGGTGCAAAGGACACTCTCCACCACACAGCAGTAGAAGTTCCTCAGGACGGAGCTCCCCAGTCCAGCTCTCCGCAGCTTCCTGAGGAAGCAGAGACGCTGGTGGGCCTTCCTGACCAGATGGGAAGTGTTGGCACTCCAGGTGAGGTCACTGGATATGTGCATCCCCAAGTACCTGGAGCTGGAGACCACTTCCACTGCTGTGCCACCAATGTGCAGGGGAGGTGGAGGGTGCTTGTCCCTCCAAAAGTCCACCACCATCTCCTTAGTCTTCTGGACGTTGATGCAGAGGTTGTTTGCTCTACACCACTGCACCTGGTGTTCCACCTCCTCTCTGTATTCAGACTCATCATTGTTGGTGATGCGTCCTACTACTGCTGTGTCATCTGCAAACTTGACTATGTGGCAGCTGGAGTGTCTCGCCGTACAGTCGTACGTCAGCAGAGTGAACAGGAGGGGGCTCAACACACGAGCCGGTGCTGAGGGTGATGGAAGAGGCGACAGTGTCATGGGTCCTGATGGTCTGAGGTCTGTTGGTCAGGAAGTCCAGGACACAGTTCCCCAATGTGGGACTCAATCCAAGGGAGGAGAGCTTCTGCACTCGGGTCTGTGGGATGATGGTGTTGAAGGCAGAGGAAAAGTCCAGGAAGAGCAGGCGGACGTAGGAGTTCCTGCTCTCCAGATGGGTGAGGCCTGTGTGGACCACTGATGAAATGGTGTCATCAGTGGAGCGGTTTTGCCTGTAGGCGGACTGGTGGGGGTCTACAGTGACGTCGATGGAGGTCTTGATGTGGGCCTTGACCAGCCTCTCAAAGCACTTCATGACTACAGGGGTGAGTGCTGTGGGTCAGTAGTCATGTAGGCCTGTCACTGTGGAGCACTTGGGGACAGGAACAATAGTGTCAGTCTTTAGGCAGGTGGGGACAGATGACAGCACCAGTGAGGTGTTGAAGATGTCCGCCAGCACCTCGGCCAGCTGTTGTGCACACTCCTTCAGTACTCGCCCCAGGATGTTGTTAGGGCCTGCATCTTTGTGAGGGTTGATTCCCTGGAGGGTCTTCCTCACAACTGCTGTGGTCACACTGAGGGGCGTGTTGTCAGGTGGTGGTGGTGGTAACACCTGATTGCAGTGTGTTGTTTGGCTAATGAGCTCTTTTGTCTAATTAAACAGCAAGAAAGGTGAATAATAATCAACAGATGTTGTCCTTTTGGAAGTCCTCTGACCTCTCACTTCTCAGCTGTGTTTGTTCTCATCTACATCAGTTTTAAAGCTCAATGTGTAGACCAGGGTTGTCAAACTCATCCAGTTCAGCGCCGTGTGGCTGCAGGTTTTCATCCCAACTGAGGAAAAGCAACACCTGATTCTACTTAAATCAATCAAGCTGTGTCCTCACAGCTCATTGGTTGGATCAGGTTTTGCTTTTGATTGGAGGTTTGAAGAAGACGTACACACATAGACACACTCACAACTACACACGCACACACACACACACACACACACACACACACACACACACACACACACGCTATACCAGCCTGATTTAGGAGGTAGAGTAGTGAGGAACAGGAGTGCAGTAACAACAGTTGCTGATGGTGAAGGCCTTACTTACATGTTTGTTTGTTGTTATTTTTGTTTTGTTTTGTTTTTGTTTTGTTTTTAAACTTGACCTTTTTTAGAACTGTATTGGTCTCCAGTACCCTTACCATTAAATTAATATGAAGTTGGGGGTAGGACAAGATAAGCTCTGCTGCTTCCTACTCCATTTTGGACTCACATTGTTATTAATGAGCTACAATGAAATGGTTATTTATTTTGTAGGTAACTGAAATTTTGCTAATTTCTTTAATTCTTTTGTTTTTCCTCTGTCTTTTATCTTTAAAATGCTTATTTTTTTACAAAAAACATTTGAAATAAAGATGATCAAAATCAAAAATTAGATGTCAGTTGTGATCTTGCTTCCCTGTACATGTAAAGTATTTTAAACATTATTCCATGTTGTTCTTATGATATTCGTATCTTGTAATCCCACTGTATGTAAAAATATACTGTGGTATATCAGACAACAAGCAAAAAATGTGTTTGACCAGTAGGAGCTAATGTTCTGAGAACCTCTGGAGAGCAGTCTTTTGGTTCAGAGTACAGTGGCTTCGATACAGCCACGATCTTGAGTTCTAGCTTTCTGCTTCACTGTGTTGTCAGTTGAAGTGATTAGAAAATATCTCAGATTAGCTTAGCACGTCAACAGCAAAATAAATGACCATGAAAGTACAGCAACACCCCCCCCAAACAGTTCCACTAAAAACAGAGGGTTGTAATCCTCATGAAGGAGGATTTGCTGAAGGAATACTGCTGCAGATGAATTTCTAGCTGAACTGATTCAGTAGGTTTAGTAAAGCCACATTCCCAATAAAGTTCTTGTACTTGGATAGTATTCTGTAGTCGCAGGGGTCGAGTGAAATGTGTCCCATCATGACATGTTAACAGCTAACCAATGCTGCTGCCTTCAAATGCACCAGGGCTGCGTCCGAATTGCCAAGTAGCAACCTACGTCCTGCTACCACCTACCGCTACAGCCTACTGCCACAGCCTACTGCTACAGCCTACTGCCACAGCCTACTGCCACAGCCTACACAGGGCGGCACCATTCAGACACACTGGAAGATTGGTGGTGAAGCACCACCAATGCTGGCAGAGCACAGATACTGCAAACAGGTAGACAGCACCAATGAAAGCCCCACCTGCTGGCTTGACTGTCGTACTGCACTCCACTCTGAATGCACCTTTCACTCATTCTCTATTGTTGTGCCAACTCAACCAGATGAAGAGATTAATTCAGAGATGTGACAAGTAGTCCAGCTAAAGAAAGGCTTTCAGCCTTTGAGGCCTAACACCCCTTTTCAAAGCCTGCATTTGAGTGGTCACATGTTCTTGAAACAAAGGGTCATAAAAGGATCGTAAAATGGGGATCACTCTGGCCTTTGACCCCCCCTTAAGAACTCATGCTCGCTTGACCGGAAGTTTGCCTGATGCACTGCTATTGGCTGAGAGCCAGTACCATCCCATGGGAAGTGACATCATCTGTCTCACACATACAACTTCAGCGCAGAGAATCTTCAACCTCTTCGGTGGGGTTCAGCCTCTTCAGAAGGTTCAGCCTCTTCAGTGGTCTTCGACCTCTTCGGTACTCTTCAAGCCCTTTGAACGAACTGGCAGTTCGAACTGGCAGTGCAGCGACGGCAGAGACGCCGCAAAGGTCACCTCTCTCCTGTCCACTCGTCCAGAGAAGCCACCGTTGAGCCACGCAATCCACCTGAACTGGTCCCTGGTGAAAGAAAGCTCATCCCAGCTTCTTCACCCTTCCCACCAGTAACTCCAGCAGACCCTGCAGGCTGCCCCGCCGCCACTCTGCTGCCCTCCGAGTCGAGCCGAACCGCGCTCTGGATCACGGAGATCGAATCCCTTACCGCTCCACCAGGTCAAGTAAGGATTCCTTTAACTGGGCATTTTCTGGGCAGAGAAATAGCTTAGTGTGTTGTATGATGTCTATGAATGCTCTGTTTATGTGACGGAAGTCCTGTAGTTAGCAGAAATTACATAGAATTATACGTTATTTATTGATGTTAGTTATTAATAACCGTGACATCTCAAGAAGGTGTTACCGGTTATTAATACTGCACAAGTGTGTTAACACACATTTTTGGGTTTTCCTTTGTCCTCTCTCTCTCTCTCTCTCTCTCTCTCTCTCTCTTCCACTAAACGCTCAGCTTAGTTATTAACATTCAACAAGTTCTACCTCCACAGTGCTAACTAGCAGCTAGCCAGCCTCAGCTAAATAGCCTAGCTGCTAGCCCCGCTGCGACGCTAACTGGTTGCTAGGCAACTACACTCCCCCTCCCCTCCTCACTCTCTCTTCCACACACACACACACACACACACACACACACACACACACACACACACACACACACACACTTTATCACTTGTATCTTTCGTTTAGATAACCGTTATACCAACGTGTTGCTGATTGATGGATGCACTGTGTCAATAAACCCATTTTATTATCAGAGAGAAGTCGTAGTGTCTTTGTGTACCAACTTGTGGTCACGTGTCTCAGCAACAGCAGTGCTGTGATCTCCTCCAACATCAGAGCCGTCCCAGGTAGTTGATGGTACAGGATATTGACTGTTAGTGGATCAACTCTGTTAGACACTGGTAACTGTTACAAGTTTGGTCGTAGTTTAGTTTCCCTGAACTCATCAGGGTGGTGCCCCGTATAATTAATATTTAATATTAATTAGTAATTTATTTATTAATCGATATTTATCGATTATCATTATTTTTGACCAGTTCACTCTTCAGCGCACAACACTATCATTAAGCACATTAATGCACCTTTAGTCATCAACAACAATGGTAAATGTTTGTGTTGCATAAGAATGGGAGACTGTTGGTGGCGCAAACTTCCTCAAGTTTTTAGGGGACGAAGAAGAAGTGCATTGTGGGCCATAGGTTGCTCCGTAGGATGCACCTGAACCGACCTACAATGTGGGCGTGTTTAGGCTGGAATTTAGGTTGCAAAGTAGGTCGCTACTCACGCCAGTTGTGGCTTCGGACAGCCTACGACCTGCTCTGAGACCTAGGATCAGACCTACTTGGCAATTTGGACGAAGCCCAGGATTGGGGTTTCTGTAACTGGTCAACTACCAGTCAGACTTGGGATGGGGCTACCATTGGTGACAACCAGCTGCCCAGTCATTGCAGGATGTTTCAGGTCACATAGATTCTCAACATACGAGCTCCTGCCGTCACGAGTGAGGATCCACATGCCATCGTGATTCCTAACAATGCGTCTCTCCCAGAATCGACACACAGAATGTAGACACCTGTTCTCACATACACCTGAGGAGGTGGGGGACAAATACAAGTCAGTTTCAGCAGAGACATATAGAGAGAGAGTTCAGCCAACTCGAGTTTCGAGTGTTCAGAACAATTCTATGATGGGATTGGTTCAGAGGCGGTCACATGTTTTAAGGGCGCCATGCTCGCTACCATTAATCAATATTTACCCAATGCTACACGAAGCAAAGCAAATATCAGAGATTAATTTTCAACTTTAATAAATTAACAACAATAAACTTCCACAAATAATCAAAGAGGCCAAACTGCACCGCTCATGGCTGCCCAGCAGGAACGGGGCGGGAACAAATGCTTCGTTTTCCCCGTGACACCAAACAGAGGAGGTCATGGGAGCTCAAGGTTGGAGAAACGCTGGACACCAACTGGTTTCTCCCACTTATGGGAGGTTCATGTCAGTTTCTCTCTTTGACTTTGTGAAGAATTGACATTGGAGGAATAAAACAATGTCATCATTTATTCATAGCACGCTCTCAAAAACTCCTAACACCACTTTAGAAATGAACGATGAAGGTTACCAAGCCTTAAACTGGCCTTAAGATGACCTTAAGCTGGCCTTAAGCTAGTGAGCTAGTTATCCAGACTACATGCTTGTAGAATTATTATTTCACTGGATGTCAGAGCTTGTTGTTTGAATGACTGATCTCCACTGGTAATAATTTGGCTATAGAAAGATCTTCATGTGTGTGTATCACACTGGCTGAGCGAATCATTGCAATTCTCCCCTGCAAAACAATCGCAGCCTGCACTGTCTTGAACTTGTCATTTTGAACACGTTATCATTTGATAAAACTGCATGGTTTCCAAGGGAGGACTGGTCTACGAGGATGGTTTTTCATCTGAATCACATTTTGTCTTGGAAGGGTTTATGTGAGTTAATAATACTGGGTTAGTTTGAACTACATCTCAGTCATTATAATTGTTTAAAGTAATTTCAACCTTTTTCAGCGATGGATGAACTCGGGAGACTAAGGAGAGGTTCAACAGCTTCATGGTTACTTGAGCGGTTGGACTACAACTCATTTTACAGGCTCATTTAAGATGTTTAAGCTAAATACAGGCTGGGTTATTGAAGCGAGGCCTTTTACATCATGACAGAGAGTAACAGTAACGTTTAGAGACTTATCAATGGAGAAGATAAGAGGTTGATATCAACATAGCATATCTGCCCATATAGTTACGTTGTAGAATCATCAGGCGTTGGTGGCCAACATGGCGCCCGTGATTTGAGTGGGCCAACTCTCTCTGTACACGGCTCTGAGGGTCAGCATTCCACATTACACTAGCAATTAGCCTTTGACCTCCCAACACCCAACTTGGGTCACCTGACTGTCACCACATGTTCTGTGTTCTCACTGCAGCGACACCTGAAATAAACATCACACACCTGTTGCACAATTCAACAGCACCTGGAGGACAACCAGGTCAGCGTGACTCTGAGACCAAGTCTCTGTTGGTGTCATTTGCAGCTTACCGTAGAGGATGGTCACCATGGAAACTGGCATGACCAAGATACCAAGGAGCATGTCAGCAACTGCAAGCGACATCAAGAAGTAGTTTGTGGCATTCTGGAGCTTCTTCTCCAGGGAGACGGCCAGAATGACCAGAATGTTGCCCATCACAGTGACGCCGATGACCACCAGAATCAACAATGCCGCCCAGTTCTTCTCCATGTGCGTCCCTTGGGAAGCACACAGAGGTCCATCAAACCGCCCCCCCCACTCACTGTCGCCTCCTGCAGTGTTGTGAGGGGACCAGTTTCCCCCCTGGGAGTCGACACTGTTACCATGACAACCTGTGATGTCCACATTGGTTGTTGGAAGGGTGCTTTCCTCAAACCCACTTGGCAGCTGAGTGTTGGGCTCCAAAAGCTGAACAGTAACAGCTTCCAGAGACTTGGAAATCCACTCAGACACATTTCCTCCTCGGAGGTTCATGGTGACTCTTTGATCACTAACCTGGTTGCTGTGGAACTGGCTCAGAACAGACGTCCAGTCATCGTTCACGTTGATCATGTGACTGCTCAAGTCTAATTGGTTATTTATTTTATGATCGTCATGTACTCCACAGGGGAAGACTTTGTCCGCACAAAGAATGGAACATTTCTGCAGCAGCCAGGCTGGGAAATGGATGGAAGAGGAAGGGTCCCGCTCGGTGCTGACCTGGGGCCACAGGGAAGGACCCAGCCATGGTCACTTCAACCTTATCTTCTCCTGACTGGAGAATCCATTTGAAGCCTGAGCAGCAGAGGACGGACGTGTCATCCTCCTACTGACTCTTTTCTTTAACAGATTCAATCATGTCCTAGTGAAACTGGTTTCCATGAGTCCTAGTTTCTTCTGATGGAGTGTGACATCAGTGGATATGTCTCCTGGATGTTCATTCTTAAAGACAGCTTTAGTCAGGCAGCTTTGACTCACTCCACTGATGTCTGAAGCACAGAGAGAGAGAGAGAGAGAGACAGAGATGGACAGATGAGGCATGAGATGTGATGGACGTGTGTCCCTCATTCACCAGACGTCCCAGCTGATAGCACTGTCCCCTCCAGATATACTCCTCTAAAATCCACTTGCTGGAAAATGTCTCAATACTTTCCCAAGGCTGCACACGCAGACTTCAGTATTCCTTCATGTGTACTGGATATTCCTTGGTTCTGATGTCACTTCCTCCAGAGAGGAGCTGGAAAACTCCAGCCGACGGTCGAGAGACAATTTACTGCGTTCAGCAGCTGAGGTTTCTCCCCTCGTCCTCGCTCGCCTCGCCACCACGCTCTCTTTTGCTCGAAGCACGTCTCTCTCTCTCTCCCTCTCGCTCTCTCTCTTCACCTCTCTCAGATCCAAGAGCATCCAACCCCCTGCCCCACACAAACACCTCCCAATGGGCTATGATACAGAGAGGAAGAGAGAGAGAGAAGGGGTGGGAGGGCTCAGACTGAGAAAAACAGAAACAGAGAGGTGACAATGAGGGACGGGGGCTGTGCTATGAACAAGAGAGAGAGGGAGAGAGAGGGAGGGAGCAAGTGAGAGAGTGAGCAAGAGAGAGAGAGAGAGAGAGAATAAAGAACCTAATGAAAACAAACCCTAAATTCATCCTAAATTATAACCTAAAACAAAATGATCCCAACCTTAAAAACTGCTTTGATATCAGACGTTATCACAAGGAATACTCTCCCACTCTGGTGGTGCATCCGATTGGAACTGTGATGGAACATAGAACAAAACACAGATTTATGTTCAGAGTGAAATGTTCCCTTGGCCCATTTTAATGTTCCCCAAACCAAAGTGCTACAAGCAGATGTTGGAGAAGATTTCTGTTCTTCTTGAGGATACAAGAAACCTCACCTGGTAGTCAGCATGTGTCCTAAATGATCCAATTATTGGTGGTCAGCATTCACAGCGCATGTGAACACACCTGATTATATATATATATATATATATATATATATATATATATATATATATATATGTATGTGTGTGTGTGTGTGTGTGTGTGTGTGTGTGTGTGTGTGTGTGTGTGTGTGTGTGTGTTGGGATAGGCTCCACCCCCACAACAGGATAAAAGGATGAATGGAATCATGGAGGACAGACAGAATTGTTCATAACTGTAAACCTGTTTTATATTCCAGCTCCTCAAAGTCGCCTCCCTCTGCTTCGCTGCAGCGCTGCAAACCCTCGTCCTTCTCTCAGGGAGCTTCATTATGTCATCACCTGAAATGGTTCCCCCTCTCAGGTTCACCTTGTCAGGGTTCAGTGGAGGAGTTTCCTGCCGTCTTCCTGGTTGGGAGCATCAGTTGAGCTGAGCAGAAGTCAGGCTGCTCCCCAGCTGACAGCTCTGTTTGACCACTGCTAGAATTCATGTCATGGCAGGAGCCATCAGCTCAGTAGAGAGGAGCCACGTCCATCAGTGCTCTAAGACCTGAAGGTCACTCAGTCCAGGAAACTGGAAAAACTTTGAATGCGTCCCCGAGTGCAGTCGCAAAAACCATCAAGCGCCACGATGAAACCGGCTCACATGAGGACGGCCCAGGAGAGGAAGACCAAGAGTCTCCTCTGCTGCTGAGGAGGAGTTCATCCCAGTCCCCAGCCTCAGGAACCACCAGTTAAGTGTTGTATATTACAGAAGGTGTGGGTAATATATCACTCTATTGATAGAGAGGAAGTTAGCAGACGACAGGACTTTAATGAGTTAATTGTTAAATTCCAGGTTAAAATAAGTATTTGGTCTCCTACAAACAAGCCAGGTTTCTGAACTTTCTTCCTCAGAGCCGTCTTCATACTCAGCCAACAAGCAAGATTTCTGGACTTCCTCTTTAAGAGGCTCCTCTGTCCTCCACTCGTTACCTGTATTAATGGCACCTGTTAGAACTCGTTATCAGTATAAAAGACACCGGTCCTCAACCTCCAATAGTCCCACTCCGAACTCCACTATGGCCAAGACCAAAGAGCTGGCAAAGGACACAGAAACCAACTTGTAGACCTGCACCAGCCTGGGAAGCCTGAATCTGCAGTAGGTCAGCAGCTGGGTGTGAAGAAACCAACTGTGGGAGCAATTATTGGAACATGGAGGCCATACAAGACCACTGATGACCTCCCTCCATCTGGGGCTCCACACAAGATCTCACTCCGCGGGGCCAAAATGATCACAAGAATGGGGAGCAGAAATCCCAGAACCACACGGAGGACCTAGTGAAGGACCTGCAGAGAGCTGGGACCAAAGAAACCAAGGCTACCCTCGGTAACACACGACACCACCAGGGACTCAAACCCTGCAGGGCCAGACGTGTCCCCCTGCTGAAGCCAGTACAGGTCCAGGTCCATCTGAAGTTTGCTAGAGAGCATCTGGAGGATCCAGAAGAGGACTGGTAGAAGGTCATGTGGTCAGATGAAACCTAAATGGAACTTTTTGGTAAAACTCACCTTGTCGTGTTTGGAGGAGAGAGAATGAGTTGCATCCAGAGAACACCACCCCTACTGTGGAGCATGGGGGGGGGGGGGCATCAGGCTTTGGGGCTGTTGTTCTGCAAAGGGACCAGGACGACTGATCTGTGTAAAGGAAAGAATGGATGGGGCCATGGATCCTGAGATTTGAGTGAAACCTCCTTCCATCAGCAAGGCAGTGAGGATGAAACGTGGCTGGCTCTTCCAGCGTGACGATGATCCCAAACATACCGCCTGGCAACGAAGGAGTGGCTTCCTAAGAAGCAATTCAAGGTCCTGGAGTGGCCCAGCCAGTCTCCAGACCTCAACTCCATAGAAAATCTTTGGAGGAGGTGAAAGTCAGTGTTGCCCAGCGACAGCCCCACAACATCCCTGCTGTGGAGGAATGGGCCAAAACACCAGCAACAGGGTGAAGACTGAGAGAAAATGTCTGACCTCCGTCATTGCCAACAAAGGGAACATAACAAAGTACTGAGATGAACTTTGTTATTGACCAAATACTTATTTTCCACCATAATTTGCAAATTCTTTAAAAATCAGACAATGTGATTTCCTGGAATTTTTTGCCCCCCTCATTTTGTGTCTCATAGTTGAGGTGTCCCTCTGATGGTCTCTCTCCAATTTATGTGGGACAACTACTAAATACTTTCTTGCCTCACTGTATGTGTCGAGGTGAGGCCGGCTTTATCTCGCTGGTAACGCTCAACCTCTTCTTCAGTAGCAGAATGTGACCTCAAATGTGGAGAAATTTGTAGGTGAACTGTATTTTTGGTTTTAATTTTTACTGTTTTTTTGAAACTTGCGACATATTGTGAGTTTATATTTGGATTAAAAAGGTTTTGAAAATTTTAAAACTCTCCATGTATCCTCTCTCTCCCTCTCAGCCATTTTCCTGCTGGTTTTCAAAGGCCTGCAAAAACCACTTTCTTCAGGTTCCATCCTCGTTGAAGCAGCAACAAATCATTTTTAAATGAGCACTCGTTGCCTGTTGTTACGTAGCAGAGGGATTATTCCTGAAACTAGGCCAGTGTACTGGAGGACTTGGATAACAGATAAAGCCGTTCAAGGTAATCAAAGGCTGTTCTGTACCAATGGCAGGAGAAGCAGAGGAGGCTGGGGACAATCCTCCTGTGATCAGGATGAATAAGATGGTACATATTTCTCCATGTAATACTGAAAGCTCTGAAAGTGAACACTTGGGGGATTGTGGACCTTAATTTCACTACTTCCACAACTGCGTGTTCTCATTATCCTCAGCCTCGTCTTCTTCTTGTCCCCCTCAGGCTCGTCATCTTTAGCCTCATCATTATCTCAGTTTATCATCTTTTTAGTCCTCATCTCTGTTTAACCCTGTAGTGTAGGGTGAACAAAGATATTTTAGGAAGAAAAGGGAAATTAGGGTGCCAGACAGGACACAAATACAGGACCTGTCATTTTTTTTTGTTTACCTTTAAATCTAAATAAAACAAAACCCAGCTTGTATCTCGTCCTGCCTAAAATATAGTATAAATCACAAAAAAAAGATTCAAATAAAGATTCAGAAACTGAAATATTATTTCATCAGTTGCAACAAATGACGAGATGCAGAAGATATCAACCTTTTAAATGATCACTCAGAATAAATCAATTAAATATTCTGGTGTGATAACAAAATATACTAAATAATGAAAGACAAAATCAGAACAAACAGAAATGAATGAATCACAATGAAAAGCACAAGTGAATGGTTAATATTGAGTCCAGTTCAGGTATGTACGTGTGTGTGTGTACTGTTTGGGTGTATACATGTGGGGTGGTTGGGGAGGGAGCAGATGAAGGTATGGGAGTAAATGGGGGAGGGGGGTGTTTGGCATCCAAGGGTAGTTTAGGAAGGGAATGCAGGAAGGTGGAGAAGCCTGGAGATGTTAACTTACCTGATTGATTCCAGCAGAGTCAGCTGTTCGCCAAATGCTGTTCCAAAAGGACCTTCGCTGTCATCAACAGATTTTGGGTAGCTTTTAGGGTGGCGGTAGTTCAAAGTCTCCTGCTCAGCTTCACTTCTCTGTATCCCTCTCCATGCTTTCTTTGTCTTGACTGCGACCCTCCCCTCTGCTCGATGCACTTCCTGCCACAACCTTGTCATCTTCTCCTTAACTTCAGCCTTTTCTGCTTTAGCCTCCAAGCGAATGGTTTGATGCATGATCAGCTACCACATACATTTCACTGTACACTCACTGGTAAAGTAATTAATCCTCCCCTCACCAGGATTATACCAGAATACCAGAAGCTTTTATTGTCACACAAGGGACGAGCCCAAATTCAATTACACACTCAATTGCCTGACACAGCTCTCACAAAAAGTCACAATTATGACTGATTGATCGTAATAATGGCACACATCAGAATCATGCAAAGCACACACACATCTGATTGTGTATGAATGCTAAATTTGAGCGGGCTGTTGTCGAAATGGAGGCAGAGAGAGTGTGAGGCATCGCAGCGTGCACCGCTGTTCCTGGGGGGTTATGCTGCAGCCAGGGCCCCGGTGCTGCCACCTGAGGAGGTGGGGAGGGCAGAGGCAGGATGGGGTGGGGGGAATGGGGGAAGAGGATGGGAGGAGGTCAGGAGCACGAGATGGAGGAGGGAGAGTGCGTGCAGTTTGCGTCTCCAACGCGGGTGGATGCTCTCTCACCCTCATTTGGAAATGTGCCAAAATAATCCCACTGCACAAAGGTGGTGATCCCCGAGAGGTCAATAACTACAGGCCGATTATCTAATATTAATTCGACGGTTAAAATTTGAGAAACTCATATTCAATCAGTTATCTAAATAGAATCATGAATACAACATTCTGTCTAAATTTCAGTCTGGTTTCAGACCAAGTTTCTCCACCACCACTGCACTCCTCAAATTTACTAACAATATTTTCTCTGCCCTTGACAAACGCCAATTTACCGGTTCCATCTTAATAGCCCTGACAAAGGCCTTCAACATGGTGGATCACTATCTATTGCTGAATAAACTTTATTCCATTGGACTATTGCGACATGCATTATTATGGTTTAATGTTTATTTCCACAACAGACATCATTGTGTTGCACTTAATGGTATTCAATCAGACGACTGAGTTATGGAAAAAGGGGTTCCACAGGGTTCCTCCCTGGGTCCATTATTATTCTCAATTTTCATAAATGATCAACCCCAAATTCTCTCCAGCTGTCATGCCCATCTATACACTGACGATATGGTAATATATGCATCCCATTCTAATTTATTGTATATAAAAAGCTCACTGCAATCAGACTTTGTCTTAGTTCAAAACTGGTTCCACAATAACAAACTACTACTTAACAAAAAAAAATCCTGCTGCATGGTGTTTGAAACCAGACATAACCTCAATGCATGTGGTGATCTGTCAAATAATTGCCTTGATGGATCACTACTTTCAAATGTTGACACCTTTAAATACCTGGGTGTCTGGTTGGATTAAAAAACTTTCATTTAGACCACACATTGACTCTGTATTTAAAAAAGTAAATTGTCGTCTCAGTCATTTGTATTGATCAAAAACCTGTTTCACCCTTCCAGTAAGAAAAAGAATAATCACACAACAGGTACTATCGATCATAGATTATGCTATCATTTATCAAGACACCACTGATATCCACCTACAGCCTCTGTATGTCACCTTGAACAGATTTGTTCTTCAGTGTCCATACCACACCCATCACTCTTCATGAAACACTTGACTGGTTACCCCCCAATGTGAGAATGCATTATCACTGGTTACAGTTAGTCCGTAAGTGTATTTTTTTTTCACTTTTCCAGTATATCTTAACCGGTACCTTGTTCGATTCTCATCATCATACTCACTTTGACAAACACAACATCTTTCCTTTGTGGTGCCCAGAACTTCAAGATTTATTGGGGGAAGAGCATTTAAATATAAAGCACCAAAGGACTGGAACAACCTACCTTTCTCCCTTCGTTCCATTTCATCCCTGCATCTCTTTAAAACAGAGCTAATTAAGCCAAGTCAAGTCAATTTATTTCTACAGCACCAAATCCCAACCAAAGTTCTGTCCTGACTCTGTCCAAGTAGAGCAGGTCCAGCACCTCCCTCCTTCAATGAACCTCCACCCAACAATTCTCCATCAGCAGCACATCCTGCAACAGCAGCCACCAGAACCTTCCTTTACCAGCAGGAAGGAGGAGCAGATCCAGGATCAGTGGGGACGGAGAGAGAGCAGGAGAGCAGGACAGAGACAAAGACAGAGAATGGAGGAGGACAGAGAGACAAAAGGAGAGAGAGGGACAGAGATAAAGAGAGAGAGAAAGGAGGAGAGACTGATGGACAGAGACAAAGACAGAGAATGGAGGAAGACAGAGAGACAGAAGGAGAGAGAGGGACAGAGAAAAAGAGAGAGAGAAAGGAGGAGAGACTGATGGACAGAGACAAAGACAGAGAATAGAGGAAGACAGAGAGACAGAAGGAAAGAGAGGGACAGAGATAAAGAGGGAGAGAAAGGAGGAGAGACTGATGGACAGAGACAAAGACAGAGAATGGAGGAAGACAGAGAGACAGAAGGAAAGAGAGGGACAGAGATAAAGAGGGAGAGAAAGGAGGAGAGACTGATGGACAGAGACAAAGTCAGAGAATGGAGGAAGACAGAGAGACGGAAGGAAAGAGAGGGACAGAGATAAAGAGAGAGAAAGGAGGAGAGACTGATGGACAGACGGGGACGTGAGCAGGTGGAGCTACGGGTGGCAGCTGGAGCCTCTTCAGGTCTGGAGCCTCCTCCAGCAGCACCAGGATCTGGGATGAGGGGAGTAGAAGAGGAGTTAGTCACACGTCTGAGGACAGGAGGAGGAAAGAGAAGCCCAGTGCACCATGGGAGATCCCAGCAGTCTGAGCCTATAGCAGCAGATCTAAGGGCCAGCCTAAGCAGTCCTGACTATAAGCCTGATCAACAAGGCAAGGCAAGGCAAGGCAATTTTATTTGTATAGCCCATTTTCACAAACAGTTTGTCTCAAAGGGCTTCACATGGCTTCATAACAACATCCTCTGCCCTTAGACCCTCACATCGACTGAGGAAAAACTCCATAGAAAACCCTTTTAACAGGGAAAAATCTGAGAAACCTCAGGGTGAGCAACAGAGGAGGGATCCCTCACCCAGGACGGACAGACGTGCAGTAGATGTTGCTACATACAAGAAAACAGTTTACAATACAAAATGTGGGAAACACGGAAATGTTAATAACAGCTGAAGAAGGAAGCTTCTGGTAGGGGAGGCAGGGAGAGCAAGCCAGCTTGATGGGGGACTGGATGGCAGACTTGTTCATGGAAGGGGAGCGCAGGCCGGTGTAACAGTAGGGAATAAGGGGGGGGGGGGGCGATGCAGGCGGCGGTTGGGGCTCTGGTGGATCTGTGGAAACACAGAGAGACTGCGAGACACCAAGGCCAAACTACAAAGTGCAACAAGTAAAATGTGCAGGGAGGAGAGGAGGAGAGAGGGGGAGAGGAGAGGAGAGGAGGGAAGGGCTCAATGTAACCTGATGTGTCCCCCAGCAGTCTAAGCCTATAGCAGCATAGCTATCAATGGTTCAGAGCTACCTGAACCAGTCCTAACTGAAGGCTCTGTCATAGAGGAAGGTCTTAAGCCTGGACTTAAACGTAGTTAAAGTGTCTGCCTCTCTGACCCATGGAGAGAGCTGGTTCCACAGTAAAGGAGCCCGGTAACTAAAAGCTCTACCTCCCAGTCTGTTTGTATTGATACTGGGAGTCACTAAAAGACCTGCATTCTGGGAGCGGAGTGCTCTGGTCGGACAGTAGGGACTAATGAGCTCTTTCAAATAGGATGGAGCTTTATCATTGAGAGCCTTATAAGTTAGCAGAAGGACTTTGAAGTCGATTCTAGATCCTACAGGAAGCCAGTGGAGAGAAGCTAAAGTGGGAGAGATGTGTTCTCTCTTCTTAACTCCCGTCAAAACCCTCGCTGCAGCGTTCTGGACCAGCTGGAGACTCTTTAGAGAGTATTTAGGACATCCTGACAAGAGAGAGTTGCAGTAGTCCAGCCGAGAAGTGATAAATGCATGCACCACTTTTTCAGCATCACTCTGGGAAAGGATATTCCTAATCTTAGCGATACTTCGCAGATGGAAGAAGGCGGTCCTAGTCACATGCTTTATGTGGGAGCTGAAGGAAAGGTCCTGGTCAAAAATGACCCCAAGGTTCCTTGCAGTTGTACTCGAAGTTAGGGTGATGCCATCTAGAGTAGAGATCCGATTCAAGAGTGTGTCCCTGTGGTGTTTAGGTCCAAAAATGATTACCTCAGTTTTATCTGAATTGAGCATTAAGAAGTTAGAAGACATCCAGGATTTAATGTCTTTCAGGCAGTCTTGCAGATGAGTAAACTGGCTTGTGTCGTCTGGCTCCATCGACAAGTAAAGCTGTGTGTCATCTGCATAACAGTGGAAGTTGATCGAGTGCTTCCGGATTATGTCACCTAATGGGAGCATGTAAAGAGTGAAGAGAATCGGTCCTAAAACTGAACCCTGTGGTACACCATATGTAACTCTGCTATACTCCGAATGGTCATTATTAACATTAACAAACTGAAACCTGTCAGATAAGTAGGACTTAAACCATTTTAGGGCAGTTCCTTTAATCCCAATGTCATGGTCTAGTCTCTGTAGCAGGATGCTGTGGTCGATGGTGTCAAATGCAGCACTGAGGTCCAAAAGGACAAGCACAGAGACAAGACCTCTGTCTGAAGCTATAAGAAGATCATTCGAGACTCTGACCAGTGCTGTTTCAGTGCTATGGTGTTCCCTGAATCCAGACTGGAAGGCTTCAAAGAGCTCGTTGCTGTGCAGATGTTCATGTAACTGCTCCAGGACAACCTTCTCAAGGATCTTGGAGATGTAGGGAGGTTGGATATTGGCCTATAGTTGGCTAACACATCTGGGTCAAGAGAAGGTTTTTAAGTAAAGGGTTGATGACAGCCACCTTAAAGGCCTGTGGCACATAACCTGTGACTAAGGAAAGATTAATTTGATTTAATATAGAAGTGTTGACTAGAGGGAAGGCATCCTTAAGGAGGCTTGTTGGGATGGGATCCAGCAGACAAGTGGCTGACTTGGAGGAACCGACTGCAGAAGTTAATTCTGACAGGTCAATGGGGGCGAAGCTGTCCAAGTATGCACCAAGTCTGGGAGGTGCTTCTATGGGGACTGTAGTCTGTCCTCCATTACTGGCAATCTTCGTTCTAATATTCACAATCTTTTCAGTAAAGAAAGAAAGGAAGTCGTTACTGCTGAGAGTTGGGGGATGCTTGGCTCAACAGCACTATGGTTCTTGGTGAGCCTGCCCACGGTGCTGAAGAGGAACCTGGGGTTGTTCTTATTCTTTTCTATCAGGGACGAGTAGTAAGCGCTTCTGGCATTACGGAGTTCTTTTTTATATATTAATAAACTCTCCTTCCAGGCTTGGTGGACTTCCTCGTGCTGGCTGGAATGTGTCTTCCTTTCCAGTTGTCTGGTCTTCTGTTTTAAGGCACGCAGCTCTGGGCTGTACCAGGGAACTATTCTTTTCTGGTTGATAACCTTCTTGTTCAGGGGAGCTACGGCATCAAGTGTCCCAAGGAGTGCTGCTGCAGTGCTGTCCACAAGATAGTCCACCTGCGAGGGGGTGAAATCAGCATAACTGCCCAATATATTATTACAAGATGTGGCAGCAAGCTCTGCTGGAATAAGCTCCTTAAATCTAGAAACAGCAGTGTCAGATAGACATCTACTGAAGCGGGACTTTTTCCCAGGTAGAATATAATTTGTTAAAGTAAATTCAAATGTAATTAAGGAGTGATCAGACAAGACGGGGTTCTGAGGAAGAACTATGATGCGGTCAGCTTCTATTCCATAAGTGAGTACTAAATCAAGGATGTGATTAAAAGTGTGAGTGGGTTTGTTTACCCTCTGACAGAAGCCAACAGAATCAAGAAGCGACTTAAACGCAGTGGCCAGAGAATCATCATTGACGTCCACATGGATGTTAAAGTCACCCACTATAATGACTTTGTCTGAGTTCAATGCCAAGTTAGACAGAAAGTCAGGGAATTCTTCTAAGAACTCAGAATAAGGTGCAGGAGGACGGTACACCACAGCAAGTAAGAGTGGTTTCTCTGCTTTCCAGTCTGGGAGGGAGAAGCTGACAGTCAGGCTCTCAAATGAGTTAAATGAACTGTTAGGTCGAGGGATAAGCACCAAATTTGACTGATAGATTGCAGCTACTCCTCCTCCTCTGCCAGTGGTGCGAGGTACATGGTAGTTAATGTAACCAGGAGGGGAAGATTCATTTAAACTAACATACTCATCTTGCTGCACCCAGGTTTCAGTGAGTGCTAATACACCAATCTGATAATTAGTAATTAAATCGTTCACTAGGAGAGACTTGGATGCAAGAGATCGAATATTAAGCAAACCACATTTAATAGTTTTACTGGGTTGGTTTGCTGGAGCAGTGGTTTTAATTTTAACTAAGTTGCTATAAGTTACTCCTCCAGATTTGGGTGCAGGCTTATAAAGCCTCAGGGCAGACACAGTTTCTATAGGCTGGGTGGGTGACAACACCAAGGAACCAGCAGAGGGGCGTGTTAAACTGCAGCTCTGCCTGCTGGTCTGAACTCTGGTTGCTTGTCAGGGATTAGTATTGCTAATAAATTGGCCTATGTTCCTAGATAAGAGAGATGCACCATCCAAAGTAGGATGGACGCCATCTCTCCGAATCAGACCAGGCTTTCCCCAGAAGGAGCTCCAATTGTCTATGTAAGCCACGTTGTTATCTAAGCACCAAGCAAGCAACAAGCAAGCAACAAGGAGGTCTTAAGTCTGCTCTTAAACCTAGAGAGGGGGTCTGGGTCCTGGACTGAAACTGGGAGACGGTTCCACAGGAGGGGAGCCTGATAGCTGAAGGCTCTGGCTCCATTCTACTGTTAGAACTCTAGGAACCAGCAGGAACCCTGCATCCTGGGAGTGAAGGGTTCTAGCTGGATCATAGGGGACTAGGAGCTCTGTCAGGGATGAAGGAGACTGATTGTTGAGGACTTTGATGGTAGAAGAAGAATTTTAAATTCTGTTCTGAATCTGACAGGGAGCCATGCAGAGAAGCAGTCCAGGAGAGACCTGGTCTCTGCTACCAGTTCTAGTCAACACGTGGGCAGCAGCGTTCTGGACCAGCTGGAGAGTCTTTCGGGACTTGTTAGTCCAGCCTGATAGGAGGGAGGTGCAGTAATCCAGCCTGGAAGTGACAAAAGCAGGGACTAGTTTTTCTGCATCTTCTTGAGCCAGGATGTGTCTGATCTTAGCGATGTTACGTAGATGGAAGAAGGCGTCCTGGAGGTTTGTTGAATGTGGGAGTTGAAGGGTCCTGGTCAAAGAGAACTGCTAGGTTCCTACGGTGGTGCTGGGGGCCAGGGTGGTGCCATCCAGGGTACCTGTCTCATCAGATCAGGTGGTCCTCAGGTGTTTGGGCCCAGCACAAGAACTTCAGTTTATCAGAGTTTAATAAAGGAAATGATGGTCCTCCATGTTTCCTGTCCTTCAGACAGGCCTCCAGTTCAGTCAGCTGGTTTGTTCCATGTGGATCATTGATGAGTTCAGCTGAGTGTCGTCAGCATAGCAGTGAACATTAATGGAGTGTTTCCTGATCATGTGACCTAGAGGAAGCAGGTACAAGGTGAAGAGGACTGGTCCAAGCACAGAGCCTTGTAGAACACCAGAACTGACTGTAGTGGTCTCAGAGGAACCATCATTAACTGGTACCAACTGAGATGACCTAGTAAATATGACCTGAACCAGTTTAGTGTGGTTCCTTTAATACCAGTAACAGGTTCCAGTCTCTGTAGAAGGATATGGTGGTCAATGGTATCAAAAGCTGCACTTAAGCCTGGTATATGCTTCTGTGTCACGGTGACGCAGTACCTACGCCGTTGACGCAGACCCCTATGCGGACCCTACGCCGTAGCCTAACGTGCACCCCCAAAAAATCCTGACGACGCATCATTTCCCGTTCAGCACAACAACACCACCATTTTTAAAGTTTCTGTGGTGAGAGCTACACGCAAAAATGGACCAAGCCAAAGAAAGGGTTATCGAGGAGGTCCGCAAGTACAAAGACACAGACACACCCCCTAGTGGCTTGGCGGTGAATTGCAGAGCAACACATTCCTTCGACGCAGAAATTCGAATGCTCAATGACGGCATGGGGTCTACGCTGTCGCTACGCCGTCGCCATGACACAGAAGCATAAATCAAGCTTATATCTAATAGGACCAGCACAGAGACGAGTCCCTCATCTGATGCTAGTAGGAGGTCACTGGCATTGTTTCTCATGTCTGGACTATGTTTGGTCTCCAGGCTACTGCTTTTGTGTGTCTGTGCTTGATTTCTATTTGTATTGTTTTGTCACTTGTCTTCTGGTTTTTATTTTCCCTCCTTTGCTTGACTCGTTTTGTGTCTGATCTGTAACTATGCTGTTGGATTCTTGGGTGTTAAGGATCCCCTGAAAACGATGTAAATCAACTTGAGGGCTTTTCCTTGATTAAAGAAGTGTGCCTTAAATACCAGGCCTGCTGGTATCTGTTCTTCAAAACATTTGACTTCACACTCACCTATCACCCAGGCTTCAGCTTCATCAAGCCTGACTTTCTTGACTAGACTCTATGGACAGTCATGATCCCAATCCTGACACCATCCTGCCCCCTCCTCCAACCTTCTGGTTGCTGTCCTGAAAAAGGCCCAGCAGAGTCGGGTAGATCCTTGTAATGCCCCTTCTAATTGATCTGTTTGTCCCTGACTCTTTCTGTTCACAGGTCATGAGCTGGGTTCATACCTCCCATTTTGCCTGCCGTCCTGACATGAATCCTAGCCTGAACCTGTTGAGAAGGCATTTCTGGTGACCTTTGATTGACACGGACATTCATGACAATGCAGCTGCCTACAGTCTATGCCGGGGGAAAGTGCTCTCACTGTCTGCCTGCTGGGCTCCATTGCTCATTGCCTGTCCCATTTCCTCTTTTTGTGCTTTTCATCTGTGTCATAGCTCTTGACTTTGTCACTTGGTTACCTCCCCCTCATGGTAACATAGTCATTCTGAACACTGATTGGCTCTCTGAGGCAGTTCGTTTTCTGGCTATTGACTTGAGCACCTTAGTTTCTCTCATCCGAAGAGACTGCTGTTGAGTTAAGTAATCATGTTTTGTGTCTCCATGGCATTCCCTTTGCAGCCTTGTTGCTGTAAGTTAAGGAGTGAAACCTAGGCACCCTGCAGTAACAGCTGTACCATGCAGCTCTGGACCAGGAACCAAAGCCTCTGGAGATGGTCCCTCCTACTGTCGTACTGTGTGTTGTACATTGTTGTTTGGCTCCATGAAAGTGTATGATCATATCCGTTAATATGTATGTATGACATCAAATGTCTGAGTGTGTTTGTGTGTGTGTGTGTGTGTGTGTGTGTGTGAGTGTGTGTGTGTGAGAGAGAGACAGACAGACAGACAGAGAGAGTGAATGTTGTAAATTGATTTTTCATATAATTGTTGATGTAAAATCTGATTTTATTCAGTTGTGTCACTGTGAGCATGAACACAATTGACCTAAACCTAAGAAGTAGCTCCAGACTTCGTCTTGCCGCTCAAGAGCAGGAGGGAGAAATCGAAGCTCTAAGTGTAGTTTGGATGGTGTTGCTGAGATCCTCCTGTCCAGATCTGTGACTGAGTCTTCTGTGTGAAACTGTGGCTGAATTGATGTCACTTCCAGAGGTAATTTAGCAAATCCTGTGAGGTAACAGAAATTTTGTTACCATGGAAATTTGACCATTAGAGGAACATTTTCCCCTTGAGGTCACAACATTTGGTACCTGCTGTGGAATTCTTGCGCTCTACGATGATTCATCATTCACTGAATGAATAGTCTGAGTTCAGCTTGCTCGAGCAAAAGGAACTAAAATGAGAAAGTTTTGGACAAACAGACTGAATCATCTGGTGGGGTTAGATTTGTCCACTGACCAGTTTTATGGAAGAAAACAAGCCAGTAAGTACAGTTACTATGGATACAAGGGAGCTCTGATGTATACAAAGGGATGAGACTCATTTATCTCCTGTGACAGTCAGGATTTAAATTCAGTTCCAAAGTTAAAAAGGCAGTGAGCAGGGAGACATGTAATCCCTTCAACCTGGTTAAGACTGCAGAACAAGTTCCAGGTTGATTGCTGCAGCCGTAATAGTTCTTGTGTTTACACAGCTTCCACTTCCCATGATTACACAATCACAGCTTTTTCACTTTAAATGCATTCAAGATTGAGGCACGTTTAAGTGTTATCTTCTGTGTTGCATTCATATTATCTTTCAGTGTTCAATGGCTGCAGCTGATGCGTGATTCAGAGATGACGGAGGGATGCAAGCTTTGGGCTGAGATGTTTGGAGATGAAGACCATCATCTCAAATTGTCATTGTGGCACAAAGACAACATGGCCAAGAGAGAGAGCAATGATGCGCTACATGCAAGCAGCTGACAAGGGAATGTGGAACAGGTGAGCAGGTCAGGTGATGACATCAGAGGCTCAAACTCCTAATTCTCAATGTATTGAAACTTCAGAATATTGTTTCATTTGGATTTTATCCGCAGGAGTAGGCGGAGTCAGTTGTCCAGGCTAAAGAGCCTGGCAGGAGTGATTGCTGTTATTCATACGACAGAGCAAAAGAACCGGATGTTCTCGATCGTATTGTGACTAGTGTGATTTATCATGTCTGACGTTAACTATCAATCACACTTTGCATAAATGACATCATCGTATCAACAGTTTTTCTTATCATACATACTGAAACAGTCACATCATGGCATTCTCACTTCTGCAGTCGGATCAGTGAGATCCTGCAGAGGCCTGCACTGGAGGCTGGTGGTCTGCAGGAGATCTGACCATGTTGTCCCTGACACATCCGACTGAGCAGCAGCAGTTGTGATGCATCTCCTCCAAGAGCCTGATGGGGCTGCTAATCTGGCTCCGCCTACATCTCACAACATTTCCTGCATCTCTCAGTTAAAGTTGTTCAATATCACCAAAGTCATGTGATGAGCACATACAGCAGCAGCTGAACTTCAATTATGGAATGTATCACATGTCCAGAATAACACACATACACAGGAAGGAGATTGTTGAGTAATGGATTGACAGCAGCAATAAAACCTTGAGTCAGCAGGAGGGGGGGCAGACACAGGAGGCCGCAGCAGTTTATCCTTCAAATATCAACAACTGATCCATCAGACAAGCACACAAACACACACACACACACACACACACACACACACACACACACACACACACACACACACATGCACGCACGCAATGAACAACAGCTCAACTGTTCAATATGAAAGAAACGTCAGAGGAGAGGGCAGGTGCGCTGTTTAACATTCCAAGCCCTGAAGGTGTACTTCTCTGGTAGTGTTATTACTGTAGTATTTGCAGGATTACACACTCTGACTGCTGGAAACATCTTCAGCCTCGGGCAATTGGCATTCTTCAGAACCTGCAGTGGATGAAGAGAGTAAATGGAATATAAAATCTAGCTTTTGTGTTCTGTTGGGAATTTCACATACTGGGAGAAAAAAAAGTTCATGACACCAGCAGCATCATCACGCTGAAACTCCTCATGACCAGCGAGGTGCACAATGCCAAACCCTCTTCCTCCGTCTCAGCTGGTTTGGGGAAATGAACCGTTCGGTGACACTCCATGCTCACACGGGCAGAGGATGACCTGCACTTGGGCTCCATCCAGAGCTTTCAGTCAGGGACCTGCGACAGCACGATCCTGCTGGACAATTTGTGATTAACCGCTTCTTTATTTTTTGACAAGTTTTCTTTGAATACTGTATAAATGGCAGTCATCTTAAAAGAGTGTTTAGTGTTTAGTGGAATGAGGCGATCTGATTCCTGTTCTGTCATGATATCATGAGTTGAATGTGACCTCATCTGCCTGCTCAGAATCAAGGTTTTAAAGTTCCTGTTGCTTGTAGAAATATTCAAGATAGAAAAAAAGACAATCTGTACAATTTAGTTTAAAAATCTGTGGGTGCATTTAAAAATTGTGTCCACCGGTGTGAGAGACAGAGAGTAAATGTTGCATAGTGATATTTCATGGGATTTTTTTTGTGCAAATTTTGTGTGGAAACATTTACGACTTGAAAAATCATCAACTGAAGTTTCTTTTGTGTTTAATATCACACCATCTGTCCCATCCGCCTCCCTCCTAGTCAAGAAGGTTTAGAACCTCCCTCCTAAAAGAGCAGGTGTAGAACCTCCCTCCTAGTAGAGCAGGTGTAAAACCTCCCTCCTAATTGAGCAGGTGGAGAACCTCCACTCTAGAAAAGCAGGTGTAGAACCTCCTTCCTCGTAGAGAAGGGGTAGAACCTCCCTCAAAGTGGAAAAGGTGTAGAACTTCCCTCCTAGTAGAGCAGGTGGAGAACCTCCCTCCTTGTAGAGCAGGTTCAGAACCTCCACGCCAGTAGAGCAGGAGAAAAACCTCCTTCGGAGAAGAGAAGGTGTAGAACCTCCCTCCTAGTAGAGCAGGTGTAAAACCTCCCTCCTAATTGAGCAGGTGGAGAACCTCCACTCTAGAAAAGCAGGTGTAGAACCTCCTTCCTCGTAGAGAAGGGGTAGAACCTCCCTCAAAGTGGAGAAGGTGTAGAACTTCCCTCCTAGTAGAGCAGGTGGAGAACCTCCCTCCTAGTAGAGCAGGTTCAGAACCTCCACGCCAGTAGAGAAGGAGAAAAACCTCCTTCGGAGAAGAGAAGGTGTAGAACCTCCCTCCTAGTAGAGCATGTGTAGAACCTCCCTCCTAGTACAGTAGGTGTAGAACCTCCCTCCTAGTAGAGCAGGTGTAATACCTCCCTGGTATAAGAGCAGGTGTAGAACCTCCCTCCTATTGGAGCAGGTGTAGAACCTCCCTCCTCGTACAATAGGTGTAGAACCGCCTTCCTAGTAGAGCAGGTGTAGAACCTCCCATCTAGTAGAGAAGGTGTAGAACCTCCCTCCTATTAGAGCAGGTGTAGAACCTCCCTCCGAGTAGAGCAGGTGTAAATCTTTCCTCCTAGTAGAGCAGGCGGAGAACCTCCACACTAGAAGAGCAGGTGAAGAAACTGCTTCCTCGTAGAGCAGGTCTAGGACCTCCCTCCAAGTGGAGAAGGTGTAGAACTTCCCTCCTAGTCGAGCAGCTATAGAACTGCCCCCTAGTAGAGCACTTGTAGAACGTCCCTCCGAGTTCAGTAGGTGTAGAACCTCCCTCCTAGTACAGTAGGTGTAGAACCTCCTTCCTCGTAGAGAAGGGGTAGAACCCCCCTCCAAGTAGAGAAGGTGTAGAACTGGCCCCAAGTTGAGCAGGTGTAGAACCTCCCTCCAAGTAGAGCAGTTGTAGAACCTCCCTCCGAGTTCAGCAGGTGTAGAACCTACCTCCAAGTCGAGCAGGTGTAAATCCTCCCTCTTCGAAGAGCAGGTGTAAAACCTCCCTCCTAGTAGAGAAGGTGTAGAACCTCCCTCCTAGTAGAGCAGGTGTAGAACCTCCCTCCTTGTAAAGCAGGTTCAGAACCTCCACGCCAGAAGGGCAGGAGTAGAACCTCCTTCAGAGAAGAGCAGGTTTAGAACCTCCCTCTTAGTAGAGCAGATGTAGAACCTCCCTGCTATTAGAGCAGGAGTAGAACCTCCCTCCTAGTAGAGCAGGTTTAGAACCTCCACGCCAGTAGAGCAGGTGTAGAACCTCCTTCAGAGAAGAGCAGGATTAGAACCTCCCTCCTAGTAGAGCAGGTGTAGAACCTCCCTGCTATTGGAGCAGGTGTAGAACCTCCCTCCTATTAGAGCAGGTGTAGAACCTCCCTCCTATTAGAGCAGGTGTAAAACCTCCCTCTGAGTAGAGCAGGTGTAAAACCTCCCTCCGAGTAGAGCAGGTGGAGAACTTCCCATCTAGAGGAGCAGGTGTAGAACCTCCCATCTAGTAGAGAAGGTGTAGAACCTCCCTCCTATTAGAGCAGGTGTAGAACCTCCCTCCGAGTAGAGCAGGTGTAAATCTTTCCTCCTAGTAGAGCAGGCGGAGAACCTCCACACTAGAAGAGCAGGTGAAGAAACTGCTTCCTCGTAGAGCAGGTCTAGGACCTCCCTCCAAGTGGAGAAGGTGTAGAACTTCCCTCCTAGTCGAGCAGCTATAGAACTGCCCCCTAGTAGAGCACTTGTAGAACGTCCCTCCGAGTTCAGTAGGTGTAGAACCTCCCTCCTAGTACAGTAGGTGTAGAACCTCCTTCCTCGTAGAGAAGGGGTAGAACCCCCCTCCAAGTAGAGAAGGTGTAGAACTGGCCCCAAGTTGAGCAGGTGTAGAACCTCCCTCCAAGTAGAGCAGTTGTAGAACCTCCCTCCGAGTTCAGCAGGTGTAGAACCTACCTCCAAGTCGAGCAGGTGTAAATCCTCCCTCTTCGAAGAGCAGGTGTAAAACCTCCCTCCTAGTAGAGAAGGTGTAGAACCTCCCTCCTAGTAGAGCAGGTGTAGAACCTCCCTCCTTGTAAAGCAGGTTCAGAACCTCCACGCCAGAAGGGAAGGAGTAGAACCTCCTTCAGAGAAGAGCAGGTTTAGAACCTCCCTCTTAGTAGAGCAGATGTAGAACCTCCCTGCTATTAGAGCAGGAGTAGAACCTCCCTCCTAGTAGAGCAGGTTTAGAACCTCCACGCCAGTAGAGCAGGTGTAGAACCTCCTTCAGAGAAGAGCAGGATTAGAACCTCCCTCCTAGTAGAGCAGGTGTAGAACCTCCCTGCTATTGGAGCAGGTGTAAAACCTCCCTCTGAGTAGAGCAGGTGTAAAACCTCCCTCCGAGTAGAGCAGGTGGAGAACTTCCCATCTAGAGGAGCAGGTGTAGAACCTCCTTGCTCGCAGAGCAGGGGTAGAACCTCCCTCCAAGTGGAGAAGCTTTAGGACTTACCTCCTAGTAGAGCAGGTGTAGAACCTCCCACCTAGTAGAGCAGGCGTAGAAACTCCCTCCTAGTACAGTAGGTGAAGAACCTCCCTCCTAGTAGTGCAGGTGGAGAACCTCCACACTAGAAGAGCAGGTGTGGAACCTCCTTCCTCGTAGAGCAGGGGTAAAACCTCCCTCCAAGTAGAGAAGGTGTAGAACTTCCCTCCTAGTAGAGCAGGTTTAGAACCTCCCTCCTAGTAGAGCAGGTGGAGAACCTCCCTCCTCGTAGAGCAGGCTCAGAACCTCCACACCAGTAGAGCACGAGAAGAACCTCCTTCAGAGAACAGCAGGTTTTGAACCTCCCTCCTAGTAGAGCAGGTGTAGAACCTCCCTCCTCTTAGAGCAGGTTCAGAAAATCCACTCTAGAAGAGCAAGTGTAGTACCTCCCTCCGAGCAGAGCAATTATAGAATCTCCACTCTAGAAGACAAGGTATAGAACCTTCTGCCTCGTAGAGCAGGAGTAGAAGCTCCCTCCAAATGGAGAAGGTGTAGAACTTCACTCCTAGTATATCAGGTGTAGAACCTCCCTCTGCAAAGAGCAGGAGTCGAACCTTAATCACAGTAGAGCAGGTGGAGAACCTCCAATCTAGAGGAGCAGGTGTAGAACCTCCTTCCTCGCAGAGCAGGGGTAGAGCCTCTCTCCAAGTGGAGAAGCTGTAGAATTTACCTCCTAGTAGAGCAGGTGTACAACCTCCCTCCTCGTAGAGCAGGCTCAGAACATCCACGCCAGTAGAGCAGGAGAAGAACCTCCTTCAGAAAAGAGCAGGTTTTGAACCTCCCTCCGAGTAGAGCAGGTGTACAACCTCCCTCCTTGTAGAGCAGGTTCAGAACATCCACTCTAGTAGAGCAAGTGTAGTACCTTTCTCCTAGCAGAGCAATTATAGAACCTCCCTCCTAGTAGAGCAGGTGTAGAACCTCCCTCCTAGTACAGTAGGATTAGAACCTCCCTCCTAGTACAGTAGGTGTAGAACCTCCCTCCTAGTAGAGCAGGTGTACAACCTCCCTGCTATTAGAGCAGGTTTAGAACCTCCACTCTAGAAGAGAAGGTGTAGAATCTCCTGCCTCGTAGAGCAGGAGTAGAAGCTCCCTCCAAATGGAGAAGGTGTAGAACTTCCCTACTAGTAGAGCAGGTGTAGAACCTCCCTCCGAGAAGAGCAGGTGGAGAAACTCCCTCCTAGTTGAGCAGGAGTCGAACCTTCCTCCTAGGAGAACAGGTGTAGAACCTCCGTCCTAGTAGAGCAGGTGTAGAACCTCCCTCCTCGTAGAAAAGGTGTAGAACCTCCCTCCTGGTAGAGCAGGTGTAGAACCTCCCTCCTAGTAGAGCAGGTGCACAACCTAATTCCTAGTAGAGCACGAGTAGAACCTCCCCCCTCGTAGAGCAGGTGCAGAACCTCCTTCCTCGTAAAGCAGGAGTAGAACCTCCTTCTTTGTAGAGCAGGTGAAGAAGATCCACTCTAGAACAGAAGTGTAGAACCTCCCTCCTGGTAGAGCAGGTTAAAAAACCCCTCCTACAGTAGCAATTGTAGAACCTCCCTCCTTGTAGAGCAGGTTCAAAACATCCACTCTGGAAGAGCAAGAGTGGAACCTCCCTCATAGGAGAGCAGGTGGAGAACCTCCACCCTAGAAGAGCAGTTGAAGAACCTCCTTCCTCGTAGAGCAGGTCTAGAACCTCCCTCCAAGTGGAGAAGGTGTAGAACTTCCCTGCTTGTAGAGCAGGTTCAGAAACTCCATGCCAGTAGAGCAGGAGTAGAACCTCCTTCAGCGAAGAGCCGGTTTAGAACCTCCCTCCTAGTAGAGCAGGTTAGAACCTCCCTCCTGGTACAGTACGTTTAGAACCGCCCCCCTAGTAGAGCAGGTGAAGAACCTCCTTCCTAGTAGAGCCGGTGTGGAACCTCCCTCCTATTAGAGCAGGTGTAGAAGCTCCCTCCTATTAGAACAGGTGTAGAACCTCCCTCTACTAGAGCAGGTGTAAAACCTCCCTCCTCGTCGAGCAGGTGGATAACTTTCAGTGTAGAGTAGCAGGTGTAGAACCTCCTTCCTCTTAGAGCAGGGATAGAACCTCCCCCCAAGTGGAGAAGGTGTAGAACTTACATCCTAGTAGAGCAGGTATAGAACCTCCCTCCTTGTAGAGCAGGTTGAGAACCTCCACGCCAGTAGAGCAGGTATAGAACCTCCTTCAGAGAAGAGCAGGTTTTGAACCTCCCTCCTGGAACAGTACGTTTAGAACCGCCCCCCTAGTAGAGCAGGTGTAGAACCTCCCTCCTATTAGAGCGGGTGGAGAACCTCCACTCTAGAAGAGAAGGTGTAGAACCTCCTTCCTCGTAGAGCAGGTGTAGAACCTCCCTCCTAGTACAGTATGTGTAGAACCTCCTTCCTCGTAGAGAAGGGGTAGAACCTCCCTCCAAGTGGAGAAGGTGTAGAACTTCCCTCCTAGTAGAGCAGCTGTAGAACTGCCCCCTAGTTGAGCAGCTGTAGAACCTCCCTCCAAGTTCAGCAGGTGTAGAACTTACCTCCGAGTCGAGCAGGTGTAAAACCTCCCTCCTAGTAGAGCAGTTGTAGAACCTCCCTCCGAGTTCAGCAGGTGTAGAACCTACGTCCTAGTAGAGCAGGTGTAAAACCACCCTCCGAGTAGAGCAGGTGTAAAACCTCCCTCCTCCTAGAGCAGGTGGAGCACCTCCCTCCAAGTGGAGAATGTGTAGAACTTACCTCCTAGTAGAGCAGGTGTAGAACCTCCCTCCTAGTAGAGCAGGTCTAGAACCTCCCTCCTTGTAGAGCAGGTTCATAACCTCCACGCCAGAAGAGCAGGAGTAGAACCTCCTTCAGAGAAGAGCAGATTTAGAACCTCCCTCCTAGTAGAGCAGGTGTAGAACCTCCCTCTTAGTACAGCAGTTGTAGAACCTCCTTCCGAGTTCAGCAGGTGTAGAACCTACCTCCGAGTCAAGCAGGTGTAAAACCTCCCTCCTAGTAGAGCAGGTGTAAAACCACCCTCCTAGTAGAGCAGGTGTAAAACCTCCCTCGTCATAGAGCAGGTGGAGAACCTCCCTCCGAGTGGAGAAGGTGTAGAACTTATCTCTTAGTAGAGCAGGTGTAGAACCTCCCTCCTTGTAGAGTAGGTTCAGAACCTCCACGCCAGAAGAGCAGGAGTAGAACCTCCTTCAGAGAAGAGCAGATTTAGAACCTCCCTCCTAGTAGAGCAGGTGTAGAACCTACCTCTTAGTACAGCAGTTGTAGAACCTCCCTCCGAGTTCAGCAGGTGTAGAACCTACGTCCTAGTAGAGCAGGTGTAAAACCACCCTCCGAGTAGAGCAGGTGTAAAACCTCCCTCCTCCTAGAGCAGGTGGAGCACCTCCCTCCAAGTGGAGAATGTGTAGAACTTACCTCCTAGTAGAGCAGGTGTAGAACCTCCCTCCTAGTAGAGCAGGTCTAGAACCTCCCTCCTTGTAGAGCAGGTTCATAACCTCCACGCCAGAAGAGCAGGAGTAGAACCTCCTTCAGAGAAGAGCAGATTTAGAACCTCCCTCCTAGTAGAGCAGGTGTAGAACCTCCCTCCTAGTAGAGCAGGTGTAGAACCTCCCTCCTTGAAGAGCAGGTGTAGAACCTCCCTCCTTGAAGAGCAGGTGTAGAACCTCCCTCCTAGTAGAGCAGTTGGAGAACCTCCCTCCTAGTACAGCAGTTGGAGAACCCCCCTCCTAGTACAGCAGTTGTAGAACCTCCCTCCTTGAAGAGCAGGTTTAGAACCTCCCTCTGAGTCGAGCAGGTGTAGAACCTCCCTCCTAGTAGAGCAAGTGTAGAACCTCTCTCCTAGTAGAGCAGGTGTAGAACTGCCCCCTAGTTGAGCAGGTGTAGAACCTCCCTCCTAGTACAGCAGTTCTAGAACCCCCTTCCTAGTACAGCAGGAAGGTTTGGAACTACCACCTGCTCCTCTACTAGGAGGGAGTTTCTACACCTCCTCCACTTGGAGGGGGGTTTTAGCCCTGCTCTACGAGGAAGGAGGTTCTACACCTGCTCTTCTGGAGTGGAGGTTCTCCACCTGCTCTACTCAGAGGGAGGTTCTACATCTGCTCTTATAGGAGGGAGATTCTACGCCTGCTCTCATAGGAGGGAGGTTCTACACCTACACCAAAGGCTGGACCTCACCGAAGAGAAAGAATCTTCCGAAGAGAAGAAGACCACCGAAGAGAAAGAATCTTCTCCGCGCTGAAGTTTTTAAGTGTGAGACAGATGATGTCACTTCCCGTGGGATGATACTGGCTCTCAGCAAGATAGCATTTTGACAGGCAACTTCTGGTCAAGCTGACTACAGGTTCTTGACAGGCAACTTCTGGTTCAGTTATTGATTGCCTGAATGATTGAATTCCCCCAGAAGAGGAACAGCTTTGTTGGAGCAGTAAAAATACACACATCAGAACGACAAAAGTTACACTGGAAAAGAAATGACATGACATTACCAGCACAACATCTGAAGAACAGTTAGGATAAATTTAACTGGCCAGATAGTTAGGATTTCTTTAATGATACCCTTGATGAACCCAGACATCAGTGTGGTTTGTTCCACTCAATAATAAATCTGTAAATATAGCGTGAAATGATGGAACTAAAAGGCCACCTCTGAGTGCAGGAGTTAGCCTCTGTGATGGATGTGACGTCAGCAGACCGCCATTAGTTTGAATCATTGTTTCTATTCTTAATGCTGATTGGTAGATCTATAATGGTTACAAATGGACTTTGTAGGTAGAATAAACATCCAGAAATTAAATTAATTTGTTGATTGTCTTATTAATCAAAAGATAAAGTATTAAAAATATTTGTTTTTTTTTCCTCGGAGTGAGCGACAACTTCCAGATTTTCTCACAGAAGAACGGGGGCCGACTGCCATGGAAGCAGATGTTTGTAATTCCTGGGGCACTAAAATCCATTTCATATTATTTTTATTGAACAGCGAATATTATGGAAATAAAATGTATATTTCTCGCCAGACATGTCCTTAAAATGCTTTTTTAAAATCAAACTTATCTTGAAATGACGCTCGTCCGTAATGGCGTCCTTAGCAACCACCATAGCAACAGCAGAAAGGTGACACTGTCACGACTCTCTTCCGAGAGGTGAAAGATTCATCGTAATAACGAACAAACCAAAGATTATACGCAAGAACTGAGCGAAGATTATGAAAACAAAATGTACATTTCTCGCTAGAAATGTCATCAGAATGCTTTATTAAATCAAAACTCTCTTGGAATAAGGAACTTTCCTCCGACAATGACAGAAGCGGCCACCATGTTTTTTGTGAGGAGAGGCCCGCATGAAAGAGTCACATGACCTACCAGCGCTCCAATAGAAAAGAATAGGGAAAAAAAACGTACACATTTCACAATTTTTAGGCCTTTATGGTAGAACTGATAGGTTTGGACCTGTGGACAAACGGAGCCTTTTTACATTTTGACATGAGACTGGGTTGCCTGTCCTCACACGTGTTACTAACTCCTCTTCTTCTCCCCTCATCCCAGATCCTGGTGCTGCTGGAGGAGGCTCCAGACCTGAAGAGGCTCCAGCTGCCACCCGTAGCTCCACCTGCTCCCGTCCCCGTCTGTCCATCAGTCTCTCCTCCTTCCTCTCCCTCTTTATCTCTGTCCCTCTCTTTCCTTCTGTCTCTCTGTCTTCCTCCATTCTCTGTCTTTGTCTCTGTCCATCAGTCTCTCCTCCTTTCTCTCTCTCTTTATCTCTGTCCCTCTCTCTCCTTCTGTCTCTCTGTCCTCCTCCATTCTCTGTCTTTGTCTCTGTCCTGCTCTCCTGCTCTCTCTCCGTCCCCACTGATCCTGGATCTGCTCCACCTTCCTGCTGGTAAAGGAAGGTTCTGGTGGCTGCTGTTGCAGGATGTGCTGCTGATGGAGAATTGTTGGGTGGAGGTTCATTGAAGGAGGGAGGTGCTGGACCTGCTCTACTTGGACAGAGTCAGGACAGAACTTTGGTTGGGGTTTGGTGACACAAATAAAACTGACTTGACTTGTTAATATCATCAGTGGTGGAGCGTAGTACAGCAGTAGTCCTACAATACATATATTACTGTCTGTTATATTGTTTGTTTTTAGCTCTGACAAATACATGTAAGAACATTTGAATTCAGTAGATAATTTACATAGAGTCAGTTTTAGACACTTAAGAGTGATTTGTCTTAGCGATTGTTCTGCATTCTTATGTTTATGAAGAACCTTTCACACAAAGTGCATAGAAAATTAAAAATAAATGAAGTGAGTGGGACATCCCGGTGGAGCAGTGGTCCTCACTGTGGCCCCCAGCAAGAAGGTTGTGGGTGGAGCCCCGGCTGCAGCACGGGGTCTTTCTGGGTGAGTCTCCATGTTCTCCCTGTTCCTGCTGGGTTCTCTCTGGTACTCCAGCTTCCTCCACAGTCCAAAGACATCAAGAGGGACCAGGTTAATCCAGACTCTAAATTGACCGTAGGCGTGGCTGGGAGAGCCAATGGTTGTCTGTCTCTATGTGTTGGCCCTGCCATGGACTGGTGACCTGTCCAGGGGGAAGGCTGCTGGGATAGGCTCCACCCCCACCACCCTGAACAGGAGAAGAGGGGGAACATGGAGGGATGGATGATGGATGGATGGAGGGATGGATGGATGGATGGATGATGGAGGGATGATGGATGAATGATGATGGATGGAGGGATGATGGGTGGATGGATGAATGATGATGATGGAGGGATGGATGGATGGATGGATGGCGGGATGGATGGCGGGATGAATGATGATGGATGGAGAGATGGATGAAGGATGGATGGAGGGATGGATGGATGATGGGTGGATGGATGAATGATGATGGATGGAGGGATGATGGGTGAATGGATGAATGATGATGATGGAGGGATGGATGGAAGGATGGATGGAGGGATGGATGGATGATGGGTGGATGGATGAATGATGATGGATGGAGGGATGGATGGAAGGATGGAGAGATGGATGGAGGGATGATGGGTGGATGAATGATGGGTGGATGGATGAATGATGATGGATGGAGGGATGATGGGTGGATGGATGGAGGGATGGATGGATGAATGATGGGTGGATGGATGAATGATGATGGATGGAGGGATGGATGGAGGGATGGAGAGATGGATGGAGGGATGATGGGTGGATGGAGGGATGATGGGTGGATGGATGAATGATGATGGATGGAGGGATGATGGGTGGATGGATGAATGATGATGGATGGAGGGATGATGGATGGAGGGATGGAGAGATGGATGGAGGGATGGATGATGTTGGGAGTATAATGTAGTATCAAATGGAACTACTCGAAGTGTAAGTGCCTCAAATCATTCTTAAATGTAGTCCTTGAGCAAAAGTACTTCCCACTGAATATTACGTCATACATTCAGTAACAGGGACCACCGAGCCTCTGGTCCAGTGACAGTGTTCATGCTGCCTTTAGTGATGTTATCTCTTCCCTTAAATCAAGATGATAGTAAAGGTGAGGCACAGAATGACAAAGAAATCGTTGGAACTGGAAGACATCAGCCTCTCACTTTTTATCAGTGCAGGGAAATGATGCACCGTGTGCCCATGTTTTGGATGAAGTACTTAAAGGAGAAGTAATAATAATTTTGTTCATGAAACGTTGATGGTCAGGTTTCAGTGCAGCAAAAACTTCTCTCACTGAAGATACGATGCTAAAAGTCAGGGATGAGCAGGGCATAGAGGTGGATGAGGATGTCTTTCCAGAACGGCTGAGAGAAAACCTGGGTTGTGTCGTCTCCACTGATGACGGAGAGGTGATTGAAAAGGGTGATTTCTGGGGGGGCAGGGATGTTGCATTTTTCTGCAGAAATGCTTTTACGGATCAGTATCTTGACATTGAAAGTACCGGTGTTCATGTTTGTCTGATATTCCAAGTAACCCAAAAACGTATTTTAACTCTCCTGTGTCAGGTGCATTTCAGACATCCCACTTGCAGAACCATCAAAGAACCCAGCTGTGTGGAGCAGAATATGGCGTTGGCCTGTTTGTTTGCACGGCACTGATGTTCAGATCTCTGGTGTTCAGAGATGGCTTTGGTTTCTGGTTCCATGCTGTCCAAGCAACAGAACACAGCCCTGGGAAGCTGGACAGGGTCAGACTCAGGCTCAGGGTGGTTCACATCTGTGTGTTGTGTCAGAGAGTTGCATTGTTTGTTTTATCAGCATTTTTGGCCTCGTGACATTGATGTGGAATCGATCCTTGCTTCGACCTCCATGTTCGTGGACCGTGATGACGACGTCTACTGCATGTTCATCCAACCCTGCATCACAGATAAATCATTTGTCATCTTGTCAGATGCCTCTGATGTTAATTCAATGTTTGCATGTTTTTCGTAGACATGTTATTGACTTTTTAAGTTTTAAATCTTTTTCTTTTTATTAATTTTGTGTGGTCTCCAACTGTTAAGCTGCTCTTGCTGCAGTTTGTTTTACATGTGACTAAAGGCTACACAAGTTATCAAAATGTTAAGTTTGCTGTCATATCTTTCCAGTCATTCAAAATGTAACATCACCACATATAGTTGAAAAATGTTTCCAGTGTTTTATAAAAATAAAAATGTGTGGTCATCAATGTTTTTGTTTTCATTTTACATTTTATTTGGAAATGTTACCATGATGAAAGCACTCACATGTAAAGAAGCTCAAGGTGAGATGTGTATTTCACTCTCCATGGGATTCGTAGTTGAACTCTCGCCATAGTTCAGTTGTCACTTCTGAGAAGGGTTCAAAGATCGAGTCCCAGAAAAGAGTGACGTTAACTTTTGTCTCCAGTGAAAATAAATGGGCTCGCGTGGACACTCGACCACAGTTGATGGAAACTCAGAGAGTTTCAAGGGCCAGAATTGCTGGGTTCCAGCCACTAAAGCACAGATGCGACTCTTGAGTCTGTGGGGGTCCCAAGCAAAAATTCCTTTGGACAAAATTCTTGCTTGGCTTGTCCCAGCAGCAAGTGTGCTGAGAGCAGCTCTTGGGGGCCCCCTAGTGTCTCTCAGGGCCCCAAGCATCTTACCTTACCTCTTGACAAGCTGCACCTCTACTGAAGCATCAGATTCAGCATGATGTGAGTATGAAAGCTGATACTAATACTTACAACATTCTGATATTTATGCTAGTATTACTAGTGGTAGGACTACTAGTACCAGTACTACTAGTGGTAGGAAATGTCAGCCTGAGGCTCTGTAAGACTGCAGCCTCCACCAGCAGCAGCTCCAGTTGGGGATCTGGGAGGTGTACCAGTATTACTTTTAGTAGTGATACTTGTACCCGTATTAGTAGTTGTAGCCCTATGAGTACCGGTAATATTAGTGGCAGGAGGTGTCAACCTGAGGCTCTGCAGGTCTGCAGCAGCATCAGTCAGGGATCTGGGAGGTGAACCAGTACTACAAGTGTTAATAGTTCTCTTACCAGTACTATTAGTGGGAGTACTACTAGTGCCAGCACTACTTCTTATCTGACATCTATCTGGTGAATCCTGCCAAGTACTCAGATGTTGAACTGAGAGGAGCTCAATCAGTTACCTGAGGCAGGATTGTGGACATTTCTGACACATGATATGCGTTGGCCCTGCCATGGACTGGTGACCTGTCCAGGGGGAAGGCTGCTGGGATAGGCTCCACCCCCACCACCCTGAACAGGAGGAGAGGGAGAAGATGGAGGGATGGATGGATGATAGAGGGATGGATGGATGATGGATGGAGGGATGATGGATGATGGATGGATGGATGATGGATGGAGGGATGATGGATGGAGGGATGATGGATGGATGTTTACAATCAATGAATCAAACTGTCAGTGCATCCAGAGCAGTTTCCTGAGAAACTCTGCTGCCATCTAGCGTCTGAAATCTCAACCAACGACACGTAGGTTGCTGCGTCGGGGAGGCTTCCCTGACGTCACTACGTTCACCGTGAGGTCGCCTGAACTGTGCACCGCAACCAGCAAAGACCTGAAGCCACATGTGAGTGAAGCGCAATTTTGACCAAGTTAAAGTCCGTTTCTCTCCAGTATTCTGGTATTTAACCGCAAGCAGAAGCTTTTACACGCCAGACGACTACGAAGTACTGCTAAGTACTACTGTGCTCGTGGCTTCCGTCTCTGGACCACACGGCTAGAATGTTCTCGGTGTATAACTATGAAAGACGAACGAGGTCGAGCTGCGAAACACGAATCCAGGTTGACAAGCTGTTGTGGTCAATTCGGCATTTAATTCAGAGGTGTCCAGGACCCGGTTCACGACTTTGGACGTGTTTAGGTGTCGTTGAAGCGGGAGGCAGCGAATGGGCACGAGCCCCCGGTAGCCCGTCGGCACTCGGCTGTAAGTGGTCGATGTTCCACCACAGTTCGATGAATCAGTGCTCCTCTTCCTCCTGCTCCTCTTCCTCCTGCTCCTTCTCGGGTCCATCATGGGTTTGTAGTATTATAATACGGTGCTGGTGTTAGTATTGTAGTGTCCCCGTGTAGTTGTGGTACTGGTGTCTCAGATATGCAGTATAGTTCCTCTGGCAACATGATAGAAATTGTATTGTATTCAAGTTGAATTGAACTTGTGATGAAAGATCAGGAGGATCAGAGTACAGGTATGATCATGAAGCCTTCACCTGGGGGCGGAGCTCTGTGCCCCTTGCCCACAGCAGCTGGAGGCGCTGGTGAAAAGATGCCAGGTTTGAGAGGTCAGAGGTCACTGTGACTCCTCAAAACACCCTTTTGGCTTTAAATCAATTATCACATCATACTATTGATAAAATTACCTCTATTGTCAGACCTCAGAAGTGGTGACCCAAATATTCTCGGGACCAAAGGTCAAGCTTGCTGTGACGCCATTTTGTTCTGGTTGGTATCCTACATACTAGCGGGTTCGCAGAGGGAAGTAGAAGCCAGCCTGACGCTCATCTGGTCTTCTTGCAGGTCCACGATGGCCCTCACACAGGTGTCCTCCAACAAGTGTGCTGGTGGTCTCCAGAAGGTGTTTGAACACGACAGGTGAGATCACGTGTGAACATTGGCCGCTCTGAAGGTGTGTGAGGACTCATGGTGTGTGTGTGCGCTCGCGCTCTGTCTGTGCAGCTTGGAGCTGAAGTGTAAGATGAAGTTCGCTGTGTACCTGCCTCCCAAGGCTGAGCGAGACAAATGTCCCGTCATGTACTGGCTCTCAGGTGAGACGCGCACAGATGACATCACTTGCATTTGCCCTTCCCCGGGCTGTCCTATGGTACGCAGGATGAGAGGGTGGCGACATGCGGCCGGAACTCTCATGAAAGGGTTACTGGTCTGATAGTCTCGTGTCTCTGCAGGTCTCACCTGTACTGAGCAGAACTTCATCACCAAAGCGGGCAGCCAGTTGTCTGCTGCAGAGAACGGCATCATCGTGGTGGCTCCAGACACTAGCCCCCGTAGGGAACTCTCTCTCACACACACACACACACACACACACACACACATACACACACCCTTGTACTTATATCTTTGTGTGGACTTTCATTGATGTAATGCATTCCCTTGCCCATACGGGTCAAAGTCAAGGCTTACTGGCCAAATCCAGCCCATCCGGCCTGTGACATCATTTTATACAGATCTGTTATGATTGTTACTAATTGCCCAGTGAGATGAAGCACACAAACTACAGATCCCATAATGCAGCGCAAAAGCTGCCTTGCTGGATGGTAGGCTACCCGTGAACGTTCCCGCGTTAATCAAGTCAAGCGTCTGTTGCTTATTACCCTTATTACCCCATTGTCAAGTCAAAGCTACCCTGGAACAGTGGTGAAGAGAAAATTTGATTCTAAAACTGGACCTTTCGTAACCGATGGGAGGCTGAGAACATGTTGACAGGCATTGCTGGTAAACCCATGTGTCTTGTTTTTGGTGCCAATGTGGCTATAATTAAGGATATAATCTAAGACAGCACTACGAGATAAAATATCAGGATAAGCTGGAAAAACCTGAACGCAGAGCAGAAGCTACAGGTAGTAGAAAAGTTGAAGAAGTGTCTGACACATGAGGTTTTTCACCAGAGCAAAATCACAAAGTGAAGCTTCAGTGAAAGCAAGTTCTATTTCATCCCTGCTGACCGCCAGAGGGCAGTGCTTAAAGCACTTAATGTTCCCTTCGCTCATGCGCATTCCGAGTATGAATACCAACAACGTAACCTGTGACCCCCGGTTGACCCAGAACAGGCAATATCTTCTGGTGTCATCAGGGGTTCTGTTCCATTTTTTCTTCTCGCGTGCAGTCCGTATGCATCTGGCAGCATCGGCTAACTGCTCTCTAAACTTGTAAGACCCTGATTTCTTCGGTCTACATTTCTCCTCGGTACCGTCGCTGGACACGTTTGTCTTTGGTTTGTTTTCCAGCATCTCACTGCAAGCTAGTACCCTGCTTACTTTGTGTAGGCAGCGTCCGCGCTCCCTCCCCCTGACGGCTGTTAATTTTGTTTGGCTCTGATTAGCTTGCTTGTGTTAGCGGCGGTGTTTGATAAGTTTTTTTTTTTTACTTATGGCTGTGCAAGTTGCGGTCACTGGCGGTGAAGGTAGCATTGCGCTCCCCACTCCCGGTAATGCAGTGGCTAGTTTTGTGTTAAAGTTTCTTTATTTCTCATTAGAAAAGAGGAGAACAATTCCTGCCGGAGCGTTCGCGGCAGTTGTTTTGTTAAGTTTTCTGATTTGCTCGGAACCTCTGCTGGTGAAGGCAGTGTTCATGCCCCCTCTTCCAGCCCGTGGTGCCCTTCTGCTGCCGTGGTTGTGCTCACATTTGGCTGACAGGAGTCTCATTTGCCCCCGTGTGTGCTAAATTCTGTCGGTCACGGGCCGACCTGAGTGCTGTCAGCGCTAAACTTCCGCTGAGCACTCTGACCTCTCCTGAGTAGGCGGCGCTGCGCCCCCTTCCCTCAGTTGAAGTGTTTTGTTGATGAATATCGTTTGCCGCTATGGATGGTAGTCATTGCTGTGTTGGCTGTGGAGCTCCTCTGCAGGCTGGTGATGGCCATGACCTCTGCCCAATGTGTCTCAGTCAGGATCATCCGATTGAGGCGATGTCTGGACAGTCAATGCATGAATTGCAGCTACATGCCACGTGCGCTGAGGGCTGCTAGATTGGCCCAGGTGGGAGGTGGGCCTTCGAGTCAGCTACCTTCGGCTCGCTCCATGCGTTCAAAACGCAGGGTTGAGCCTGCTGCTGCCCTCCAGGAAGAGGGCGAAATCAGGACATAGGCTTTTTTCAGAAGTAAGTCGACTGTCTGCGGGGTTGGCTGAAATGTGTTCACTTCTGCAAGCTGGTCCCTCTGACGCCCCTCTGGAGGCCCCAGGGGAATCCACCTGCCTGGGTTGGATCCAGAAGACGACGTTATCTCTCTGGCAATGTCGGCCTCTCACTTCCAGGACGAAGATGGAGACGGGGCCTCTTAAGCCTCAGACCCTGGCTCCCTATCCTCGGCTCAGAGCTCTTTGAGTGAGGCAGGTGATGGCTCCATGCAGGCCATTCTGTCTGCGGCCTTGGAACGCCTGCGGCTGGACATACCACAGCAGGCTGAAGCGGTGTCTGAGAGCGCCTTCTTCAGGCGCAGGCGGGCCCCCACCGCTTTTGCTGTCCCCCCCCCCCCCCCACAGGAATATCTGAGGGAGTTACATGCTTGTTGGAGGGAAACTGGGGCTCTTTCACGTCTTTCAGCTGACGGTCGAGCCCTGGCGGCCATGCATGGTGCTGCAGGAGCCGGCCTGGACCGCATACCTGCTGTTGAGCCAGGCGCTGCATCCCTCATCGTGTCTCCCGACGAGGTGCCATGGGCGGCCCTCTGGTGCACCCCAGGGGTTTTTATTCAAGGTATTTCCTCATCTCAAAGAAAACTGGTGGATTTTGCCCCATTTTAGACCTGTGGGGACTCAACCACTATATGAAGGTCTTACCATTTCAGATGGTAACTACAACGGAGGTCCTACAAACCATTGCCCATGGGGAATGGCTAACATCCATAGACCTGAAGGACGCCTACTTCCATGTCCCCATCGCACATAACCACAGGCGGTTTCTGCCCTTTGCCACTGGCAGTTCAGGGTGCTTCCACTCAGGCTCTCCCTCTCGCCGAGAGAGTTCACCAGGTGTGTTGCTGCAGCCCTCGTGCCTTTGCAGGCTCAGGGCAGGAAAATATTGCCATACCTGGACGACTGGCTGATCTGTGCGCCATCTCGTGCTCAGGTGGCCCAGGACTCAGCCCACCTGCTCTCTCATGTCGCCCAGTTGGGTCTCAAGGTACTCGTAGAGAAGAGCTGCCTGGAGCCCTCTCAGACCGTAATCTTCATCTGTGTGGCACTGGACACAAGAGCTATGAGGGCCTGCCCCTCCCCTCATCATGTGGACGATATCCTACAGCTTCTCACCTTCTTCCACAGGGGCAGGTTACTGCCCTATGTCACTTTTCAACGTCTCTTGGGAAAGCTTACGTCGGTCTCGGCTGTCGTTCCCTTGGGCTCGCTGTCGCTGCACCCTTTGCAGAGGTGGCTGAACAGCTTTCACCTCTGTGCCAAGCAGCACAGACACCTGAAGCTCACAGCACTGTCTTCTCTCCCTGGCTCAGTGGCGGGACAGGGCTTATCTGCCCAGGGGCGTCCCTATGGGCTCCATTCCGTCCCGAAGTGATGTTGTCACCACGGATGCCTGCCCTGGGGGTTGGGGTGCAGTGTGGCAGAGCAGGACAGCGCAGGAAAGGTGGTCTGTGTGAGACCGCCCAGAACACATCAGCGTGCTGGAGCTGCAAACAGTGCATGTGGCCCTCAGGCACTTCCTACCACACCTAAGAGGGAAGCATGTACTTGTGCGGTCAGACAACACCTTGGCCGTCTTCCATATCAATCATCAGGGAGGCACCAAGTCTGCACGACTGTTGCAGGTGTCCCAGGGCCTCCTGACATGGGCAGCCCACCACCTGAGCAGCCTGCGGGCAATGTATGTACCAGGGGAGCAGAACCAGCTGGCAGACCTCCTCTCCTGCCAGAAACCACCACCGGGGGAGTGGCGACTCCACCCAGAGGTGGTGCACACAATCGGGACCTTTTGCCTCAAAGGACTCTATCCACTGTCCCCTCTGGTTCTCTCTCACAGAGTCGACCAGCCCTCTGGGTCTGGATGTGCTGGTGCACCCTTCGCCAGAGGTTCTACTGTATGCTTTTCCACCACTCCCTGTGATTCGGTCAGTGCTCCACAGGGTGCTTCAGGAGGGTCACAGGATACTGCTGGTGGCCCACTTCTGTCTAGCATGGATGTGGTTTCCTCTGCTCTATAAGCTCTGTTGCGGCATGCCGTGGCCCCTCCCGGTCAGGAAGGACCTTCTATCTCAACTGGGAGGGCAGATCTGGCATCCCAACCCTCAGCGCCTGCAGCTGTGGGTCTGGCCGCTGGAGGGCCCGAGCTACTGCTAGGTGGGTGTACTGATCGTGTCAGGCAGACTATCCTGAATGCCAGAGCACCATCCACCCGGTTGCAGGATGGAAACAGGTGGAAGCTGTTCTCTGCTTGGTGCGCGAGCCGCGGTGAGGATCCAGTGCATTGCTCTGTGCAAATTATCCTCGAGTACCTACAGTCCCTCTTGGAGGGGGGTCACTCGGCCTCCACGTTAAAAGTCTCTTCGTCGTCCTCCGCTTCATCCGGTGGGTCCGGGTCGCGGGGGCAGCAGTCTCAGCAAGGAAGCCCAGACTGCCCTCTCCCCAGCCACTTCAACCAGCTCTTCTGGGAGGATCCCGAGGCGTTCCCTGGCCAGCCGAGAGATATAATCCCTCCACCGTGTCCTGGGTCGGCCTCGAGGCCTCCTCCCAGTTGGACATGCCTGGAAAACCTTCAGAGGGAGGCGCCCAGGAGGCATCCTCATCAGATGCCCGAACCACCTCAACTGGCTCCTCTCGACATGGAGGAGCAGCGGTTCTACTCTGAGTCCCTCCCGAATGACTGAGCTTCTCACCCTATCTCTAAGGGAGAGCCCAGCCACCCTGCGGAGGAAACTCATTTCGGCCGCTTGTATTTGCGATCTTGTACTTTCGGTCATTACCCAAAGCTCATGACCATAGGTGAGAATTGGAATGTAGATTGACCGGTAAATCAAGAGCCTTGCCTTTTGGCTAAGCTCCCTCTTCACCACAACAGACTGGTTTAGCAACCGCAAGACTGCGGATGCCGCCCCAATCCGCCTGTCAATCTCCCGCTCCATCTTACCCTCACTCGTGAACAAGACCCCGAGATACTTAAACTCCTCCACCTGAGCTAAGACCTCCCCCCCGACCCGGAGTGGGCAAACCACCCTTTTCTGGCTGAGGACCATGGCCTCAGACTTGGAGGTGCTGATTCTCATCCCAGCCGCTTCACATTCGGTTGCAAACTGTCCCAGCAAGAGCTGGAGGTCGTGGCCCGATGGCGCTAAGAGGACTACGTCATCCGCAAACAGCAAAGACGACATCCTCCCGCCACCAAACTCAACCCCCTCCACCACCCAGCTGCGCCTAGAAATTCTGTCCATAAAAGTTATGAACAGAACCGGTGACAAAGGGCAGCCTTGGCAGAGTCCAACCCTCACTGGGAACAAGTCTGACTTACTACCGGCCACACGGACCAGACTCTCACTCCTCCAGTAGAATGACCGAAGGGCCATCCACCCCGTACTCCCGGAGTACCCCCCACAGTATGCTCCTGGGAACACGGTTGTAAGCCTTCTCCAAGTCCACAAAGCACATGTGGACTGGTTGGGCAAACTCCCATGCCCCCTCCAGCACCCTAGCGAGGGTGAAGAGCTGATCCATGGTTCCACGGCCAGGACGAAAACCACACTGCTCCTCCTCAATCTGAGGTTCGACTATCGCCCTGACCCTCCTCTCCAGTACCCTGGCGTAGACCTTACCAGGGAGGCTGAGAAGTGTGATCCCCCGATAGTTGGAACACACCCTCTGGTCCCCTTTCTTAAAGATGGGGACCACCACCCCGGTCTGCCACTCCAAAGGCACTTCCCCCGATGTCCACGCAGTGTTGCAGAGACGTGTCAGCCAAGACAGCCCCACTACATCCAGAGCCTTGAGATACCCAGGGCGGATCTCATCCACCCCCGGGGCTCTGCCTTTGCAAAGTTGTTTAACTGCCTCGGCGACTTCTGACCCGGAGATTGGACGACCCCCCCCCCCCCCCAAGCACTCCCCAGACTCTGTCTCCTCCACGGAGTACGTGCTGGTGGGATTGAGGAGTTCCTCAAAGTATTCCTTCCACCACCCAATTATCTCCCCAGTTGACGTCAGCAGCCTCCCACCCCCACTGTAAACAGTGTGGGCAAGTTGCCGCCTTCCCCCCCTGAGGCGACGGACGGTTTGCCAGAACCTTTTTGGAGCTGACCGAAAGTCGTTCTCCATGGCCTCACCGAACTCTTCCCACGCCCGAGTTTTTGTTTTGGCGACCGCCAAAGCTGCACACCGTTTGGCCTGCCGGTACCGGTCAGCTGCCTCTGGAGACCCACAGGCCAGCCATGCCCTGTAAGCCTCCTTCTTCAGCCTGACGGCTCCCCTCACCTCTGGTGTCCACCAGCGGGTTCGAGGATTACCCCCGCGGCCGGCCCCAGCAGCCTTGCGGCCACAGCTCACAGCAACCGCCTCGACAATGGCAGAGCGGAACATGGCCCATTCGGACTCAATGTCCCCCACTGCCCCTGGGATGCGGTCAAAGCTCTGCCGGACGTGGGAGTTGAAAATCGTTCTGACTGGTTCTTCTGTCAGGCGTTCCCAACAAACCCTCACTACTCGTTTGGGCCTGCCAGGTCTGCGCGGCATCTTCCCCTGCCATCTGATCCAACTCACCACCAGGTGGTGATCAGTTGACAGCTCAGCTCCTCTCTTCACCTGAGTGTCCAGAACATGCGGTCGCAGGTCAAATGATACGACTATAAAATCGATCATAGACCTGCGACCTAGGGTGTCCTGGTGCCATGTGGGCATCCTTATGCTCGAACATGGTGTTCGTTATGGCCAAACTGCGACTTGCACAGAAGTCCAATAACTGAACACCACTCGGGTTCAGGTCGGGCCTGTCATTCCTCCCAATCACACCTCTCCAGGTCATGCTGTCGTTGCCCACGTGAGCGTTGAAGTCTCCCAGTAGGACAATGGAGTCCCCAGCCGGGGCACCATCCAGTACCCTTCCCAAGGACTCCAAAAAGGGTGGGTACTCTGAACTGGTGTTCGGCGCATATGCGCAGACCACAGTCAGGACCCGTTCCCCGACCCGAAGGCGCAGGGAAGCAACCCTTTCGTCCACGGGGGTAAACCCCAACGTACAGGCAGAGAGTCGAGGGGCAACCAAAAAGCCCACCCCCGCCCTCCGCCTCTCACCCGGAGCAACTCCAGCAAAAGAGAAAGTCCAACCCCTCTCAAGGACTCGGGTTCCGGACCCAGAGCTATGTGTCGAGCTGAGGCCGACTATATCTAGCCGGTAACGCTCAACCTCTTCCACCAGCTCCAGCTCCTTCCCCACCAGAGAGGTAACGTTCCATGTCCCAAAAGCCAGCTTCCATGTCTGTGGTTCAGACAGCCGAGGCACCCGCCTGAAACCGCCACCCAAACCACATTGCACCGGACCCCTCCGGTTCCCCCGATGAGTGGTGAGTCCAAGGGAGGACGTGCCTGTGTCTCCTCTTCGGGCTTGGCCCGGCCACCAGGCGCTCGCCTTCGAGCCCCCACCCCGGGCCTGGCTCCAGGGCGGGGCCCCGGTGCCCCTCCAGGCAGGGTACATGTAGCACTTGCTGGTTTTTCCATGAAGGGTCTGTTGAACCGTTCTTTGTCTGGCCCTTCGCCTAGGACCAGTCTGCCTTGGGTGACCCTACCAGGGGCAAAATGCCCCCGACAGCATAGCTCCTAGGGTCACTAGGGCACTCAAACTCCTCCACCACGGTAAGGTGACGGTTTCAGGAGGAGTTAAAAGTATATCTAGGTATATATAAAGCAATATCCTGTCGACACAGCAGGGTTGAGAATCGCACAGTGGGAAGTCATAGCCTGGTGTTACTCTTCCTGAGGGGGGCTCGTAGGGTATGCCCCCCCAAGAGTCCTATGTTCTCCAGCATGGGACCTGCCTGTTGTGCTGGACACCCTGTGCCAACCTCCCTTTGAACCCTTAGAGCGAGCAGGGCTCAAGTGGCTGTAATACAAGACTGCTTTTCTGCTGGCAGTTGTTGCAAAGCGTGTTAGTGAACTGCACGCACTGTCAGTTAGTCTCTCGTGCCTGAGATGGAATTCGGATGGCTCAGGGGTCTCACATTGTGGCCGAATGCGGCTTTTCTTCCAAAGGTGCTGTCTGGCCCACAGCTCAAACTTCCTGTGAGACTCGCACGGTTTGACCCTCGGCCAGGGGGGGGGGGGGGGACAGGCTGGAATTGTTGTGCCCCGTGTGAGCCCTATCACTATATGTTGCAGCTATCATTAGCATCCGGCGTTCAGACCAGTTCTTTGTGTGCCACGGCGGCCCTTACATTGGTTGATCTCTCTCGAAGCAGCGGCTCTCCCACTGGATAGTGGATGTCATGCGACACGCATATGAGGCGAATGACCGCCCCCCGTCATCTAATGTGAGGTGCCATTCCACCAGGAGTGTTTCAACCTCATGGGCTGCCCTGAGAGGAGTGCCCCTGGAGGCTATATGTGCTGCCGCTTCATGGGCATCACCTACCACGTTTACCAGGTTCTACAGGGTGAATGTAGCCACTCCCCATTCCCTGAGTACGATTCTCCTATCGGAGTCCTCCGAGTCAACCCGATGAAGTGTGTACTGGGGATTCCTCGTGACTCTGCTGGTATTGGTCATTCAGTGCTTTAAGCACCGCCCTCTGGCGGTCAGCAGGGATGAAATAGAACGAGAGTTACGAATGTAACTGCGGTTCTATGAATCCCCAATGACCGCCAGAGCATTCTGTCACTCTGAATCCTCGTGTTGTCGCGAGAAGGCTCTGCAGGAACAGAACTCCTGATGACACCGGAAGATATTGCCTCTCCTGGGTCTTCCGGGGGGCACAGTTGACATTGTTGGTATTCATACTAGGTTTGCGCATGTGCGAAGAGAACATTCAGTGCTTTAAGCACCGCCCTCTGGCGGTCTTTCGGGATTCATGGAACCGCAGTTACATTCGTAACTCTCGTTTTCTTGTGGCAGAGGAGATCAGCTAAGCCATTTATCGAGGCAGAGTTTCTGAAGAGCTGCTTGATGAAGATGTGCGCCATCTTGTGTCCAGACAAAATGCAGATGTTGGCAAATGTAAGCCTGAGAAGAAATACAGTTGCTGATGCTGTTTGTGAGATGGCCACTGATTTAAAAGCCCAATTGACTGAAAGTAGCATGTAATTTATTGCATACGCGGTTGCTGTGGATGAAAGTACTGACAGGCATAGTGTGTATCTTTTAGATGTATCTATGTGTGGACCCTATGAGCCAATAGCAACCACATGTCCTTTGATATGTGCACTGATGGTGTGTTTGCTGAATAACAGTAAAGCAAGTCGAGTCTGCGTCTAATGACGGACGCTGCCCTCCACGCGGCTCCAACTGTACGCATGTTTGGTAGCACACGTGTGAGAAGCTGTTCTCAGTGATGAAGATGACCAAAACAGCGCATAGGAGTGGCCTCACTAATGACACAGAACCACGACGCAGAACCTTCCACCAGAACACAGAACCTTCCACCAAACCTAGACGAACTGGTGGCCAAGAGATGGTGCCAAGCATCCAGCAAAACAAAATGACATAATAGCAAAGAAAACTGGATGTTTTGATTTATTACTTTTAAGTTTTACTTAAGAACACGCTTTTTATTATTTTTTCATTTCTCCTGGCAGCATGTTCATATTTCTACCTTGTATAATTTTGACAGGTTAGTAGAGAGCAAAATATTTTAAGTTTTTTTAAAGATTAAGTGTATTTATTCTGGAATAATATTCCTGTCTGCTTTTGGGTCAAAGACGTGGCATGTCAATTCTGGTGTCCAAAGCATATTTATAATGTTAAAAATATGTAAGGATTGTAAAAACTATGTCACTCACTGACTTGATGTTGCTATCTTGTCCAAATAACAATATTATGTATTTTTGAACTTTTATGGCATTTTTTGTTGTCTATCTTGAATTCATATATTTCAATGATAGCAATACAGGTCATTGTCATCGATTTTTGTGAAGTGATTGCCTAAAAATGAACCAATAATTATGCTACATTATTATATAACTATAATTATATAATTTTTATTGTAATTATTCTATGCTATAATATGATGCAAAGCCTGCGGAGCTAGTTCAGGCAGGGTAAGCGTGTCACTGATCAGCTGATCATCATCAGCTATTTCTCTGCCCAGAAAATGCCTAGTTAGGGGAATCTTTACTTGGTCGGTAAGGTATTCAATCTCCGCTGGTCCGGGCCGAGCTTTCGTTCACCAGGGAACCAGTTCATGTGGGTGGCGTGGCTCAATGGTGTCTTGTCCGGATGAGGGGGGGGGTTAGGGTTAGCCTAACCCGGAGTTCTCGCTGTCGCTGTACTGCCAGGCCAAGGTGCGAAGAGGTCGAATTTTTCTTGACTTGGCCTTTTATCTGGTCAGGCCAGTGATGTCACTTCCTGTTGGACATACTGGCTCTCAGCCAATGGCGGCGCGGCACGCGAACTTCTGGTCAAGTGGGGGGCGAGTTTTTTTTTGGGGGGGGGGGGGGGGTCAGTGGCCAGAGATGATCCCCCTTTTAATGACCCTTTGTTTTAAGAGCGTGTGGTCACTCCTAATGCACTCCTCGAAGGCCTTAAGTCCTTTCTTCAGGTAGATTAGTTGTCAAATCTCTGAATTAATCTGTTCTCCTGGTTGTGTTGGCACAACACAGCTGTGTCCCTTCCATGTAACAGAGCCAAAAACAAGTGATGGTGACACCTGTGCATGCATAGACCATGAAAACGTCCAGATCCTTGCTGAGAAACCTGCCTAAAGTGGCTTAGTAAAAACAGTAAGCGTTTCAGAGTTACTGGCCAGTGTCGTGTGCGATGCTAAAAGAAAGGACCGCATGTATCATGTCTGTGTGGACTGCTGTTATAAGGAGATAAAAATAAATCTTCAAAAACAAAACACATTCACTACATGGCAGCAGTGAGGAAGAGTCAAGACCACAAGCGGTGATAAGGAATGCACAAACTTCATCAAAAAAGAATGTAGGCGGTACATGGCAGGACCTATTTGGAACACTCAGTGAGAAACTTGATGTGCTTGCCAAGCATCATTACATCTGGTTACACCAGGTTGGGCAGTGCAGAGCCCTTAAAGACACCATCACAGACACTGAAGCCGTGTTCCAAACGGATTTCTCTGAGAATTATGCCTGCAAACTCCATAGAGAAATCTAAGCTTTCCATTTGGCGGAAGTCATCAACAGGCCACCATTTACACAGGCGTGGTATACACATCTCAGGGAATACAGTCTTTTGCAACAATTTCAGACAGCCTACGCCATGATGAGCGAGCCGTGTGGGGACACATTGAGCCAATTCTAAAGCATATTAAGATGCATAACCCCAGTCTGACAACTATCCACTTCATAAATGATGGGCCTGTGACTCAATATAGAAACAAAAACAACTTCTATCTGCTGTGCACACTTCCCTTCATCATGGGCGTCAAGCAAATCACATGGAACTTTTCAGAAAAGGCTCAAGGAAAAAGTGCACCAGATGGAGTTGGTGCTGCTGTGAAGCGCACTGCAGATGAAAAAGTGAAAATGGGTGCTGACATCCAGAGACCTCTTTGATGCATTACAAAGCACAATTTCAAGTAAAAAATACTTTTGGATCTCAGAAGATGACATCCTGAGACATGACGAAGCTGTCCCTGAAAAGATGCCAGTCATAAAGGGCACCATGAAAATTCATCAAATTGTGTCTCTCAACCCAGGGAAGCTGAGACACAGAGAAGTGTCCTGTTTCTGCAGCCGAGGAACAAACAGTGACTGTGACTGCCACAGTCCTAATGAGGTAGACTTAGTAGCACAGAGCACACAGAGAAGACCTCCACAAGCTCAATACGTGCAACCAGTCAATCACACCAGACCTAGCTGGCAGATTTGTAGTTGTCAAATATGATGGCGTCGGTCTAGTTGTAAAACTAGTGAGTGATGAACTTGAAGTGAGCTGCATGCCGCAGATAATGAGCAAAAACACATTTGTGTGGCCAACAACCCCTGATGTGGTCTTTGTTCTACTTTGCATCAGATATGCAAGCCAGAGCCACCAACAAACCGCACATCAAAGTTATGTAACCAGGACTGGGAAACACCTGTCCAGGGTGAACCCCGCCTCTCACCTGAAAGGCTGCTGGGATAGGCTCTAGCCCCCCTGCGACCCTTAACAGGATAAGAGGGAGAACGTGGATGGATGGATGGATAGATGGATGGATGGATGGATTTTGTATCAGAAACTTCTTCGGTTGAGTTTTTACAGATGCTGCTCCTTTTGTTGTGCTTTAAGTGGGAATGGATGGATGGATGGAATTTGGAACAGTGCATTTTGAGTTTATTATTTTAAAAAGTAACACCGTTATCATTGGGAGGATGGTTTAATAAGTTTTGAATGATACCCTATTGGTTGATGACTTGTCATTTGTATTGACTATTCAGGAAAATCAGAAAAATATCAATCGTATAATTTGGAACGTGTTGTAAAGTGGGCAATTGCCGTTTCACCCTAAACATCTCAGCTGACTGCCTGACCCCTGACCCTAACCCTAAACCTGACCAGAACCTGATTCTGACCTCGATCCCAAAATCAAGTCTTGACCTTTAAATGGCCTTTTGAAGACGTGAGGACCGACTAAAACGTCCTCACTCTGTTGGTTAAATACCTATTTTAGTCCTCCAGGTGTAGCAAGTACAAGAGCGCACACACACACACACACACACTCATGTCCACAGATATCCTCACACACACTCATTCCTACACACACATACAGACTCACACACACTCACTCACACTCAACAACAAAACAACGTGTCCCGTCCTGACTCAGGGGGCTGTGGCATCGAGGGGGAGGACGAGAGCTGGGATTTCGGAACTGGAGCTGGTTTCTATGTGGACGCCACCCAGGACCCCTGGAGGACCAACTACCGCATGTATTCCTACATCACCATGGAGGTATGATGATGTCACCTGCTCACCTCAGGAATTCACTGTTAGCCTTTCAGCTAATGGGCGATGCGCTTCTGTGTTTCTCAGCTGCCCAAACTGATCAATGCCAACTTCCCCACCGACCCAGATAGGATGTCCATCTCTGGCCATTCTATGGGGGGCCATGGGGCACTCATCTGTGCCCTGAAGAACCCTGGCAAGTACAAGGTACCCCCTCAGGAGTAGGGTTCTCTCTGCTAACTGGTATTTGCTCTGTGTACAAAGCTGCAAGCTGCTGTCTGATACGCTGAACCTGGTTTTGTCAGTTGGTTCAAGTCTCTTTTCAAATCTTTGCTGAAGCCAGAATGTCAATCCAAAGACTTGGGTAGTAATACTACATGGTACAGGTCTGAGTGCTTCCACTGAACCAATGTCGCCCCGGCCGAGAATCTTTAGGAGAGCAAGCAGAAAACACAGGACTGCACAGTAAATCCCACTGCAAAGTTCATGTCATACAAAGCATTGAATTTTAACATAATTTCAGTCTTATCTGCTGACCTAATGGAAGTTTCCTGTCCGTGAAACGCAAGAGGAAGTGATGATGTGTTTTGGGCCAAATATTTAGAGCAGATGGTACAGGTCATTTTGTTGTTGGTTAGTTGTGCAGTATCTAAAGCTGCAAAACCAATACACTTCTATCATCCATCCATCCATCCATCCCTCCCTCCATGTTCTCCCTCTTCTCCTGTTCAGGGTGGGGGGGGTGGAGCCTATCCCAGCAGCCTTCCCCCTGGACAGGTCACCAGTCCATGGCAGGGCCAACACATAGAGACAGACAACCATTGGCTCTCCCAGCCACGCCTACGGTCAATTTAGAGTCTGGATTAACCTGGTCCCCTCTTGATGTCTTTGGACTGTGGAGGAAGCTGGAGTACCAGAGAGAACCCAGCAGGAACAGGGAGAACATGGAGACTCACCCAGAAAGACCCCGTGCTGCAGCCGGGGCTCCACCCACAACCTTCTTGGTGGGGGCCACAGTGAGGACCACTGCTCAACCGCGCTGCCCATCAATCGACTTGATTTATGAATTATTAGATTCTAAGACTAGCATGTAGAGTAAATGCATTGTTTTACTGAACTGCTGCAGACTGTGCAAAAGTGAGAAATGTCTAAACTGTGGCTGATGGTACCTGTAGGGGCAGGTGGAACATTTATTGAAGGGGACTCAACGTTGCTGGGTTTTCCAGCCTGTCAAGGATCCACACCTGTACATAGCAGCAGAAATGTTCCGTTAATGACATTATGCCAAGTCCCTCCTCCTCCAAACAAGCTAGCACTGAACTTGCAAGCAAAAGGTTGACAAGCAGACTCAACTCTGACTGATCAATCCTGTTCGAGCATCCTTTACCTGTAGAACGTAGAACTTGGCTTCAATCCTCTACTGAAACGTCTGAAAAAAGATTCTGGTGAGTTTGTCGTGGAACGATTGTTTGGAACCGAACTGAATGGAGCGTCAGCAATCCCTGAGGACTTAGCAAGAACTGGAGCTCCTTTCTCAAGAGTTTTAGAGAATGGGAACAGTTCTTGTCATGGTGGCACCATAGCATCCTGGTGGTCACTTATTTGGAACCCGAGCTGAAGGTAACAGACTTTAGTCTGGCTTGGACAAACTTGCTGAGTTGTTTTCCTGTTCTCTCCAGGCTGAAATGTGTTTAGTGTGTCCCAGAGGTTCCTGCTTGGGTGGGGGGCTCGACCATCCCCACCCACTTGCCTATCTATCCATCTATCCATCCATCCATCCATCTATCCATCTATCTATCTATCCAACTATCATCTATCCATCCATCCATCCATCTATCTATCATCCATCTATCCATCATCCATTCATCTATCCATCCATCTATCTATCATCCATCCATCCATCTATCTATCATCCATCTATCCATCTATCTATCATCCATCCATCCATCCATCCATCTATCCATCTATCTATCTATCATCCATCTATCTATCCATCTATCTATCATCCATCTATCTATCATCTATCTATCATCTATCTATCTATCCATCCATCTATCTATCCATCTATCATCCATCTATCCATCTATCTATCTATCCATCCATCTATCTATCATCCATCTATCTATCCATCTATCTATCTATCATCCATCTATCCATCTATCATCTATCTATCCATCTATCTATCCATCTATCCATCTATCTATCTATCCATCCATCTATCTATCTATCCATCCATCTATCTATCATCCATCTATCTATCCATCTATCAATCTATCATCCATCTATCCATCTATCTATCATCTATCCATCTATCCATCTATCTATCTATCTATCCATCTATCTATCCATCTATCCATCTATCTATCTATCTATCTATCTATCCATCCATCTATCTATCCATCCATCTATCTATCATCCATCTATCTATCCATCTATCTATCTATCTATCTATCCATCCATCCATAGTCCAGGAGGAACATGTAGCCAATCTGGACAAGGTATTTCAAGGTGATGTCATCAGGTGCTTTACTCAGCAGGCGGCGAGGTCCTAGAGCTCATGAAACTGGTGAAATTGATGTGTTGGTGATGTGTTGAAGGTGATCTGAACTGGAACCACTGGTCTTGACCTGGAACCAGTGGTTGTGAGGGACTAGGCTGACACCTTCAGGTCGTGTGATGATGCTGGTGTGTGTGGTGCAGGCAGTGTCGGCGTTCGCCCCCATCTGTAACCCTGTGCAGTGCCCCTGGGGACAGAAAGCCTTCTCTGGATACCTGGGGTCAGATCGCTCCACCTGGGAGGTAAGAGTAACACCAGCATCGTTGTTGTTGAGGTGTTAGTGGGGTCAGTAGCCTGTGTGTCCACCTGCAAACCAAACTCTCCCACCCGCTCAGGCTTATGATGCCACGGTGCTGGCGGCGACGTACTCCGGTCCCCAGCTTGACATCCTCATCGATCAGGGCCGTGATGACCAGTTCCTGTCAGCCAGCCAACTTCTGCCTGACAACCTGATCGCTGTCTGCTCTGAGAAGAAAATCCCTGTCGTGTTCCGACTTCAGCCGGTGAGTAACTGGAGGACTGATGGTGTAACCATGTGATGTCAGGCTGCAACAACGAATCGATAAATTGATTAAAAGTTGATCACTAAGCCGAGACATCTACGTCATCTAATATCTAGACCTGCTGTGCCAGATTATAGAGTCAAGAACATGAAATGACTAGAGTGTATTTTTTCAAATGAAAAATAAATGTTCTGTTTTTTTAATTTTTATCATCTTTATTGTTTGTTAGAACATGCCTAAAACAAACTTCATGCTAAATTGTAAAGGTAATTGCAAAAAAGTGGGATAACCCGATTCATCAATACAATAATCGCAGATTAATCGATAATTCAATAAATTGTTAGTTGTAGCCTTAATGTGATGGCATGTTTGGGCGAAGCCTGTCTCCCAGGCTTTGCAGGTCCTGGTTTCTGACCAGCCGTAGTGGGCCCTAAATGCTCCTGATGAGCAGGCTGGCACCCTGCACGGCAGCTCCACTATCAGTGAGTGAGTGAACGGGTGAATGCGACGACAGTGTGAAGCGCTTTGAGTGCCGCTATGGTAGAAAGTTGCTGTATGAAAATGAGTCCATTTTCCATCCATGTGGCCCGATAGACACAAAATTACCTGCACAAAAGCTTTACTTGTTTGAAAGTAATATGCACTGTCAGGCCACGCCCCTAGCCAGCCTCAGCCTCGCTCTCCTGGTCTCTAGCCTCAGCCGACACCTCGCCGCTTCCTCAGCTGCTCGCATCCAAATGTGGTACGTTATTGGTTGTGCTGGTAAACACAGTGCAGAAAATCATGACCTGAATCTACTGTGCTGATCCATGCATGACTCGTGGTTCACGTGTGACGCCTGCTACTGTATAAAAACATGCTGGGTGTCAGGGTCACATGGTTGTGAGCTGCCTCCAGGTGATTAAACCCACGCACTGGCTTGGTGTTCCGGCTGGGACGCGGTTCACGTCCATCCTCTTCGTTGCTCTGTAGTGCAGCAACATGCAGTATTTTAGTCAGATCTTAAGTGTCGCAATGTAATCAGGGCTAAATTTCTGTCCGCTTCTTCACCAGCAAGTAGTCGTGATGTATCCCCCCTCCATCTCAGCACCCATGGCTGAGACAGCGGGCAGCGCACACATGAGATGGAACGCAACACTGCGCTGCATGAAACATAACCCTCAGTATATTTCATGTGTCTTGTTTTCCACAAAATGGAATTGAAATTCCATTAAATACCCAAACCTAAACAGAACAGCTAAGTGGTTGAAAATGTGTTGGCGTTCACAGCAGGTGGTCTGAGTTGAAAGAGTCAGGCTCCGCCCCCTTTCAGGTTGCTGACAGATTTACTTTTGTGCTTGATGCTGCAGGGCTATGACCACAGCTACTACTTCATCTACTCCTTCATGAAGGACCACATCCAGCACCACGCCAAGTACCTCAATGCCTAAGCCGCCACCAGCTGCACGTCGACACCTCGCTGCTTTGGACTCAACAGCTGCACCAGAACAAACGTGTGTGATCATGTGACTGTGTGTTTGGGCGGAGCCTGTCTCTGAGGCTTCACAATAAAATGCTTGCACGTTCTTTGTAGTGTGACCTGCAACTGATTATCAAGGTAGAGAGAGCTCCGCCCACTGACATGAATGTTGGCATGGTGACTTGTCAGTGTACCAGGCAAATGAAGGAGCCAGTAAAATGGTGGTGTGGTTGTCTGTTTAATTTAAAATTATATTTTAACACATTTCTTGTTGCTTCCTGAAGCTGACAGTGTGATTTTGATGATGACCACCAGGAGGCGTGAGTGGCAGCTGAGGTGTTTACTGGTGAACATCCAGTACAGTAGAGACAGTAGTGACA